>NC_052152.1:165728274-166089620 GCF_902713615.1 Scyliorhinus canicula | reverse complement strand
CTCGCTCTCTCTCTCTCTGGGTTCGCTCTCTCTCTCTGGGCCTCACTCTCTGACTCTCTCTCTCTCTGGGCCTTGCTATCTCTCTCTCTGGGCCTTGCTCTCTCTCTCTCTGGGCCTCGCTACCCTCTCTCACTCTCTGGGTCTCTCTCTCCCTTTCTCTGGGCCTCTCCCTCTCTCTCTCTCTGGGCCTCGCTCTCTCTCTCTGGGCCTCGTTCTCTCTCTCTCTCTCTCTCTCTCTCTCCGGGCCTTGCTCTCTCTCTCTCTCTGGGTTCGCTCTCTCTCTCTGGGCCTCACTCTCTGACTCTCTCTCTCTCTCTCTGGGCCTTGCTATCTCTCTCTCTGGGCCTTGCTCTCTCTCTCTCTGGGCCTCGCTACCCTCTCCCACTCTCTGGGTCTCTCTCTCCCTTTCTCTGGGCCTCTCCCTCTCTCTCTCTCTGGGCCTCGCTCTCTCTCCCTCTCTGCGCCTCATGCTCTCTCTCTCTATCCCTTTCTCTGGGCCTCTCTCTCTGTCTCTTTCGGGGCCTCGCTCTCTGTCTCTTTCGGGGCCTCGCTCTCTCTCTTTAACTCTCGCTATCTGGGCCTCGCTCTTTCTCTCTCTGAGCCCCGCGCTCTGTCTCTCTGGGCATCTCTCTCTCTGAGCCTCTCCCTCTCTCTCTCTCTGGGGCTCTCTCTCTCTGGGTCTCTCTCTCTCTCTGGGCCTCTTTCTCTCTCTCTCTCTCTCTCTCTGGGCCTCGCTCTCTCTCTCTCTGGGCCTCACTCTCTCTCTCTCTGGGTTCGCTCTCTCTCCCTCTGGGCCTCACTCTCTGTCTGTCTCTCTCTCTCTGGGCCTTGCTCTCTCTCTCTGGCCTCGCTCCCTCTTTCTCCCTGGGCCTCGTTCCCTCTCTCTCACTATCTGGGTGTCTCTCTTTCTCTGGGTCTCTCTCTCTCTGGGCTTCACACTCTCTCTTTGGGGCTCTCTCTCTCTCTCTGGGCATCGCTCTCTCTCTGGGCCTCATTCTCTCTCTCTCTCTGGGCCTCACTCTCCCTCTAGTCCTCGCTCTCTCTCTCTCCCTCTCTCTCTGGGCCTCGCTCTCTCTCTCTCTCTTTCTCTCTCTAGGCTTTGCTCTCTCTCTCTCTGTGCACCTCTCTCTGTCTCTCTAGGCCTTGCTCTCTCTCTCTGGGCCTAGCTGTCTCTCTCTCTGTGCCTCGCTCTCTCTCTCTCTCTCTCTGGGCCTTGCACGCTCTCTGTGCCTCGCTCTCTCTCTCTCTCTCTCTCTGGGCCTTGCTCTCTCTCTCTTTGGCCTTGCTCTCTCTTTCTCTCTGTGCCTCGCTCCCTCTCTCTCACTCTCTGGGTCTCTCTCTCCCTTTCTCTGGGCCTCTCCCTTTCTCTCTCTCTGGGCCTCGCTCTCTCTCTCCCTCTCTGCGCCTCATGCTCTCTCTCTCTATCCCTTTCACTGGGCCTCTCTCTCTGTCTCTTTCGGGGCCTCGCTCTCTCTCTTTCACTTTCTCTCTCTGAGCCTCGCACTCTGTCTCTCTGGGCATCTCTCTCTCTCTCTTTCTGAGCCTCTCTCTCTCTCTCTCTCTCTGGGGCTCTCTCTCTGAGCCTCGCTCTCTCTGGGCCTCGCTCTTTCTCTCTCTCTGGGCCTGGTTCTCTCTCTCTCTGGGCCTCGCTCTCTCTCTCTCTGGCCTGGTTCTCTCTCTCTCTCTCTCAGCCTCGCGTTCTCTGGGCCTTGCTCTTTCTCTCTCTCTGGGTTCGCTCTCTCTGTGTCTCTCAGGACTTCGCTCTTTCTCTCTCCCTCTGGGCTTCGCTCTTTCTCTCTCCCTCTGGGCCTCGCTCCCCCTCTCTGGGCCTTGCTCTCTCTCTCACTAGGCCTCGCTCTCTCTCTCTCTGGGCCTCGCTCTCTCTCTCTCCCTCTAGGCCTTGCTCTCTCTCTCTGTTTCTGGGCCTCACTCTTTCTCGCGCTCTCTGGGCCTCGCTCTCTGGGTCTCGCTCTCTCGGAACGTCAGCAAAGGACCCCAACATCTGGCCTGGGCTTGCAAAATCTTTCCAACTGTCCTGGCTTGAGATAATTCACACCTCTTTAACCTGTGATTATCATTCTCTCCAGTTGCTCCGTCTGGACCTGTAAGGACTTAATTAGCTGCAAAGACTGGCATTCAAAGTATCGTCTTGCATCATTGACTTTGTCTATATGTATGTTTCTGGTACCCACCTCTTGATTCACCTGAGGAAGAGATAGCATAGTTAGGGGAATAGGCACTGTTCTCTGCAGCCAAGATCGAGAGTCCTGAAGCCCGTGTTGCATACCTGGTGCCAGGGCTGCAGAGGAACTTGGAGGAGGAAGGGAAAGATCCAGTTGATGTCGTCCATGTAGTTACCAATGATATAGATAGAAAGAGGAAAGAGATTGTGTGCAGGGAATACAAGCAGCTAGTGCTAAATTATAAAGCAGAACCACAAAGATAATAATCTTCGCATTACTTCCTGGGCCATGAGCTAATTGGCAAAGGATCAATAAGATTAAAGAGGGAAACGTGTGACTCAAAGATTGGTGTGGGAGAAATGGGTTTCAGTTCATGGAACATTGGCACCAGTGGGGAAAGCATAAGCTGTTCCTATGGGACAGTCTCCACTTGACTCATGTTGGGATCAATGACATGACGCATCATATAACTAAAATGTAGGTAGGGCTTTAAAGTAAATAGTAGGAGGAAGGGTTCAGTTTCAAGGAATTTTAAAAAATCAATGTGATGGAGCAGAGAGAATTGCAGGTTAGTGACAAAGTTAATTTTTACCAGATAATGAGAGGAAAGGTCAGAGCGTGTGAACTTAATATTACACCAGAGAATGGCAGAAGTGTAGGGAAAATTAATAATAGGTCAAATTTAAAAGCTTTTTAATCTGAATGCACGTAACATTTGGAATAGAATTAATGAGTTAATAGCACAAATAGAGACAATGGGGTATGATTTGGTGGTGATTACTGAGACACGTTTACAAGAAGAGAGGCTGTATGCTCAGGTTGTTTTCTTTAGAGCGCAGTAAGAAGTTGTACACCAAGTTAAAGTCCAAAAGGTTTGTTTTGAATCACTAGCTTTCGGAGAACAGCTCCTTCCTGAGGTGAAGTGAGCAGAGAAGTGCTGAAAGGGGATTGAGATGTGTAAGATTATGAGGGGCATGGACATGGTGGATGAGAAGCAGATGCTCTCTTTACTTGAAGAGTCAATAACAAGGGGCATAATTTAAGGTGAGGGACAGGAGGTTTATAGGGGATTTGAGGAAAAGTGTTTTCACCCAGAGGGTGGTAGGAGTCTGGAATGCATTGCCTGGTAGAGGCAGGAAACATCACAATCTTTAAAAAGTACAGAGATAAGCACTTGAAATGTCATAACATTCAAAGCTATGGGCCAAGTGCTGGAAAGTGGGATTAGTGTAGATTTAATCTAGTTTTGTCGGTGCAGACTTGATGGGTGGAAGGGCCTCTTCTGTGTTGTATGACTCTCTGACTCTAAGGAAACTGTCATGTTATTCACCTTGGGGCAACACAGACTGCAACTGGATGCAGTTGTACTTGAAAGTAGACTTCAAACTGTGATGTGAGTTCAATACGCTTTATTGAACTTCTCAAGCAGTGCTCACAGTTCATTGTTTGACACCCTACTAATCTAAGCGTGCTTGCTATAACTAACTAGACCAGACTAGCTGTGAGCCACGTGTTGAAGGTGCTAACTGATATATACACCCTGACTGTCACTACAGTTGTCACCAGTGGAAAGAGGCAGAGTGTTGATGCCTCGTATGTTTTATACTGGGAGACCACCCTCTAATGTTCTGCCTGGTGATTGGTTGTGTTCTGTCCTGTGTGTTGATTGGCTGTACTGGGTGTCAGTCACTGCCTGTCTGTATCTCATTATGTGCATGAGTGCATATCATGACAGAAACCAGGTCTGGGAGTTGGATATCCAAGGGTACTCAGTATTTTGGAAGGAAAGACAGAAAGAAAAAGGAGGTGGTGAAGGAATCAGTGCTGTAGTGAGAAATGATATTGGTACTGGAGATCAAGACGTAGGGTGCGATTCAGCCAGACCATTGAGCCCGGCGTGGATCCGGGCCCACAGATGAATAATGGGAGAGGACAAAATCAAGATTCGCGCTGGGCGTGAATCATTTTCCAATTCACCAACACGCTCCCGATGGTGAGTCCTGGATCTTGCACCCAAATTTCTTTTTTTAATTTAGTGTACCCAATTCTATTTTTTTCTTTTTTCCAATTAAGGGGCAATCTAGCCTGCCCAATCCTCATACCCTGCACATCTTTAGGTTGTGGGGAGAAACCCACGCAGACACGGAGAAAATGTGCAAACTCCACACGGACAGTTACCCGGGGCCGGTTTCGAACTCAAGTCCTCAGTGCCATGAGACACAGCAGTGCCTTTTTGAAAACAATTTCTATTGAGATTTTTGTAGAATACAGAACAAGGATAAGAGGGGACATACGTTTGAAGGCAAAAGAAAAATGAAAAGAAATATACACACGAGTCAACTTCTGTTATTTACATCAGTAATTTTAAGTTATTTACAATGGTTACAGTTTCCTGTTTTTCGTTTTCTAGGTAGGCGATTGGTTCTGGCTGAGTCCTCTGCCCCATTCTCACCCTGTTCTTCTTGCGCCCCCCCCCCCCCCCCCCCCCCCCCCCACTACTTCTGGCCATCGAGCGTGCCTTCCTCCCTTGTCTGCTCCTGTGTCCTGCTCCACTTGCATTGGTGTGATCTTGCTATTTTCAAGCGAGATTCCCCGGTGGGCAATTAGGGAGGCAAAGGCAAAGATATCCGCCCTCCTCCCATGAAGATATCTGGCTGTTCTGAGACCCCGAACACTGCCACTCTTGGGCATGGCTCAACCCTCATCCCACCACCTTGGACATTGCCCCAAAGAAGGCTGTCCAAAACCCAGCAAGTCTGGGGCAAGACCAGAACATATGGGCATGGTTGGCCAGCCTCTTTGGCATTTGTCCTCTGCCTCCAGGAAGAACCTGCTCATTCGGGTTCGGGTTAAGTGGGCCCTGTGTACCACTTTTAGCTGCATTAGGCTTAGCCTTGCACATGTGGAGGAAGAGTTGACCCTGTGCAGTGCTTCGCTCCAGAGTCCCCATCTATGTTGAACCCCAAGTCCTCCTCCCACTTTTCTCTCATTCCGTCCAGTTGGGTGTTAGCCCCCCTTAGTAGTCACCCATAAATGTTGCCCCATTCCCCTTCCCTCGGATGTCCACATCCAGTAGGTCCTCTAGCAATGATTTTTCTGGTGGTCATGGGTATGTCCTTGTTTCCCTGTGTAGATGTTTTTGACCCGTATGTATCTTAGTTTGATCCCCCCCATCAGCTGGAACTTCGCCCCATTCTGTCTCCACCGTTTGAAGGTGGCGTCCATTGTCGCGGGCATGAACCTGTGATTGTTGCAGATGGGGGCCTTGTCAGACATTTTTGTTTGCCCAAACTGCGGTGAAGATGGGAGTGCCACCGTGGCTAGGGCCCGGAGGGAGGTACCTCTGCAGGAGCCCTCCTCCATAAGTACCCATTCAGCTTCCGGCTCTTTTATCTACCCCTTTACTCTCTCCGCGGTTGCCGCCCAGTGGTAAAATTGCACGTTTGGGAGGGCTAGACACCCCCCCCCATGGTTCTCGTTCTCTGCAGTACATTTTTTGGGATCCTTGCACTCTTTCCGGAGGACCTGCATTCTGTCGGATCTTTGCCTTTCTTGGGTATCAGCAAGGTTGAGGCTTATGCTAGCGCAGGCAGCAGGGTGCCCCTCACCAGTGAATCTGTGAACATCTCCCGCAGGTGCGGGGTCGGTGTCATCTCAAATTGTTTGTAGAAGTCAGCTAGGAAACCGTCCGGTCCCGACGCCTCACCAAGTGGATGAGCCCTTGCACTCCGGCCTTTCCCTTTTCAGGGACCCTCCAAAGTGGTTGCTTGCGGTGCCATTTTGTTCCAAGTACAGGCTACAGATTACAAACATGCAAATTTAGAATGAGCCTACGAACATGCTGAGGAACCAGGGCTCATCTGATATGCACATAATAACAGAACTATGAGGATCAGTTAACTGAAATAGACAGGGGGTGGAATTATCCGACCCCCCCGGGTAGGGGAGAATCCCGGCCAGTGTACCTGTAGAGGAACACAATACTTCTGATGAATTAGAACAGGCCATTTCTCCGAGAGGAAAAGTGACATACTTGCCTGAAGGATCCAGTCCATGGAAGGATGGAAGTGTTGTTAGTAGAGCGGGAATGGCCACTGGAAAGTATAAAACTGGTTGAATGTACAACATGCAGGGGAGGGTGTCAAGACAATAGATTGGGAACACAAAGTTCAAAAATGGAGGGCACAGAAACGTAGTGTCAGTTCAGATAGTAAATCGGATAGTGAATATGATCACATGAAAAGAGAACTATTGCAAGGACATCCCACAGCAGGAGTGAAAGATCAAGCAGTGGCAGTACAGGACAAGATACTATGCGGGAAAGGGGACATAGTTTGACAAGGGTAAGACTACGAATGCTACTAGGAGTAGAAGCCCACCTGCTCGTGGTTATCATAGAGTTACATGAGACTCTCCTGGAACTACCCTGTCCTCATGAACGCCTTACAACCTTCTGCTGGTAGCCGGAAGTCGCCTGACTTATATCGGATGCCATCTGCTGGTGGGAGGTCACCCTGTTGAGTACATGGCCACCTGATGGCGGGAGGTCAGACCGAGTACATTCAATATTATCTGCAAACATATCACTACAATTCCTGCCTTCAATCCCTCTGGCAGGTCCATGAGCCGTAGGTTTTGGTGCCTCGATCGGTTCTCCTGGTCGTCGATTTTCCCCATCAGGCTTCCCTGTGTCGCCAACCAGCTTTGCCACCTCTTTCTCTCGGTCTCCTTGGTCTGTTGCGGCTTTTCCAAGCTCTTTAATACTATTTTCCGGGGCTTTCAGTCACCTCTCCGCCTTGTCTAGGGCCACCTGCATAGTCACCAGAGCTGCCGAAACCGCACCCTTGACTTGAGCTTCAATATCTCCTTTTGTCTCTTCCCGACGTTTTCTGAATTCTCTTGAGAGAAACATCCTCCACCCATCCCCTGGTATGGGGGGGGCGGTTCTCCTTGCATGGTCGGCCGGTCCTTGGCCCTCCGGCGAAGTCCGGGTTTCGCCACCTCGTGCATCGGCGGGCTCACCCGTTTGTTTGTCCAGGCTTTTTCCACTGGTTTACATGCGGCCTCTGGAATGGCTGCTGTTTGGCATTTTCCTCTCATAAAGCTGCTGGTAGAGGTGTGGGGATGTTTTTGCCGTGTGTTAGCGGGCGGTTTCGGGTTTAAAGAGCCTATTTTTCAGGTTTGTGGGAGGAGAGCCACCTGGTGTGCGACTTCTCAGCACACCCCCGTCACCAGAATGAGACAGCAGTCCTAACCACTGCGCCACCGTGCCACCCTAGGATCTTGCCAAAAAAATGGAGCGAAACCCATTCTGCCTCATTTGCATGAATTTCAATCTTATTAACAAGATTGAATTTGAATGCAACAGCCTCCCGAAAATTACCCGAAACCCCAGTGAGAAGTCACACAGGTGCTGTTTAGTACTCCTTTACAAAAATGTGAAGCTGGCGCAATGGTTACTGAGGAGATGCGGGGAGGTGAGTACACCTATCCATTTGCTGGTGTGCAGCTCAAGGGCAACGGAGCTGCTGCCCCAGTGCTCAGGGAGAGGAGAAGGGGGGAAAGGGGGCAGGGCCTTCAGGGGGGTCTGGGCTTGTCGTGGGGCTGGAGCGTTCCAAGCCGGCGGTCACCCTGGACCGGGGGGGGGTGAGGGGCTTTGTATCTGGGAGGCCTCCAAGCCATCTTTAAATATGTTGGAAACCCATAGCAGGGGTAACCACAGCTGCAGTCTGTCTGTCCTACCAAACTCTCCCTGAACTGGGGCGGGATTCTCCCCTACCCAGCGTGACGGGGGGTCCCGGCGTAGGGGAGTGGCGCCAACCACTCCGGGGTTGGGCCTCTCCAAAGGTGGGGAATTCTCCCCACCTTTGGGGGCTAGCCCCGCGCCGGAGCTGTTGGCACCAGAAGACTGGCGCAAAAAACCGGCGCCCCCGGCAGCGGGGCTGGCCGAAAGGCTTTCGCCGGTCGGCGCATGCGCCGGCGGTGACATCACCGGCCAGCTGCCGCTAACGTCACTACCGGTGCATGCGAGATGTGGGTTTCTCGTCCGCTTCCGCCATGGCGGAGGCCGTGGCAGCCGCGGAGGGAGAAAGAGTGCACCCAGGGCACTGGCCCGGAGTCTGAGCGGGGGGCCCCGATCGCGGGCCAAGCCACCGTGGGGGCACCCCCCGGGGTCCGATCGCCCCCCCCCCCCAGGACCCCGGGGCCCGCTCGCGCCGCCGGTCCCGCCGCCACCAAAGGTGGTTCAAACCTCGGCGCCGGGAGAGGCCTCCCAGCGGCGGGACTTTGGCCCATCCGGGCCAGAGAATCACCACAGGGGCCTCGCTAATTGGAGTGGCGAAATTCCCGCCCCGCCACTTCCCGGGTGGCGGAGAATCTCTGCCACGGCGGGGACGGGATTTTCGGCGGCCCCAGGCGATTCTCTGACCCTGTTGCGGGTCGGAGAATTTTGCCCCTGATCTTTGCTGTGCCTTATATCGGGCGGAATTCTCCGCTCCCCACGCCGGGTGGGAGAATCGTGGGAGGGCTGGGCGACTAGCGACACGCCCCCCCTGGCGCCCCCCCCGTGATTCTCCCGCCCCCCACCCGCTCGGAAGAATCGCCACGGCGACCGGCGATTCTCCGGCCCAGATGGGCCGAGCGGCCTGCCTTTCCCGACCGGTTCACGATGGTGGCAACCACACCTGGTCGCTGCCGTCGTGAACATGGGCGCCAAAGTGCCGTTTGAAGCTTGTGGGGGGCGGAGAGGGGAGTGAGCACCACGGCCGTGCTCAGGAGGGGACTAGCCCGCGATCGGTGCCCACCGATCGCCGGGCCGGCGTCTCAAAGCAACGCACTCTTTCCCCTCCGCCGCCCCACAAGATCAAGCCGCCACGTCTTGCGGGGCAGCGGAGGGGAAGACGGCAACCGCGCATGCGCGGGTTTGAGCCATCAGTCGTCGTGATGTCAGCCACGCATGTGCGGGTTGGAGCCGGCCAACGTGCGCATGCGCGGCTGACATCACTTAGGCGCCGCCGTCGCATTATTCTCGGCGCGCCGCCTTGCCGCAAACGTCAAGGCCCGGCGGCCGAAAGTTACGGTGCGCCGCTCCTAGCCCCCCGAGTGGGGGTGAATAAGGTGAGTGGAGCGGCCTCCGAGGCCGTTGTGAAACTCGGCCGAGTTCACGACGGCCTTCCCGATTTATCGCAGGAGCGGAGAATTCCGCCCATCACCCCCTTTGACTGTGAGCAGCCTCGAGCTTCACAGCTGAAGGCTATTTCAAATGAGGAAATAGCCTTGTTAGCAAAGCCACAGGTACCTTGTCTAAGAGGAAGATTAATGGACTGCACATCCTCTGATATTTGATGCCTGAATAGTGTAGCTAAACTCTACAATCATCAGCACCATAGAGGGAGCTGCCTACACTAAAGTGTGGGCTTCATCACTGAGGATCCTCTCGTGGCCAAAGGGTAAGTGTGTGGATGAGCGTAGGGCAACTGAGCATGGCCTTCTATATGTTGCCAGCAGAGGTCTGGGGTCTATAGGCTCCTGATCGGCACCCCCCCTGGCGATTGTCCGGCCCGCGATGGGCCGAAGTCCTGCTGCTGTCATGCCGGTCCTGCCGGCGGGAATCAAACCGCCTACCTTAGCGGCGGGACCAGGCGGTGTGAGCGGGCTCCGGGGTCCTGGGGGGGGGGGCACGGGCCGACCTGTGCGGGGGAGGGGGCAGTGAATGTGCAGAACGGGGTTTACCAGCACAATCGGCTCGCTAGATGGCACTCTGAGAGAAGACGATGCATCGGGCTGCTGAAAATGCGGACTGTTCTGATGGTGCCCTGTAGTACACCGCCCAGAGAATCTCCAGTTTTGTGGTGGTCTGCTGTGCCTTCACAATCTGGCACAGCAGTGTGGCAACATGCTGGAGGAGGAGGAGGCGGAAAGACATGTGGCCTCATCTGAGACGGAGGAGGAAGAAGAAGCCGACCAGGATGGTCTGAGAACGTGCCCGAGGAGTAGTCACAGGCTGGAGGACAGGCTACCGAGAGGGTTCGACATCTCAGGAGGAACAGAGAGGCCCTCACCATCTCCAGATTCCAATTGGACGAGGCTGTATCTGTCAGGTCAACACCCCCCACCCCTCCATTCCCCCAGAGCACCGCCCTCTCCCCGACTACCATGATTTCTCCCCGCCCCCTCCTGTGTATTCTACAAATTGAACTGAAGCCCTGTCCCTGAGGGACCATGTTTGGGGTGTCGGACTTGCCAGAGCTGCAGTCTGGGGTGGGGGCTGATGACCTGGCCTTCGCCCTGCTGATTGCTCGAAGGCAGGTCCTGCTGGGGTGGAGGTCAGCTTCTCCACCCAGTGCCTCAGTCTCACCGGGGGATCTTATGGAGTTCTTGGATCTCGAGGAAAGTTATACTGCGAGGGAAGCAATTGAGGAGTTCTACTGGAGATGGCACCATTTATTCTGTGCTTTAAAGAGCTGGAGCAGGATTCTTTGACCCCCCCCCCCGGCCGGGTTGGAGAATCGGCGGGGGCCGGCGTGAATCCCGCCCCCATCGTCTCCCGAAGTCTCTGGCACCAGAGATTCGGCGGGGCGGGAATCGCGCTGCGCCTGTCGGCGGGCCCCCCCCCCCCACCCCCGGCGATTCTCCGGCCCGTGTTTTGTCTTTTGTCTTTCCAAATGTTTTGTCTTTCCAAATGGCACGATACAACATCCTTACTAATAGACTCCAACAGTTTCCCAACATCAGATGTTAAACAAACTAGTCTATTAGTTTTCTACTTGCTGCCTTTATCCCTTTTTGAACAGGGGCATTACAGTAACCTTTTTCCAATCCACCGGAATCTTTCCAGAATCCAGGGATTTTTGAATATTTTAACAAATGCCTCCACTATCTCTTCTGCCACTTCCTGTAAGACCTTGGGAAGAAGGCCATCAGACCAGTCTGCCATTAATTCCAGAGCTTGCTCAGTACTATTTCCCTAGTTTCATAGAAACATATAATTTAAAGTGCAGAAAGAGGCCCTTCGGCCTATTGAGTCTGCACTGGCCCTTGGAAAGAGCACCCTACTTAAGCCCACGCCTCCATCCTATCCCCGTTAACCCACCTAACATTTTTGGACACTAAGGGCAATTTAGCGCGACCAATCCACCTAAGCTGCACATCTTTGGACTGTGGGAGAAAACCGGAGCACCCGGAGGAAACCCACGCAGACACGAGGACATTCTGAATTCTCCCTCAGTATACACGAACAGGCGACAAGAGTGTGGCGACTAGGGGATTTTCACAGTAACTTCATTGCAGTGATGAAGATTGTTTTAAGTTCCTCCCTTTCCACAACCTCTGCATTAGCTCCTACTATTGGGACAGTCCAAGTGTTCTCCAGCGTGAAAACAGAGGCAAAATAGTGATTTGGTGTCACTGCCATTTCTGTGTTCTCCATTATTAACTCCCCAATCCTGTCCTCATTGTACAATCACCGACATGGTGCTGAAGAAGGAGACCCAGAACCCCACGAGCTTCGGGCATGACCAGAACATGTACATATGATTAACTGGGCCCCTCCCATACTGCTCACACTTACCCTCCACACCTAAGAGCTTACTCATCCTGAGTTTGGTCAGGGGGGCCCTATGCACTCCCTTCAAATGTATCCAGCCCAACCTCGCACATGACAACGTTGCATTCACCCTGCGCAGAGACGAGCACCATACCCCATTCTCCATCTCCAACCCTAACTCCTCCTCCTACTTAGATTTAACCCCCTTCACCGACACTGCCTCTTCTGCCAAAACCCTACCATAATTCCCCAATGCACTCCACTCCTCCATTCCCACTAGCAACAAAAAAGGCTCCAAAAACGGGGAACGTCGGGAAGATCTTTTTCACAAACTGGCAAACCTCTAGGTGCCTAAAACATCTGCCACAGAAAGCCCAAATTTCTCTGATAAGTCCTCTAGGCTCGCAAATCACCCCTCCAAAAATAATTCCCTCATCCCTTCCACTCCCTTCTCCTCCCATCCCATAAACCTAGCATCCAACATCGCTGGCTCAAACAAGTGGTTTGCACAGATCAGCGCCAGCTTTGATACCATCCCCGATTTAAAGTGCTGTCAAAATTGTCTCCATATCTTCAGTGCGGACACCACCACCGGATTCACTGAAAACTAGTGCCCTCTGGCTTTATAGTGGTCGTGTCCTGTCTGGTGATTGGCTGCTGTGTTCTGTGTGTTCATTGGTCATCCTGTGTGTCAATCAATGCCTGTCTGTGCACCATCATATACTTGTGTGTATATTATGACAGGCCTCACCAGCAACACCCACATCCTGCAAATGAATTAAAGAAAAGGCCAAGGTGAGATCAGCCATGATCATATTGAATGGCAGAGCAGGCTTGAGGGGTTGAATTCCTACTCCTCCTCATTCTTATGTTCTTATATAAGGTGGTGGAAGGATAATACTGAATGTGTTCAGAGTGTATATGGAAGCTGGCTCTATGACTGTGGATGATATGGCCAAGCAGCTACACATAGATAAGCAAGAGGAGAAAGTCAATGATAGCTCCGACTATGTGATGAGGGATGTACTAAAGCTTGGGTCAGCCTCTGCAGAGGCGCAATGCGGAAAGATCATTGTTTAAGTCCTTTCAGCCATAGTGCACTGAGGAAACGGGAATGCCATAGGCTGTAAGACTCACAGTAAGTATTATATGTATTGGGCGGCAAGATGGCGCAGTGGTTAGCACTGCTACCTCATGGCGTTGAGGACCTGGGTTTGATCCTGGCTCCGGGTCACTGTCCATGTGGAGTTTGCATATTCTCGCCGTGTCTGCATGGATCTCACCCCGCAACCCAAACATGTGCAGGGTAGGTGAATTGGCCATGTTAAATTGCCCCTTAATTGGAAAAAAAGAATTGGGTACTTAAAAGAAAAAGGTATATAACCTATATATCACAATTGTATGGCAGCACCACATAGAGTGCAATTTGATATATGTAGAAGCTTAAATACCATTGCACCACTTGTAATGACCATTTTGAAATGTCTGTAATGTTCCTTTGACTGTATGGAAGCACCTCAGAGTGTAACATGTTCCATGTAGAAAACCTGAATATTATTGCACTTTGCAAATGTTTGTATCGTTCTTTCACATATTTTACAAATAAGGTACATTTTTACAACAAAAAAGTCAATGATAGCTCCTTTGGAAAATTCATGACTAATGCTGCAGGGCTGGAGAGAACGAATTAGAGGAGATGCTCTGGCTGTGATTGGATAGGTAATAGTGGAACCAAGTGTACCCAGTCCCCTTAAACCGGACAATGCAAAAGTGACATAGCAAAATTATGCTGCAGTGAATCATGCCAAATACTGCAGTGAACCATGCCAAATACTGAAGAGAGGTTGCGGAGTTAATATGGTCATATTCACAGAGAAAAAAGTGTCACGACTTTAATTCGAGCTGTCTCGGTGATATGGAAGAGACAATAATCTGCAAACGAAGAGCTGACTGAAATAGAGACCTGAATTGGGCAGGGTCAACATGTGGAAGGGGTTTGGAGAGAAGGGATCATTGGGTTGGTAGTTATCAAGGAAAGATGTGGCATGTGGTTTTCTTGCTGGAGGAGAATGACGGTTGTTTTGTTAAGAAGGGAACCTGCACCTAAAAGGGGAACCATTCGCTATAAAAAGAGAAAATAACTGGAAATACTCAGCAGGTGGCAGTATCTGTGAGACTTTTTAAAAAGAAAATTACAGCACAGGAACAGGCCCTCCGGCCCTCCCAGCCTGCTCCGATCCAGATCCTTTATCTAAACGTGTCGCCTATTTTCCAAGGATCTACTTCCGCCCGTTCACATATCTGTCTAGATGCATCTTAAATGATGCTATCGTGCCTGCCTCTACCACCTCCGCTGGCAAAGTGTTCCAGGCACCCACCACCCTCTGCGATGGAAATTGAGTTAACATTTCAGGTTGACTATCTTTAATCGGAACTGGAAAAATTTAGAAATCTAATGGTTTTTGAGCACGTGAAGAGGGGACTGTGGAAAAAGAACAAAAAAGGAAGGTATGTGACACGAGTGGAACCAGTAATACATAGAACATACAGTGCAGAAGGAGGCCATTCGGCCCATCGTGTCTGCACTGACCCACTTAAGCGGAAGACAGGAGTGATTAAATGACAAAAGAGTTGATGGTGCAGAGACAAATTCCTAAACAAATGTGTCCAGAGGAGGTGTAAATGGCAGAATAATAAACAGCTGTTTAGAAACCCTGAAAGAAACAGAATAGTGACAGAGATTGCAGTTTAAAATGATTGAACTGAATGTTGAGTCCAGAAGGGCAGCATGGTAGCACAAGTGGTTAGCACAGTTGCTTCCCAGCGCCAGGGTCCCAGGTTCGATTCCCCATTGGGTCACTGTCTGTGCGGAGCCTGCACGTTCTCCCCGTGGCTGCGTGGGTTTCTTCCGGGTGTTCCGGTTTCCACCCACAGCCCAAAGACATGCAGGTTAGGTGGATTGGGCATGATAAATTGCCCTTAGTGTCCAAAAAGGTTATGAGGGGTTATTGGGTTACGAGGATAGGGTGGAAGTGAGGGCTTAAGTGGGTCGGTGCAGACTCGATGGGCCGAATGGCCTCCTTCTGCACTGTATGTTCTATGTTCTAAGGCTGGGAGGAAGTGGCAGCGGTCGTCAGCTCGGGGAGCGTCACCAGGAGGACCGGCAAACAGTGCCGTAAGAAATCAACGACCTTCACCGGGCCACATAGGGAGGTTGGCACCTACAGCCCCCCATGAGCATGTGCCTGGCACTGACCCCGCCATGCACCGTACTGTGCACTGGACCACCCATGCCCAGCAGTGCCGCCCATGTCGCCCACCCCCCCCCCCCCCCCCCCATGGCCCCCCCACCCCAGCGATGAACAACGTGTGCAGCTCACAATGTCCCCTCTGTGTCCCCACAGCAGCGAAGGCCCAGAGGGGTGGCGGGGTGCCAGACATTAGAGTCCTCACCCCCTGAGGACTCTGATGGAACAGGCCCTGGAAGTCGCAAGGGTGGCCAAGGACAGATCTGTCACCGACGTAGATGTTGGAATATGGCGCAGAGGTGAGGATCCACTGGGTCCCGCCCAGATGACCTGGCACAGTGTTAATGCCACACTGAATACCCATCTCTCCCACTGGCCACATGCCCATCCTCCTGCAGGATCCTCATCCAATGGTGCCGGCACTTCCGGGGTGGTCCTCCCCACTGCTTCCCTTGAGAACACCTAGGAGAGGAGCTCCGAGGAGACCACTGTATTCGCGGCACAGATGTCATCCCCACCCTCCACCAGCGCAGACACCCACCTTGGTGGGCGACAATAGTGGACAGGCCTCTGGGGCACATTCTGGTGAGCACCACACAGTTGCAGGTTCACATCAGGTGGAGGCAAGAAAGCCCAGGCAAGGTCTGCTGGATCCCAGGACACAGCTGGGTCCCAGTCAGATGCTGAGCCTCTGGACCAGGTTTATGCAGTTGATAGGATGTGGCCGTGATATTCAGAAGGGGGTGTCAGCAGCACTACAGCAGGTCCATAGGTCTGATTGGAGATGTCCCAGAAGCTACGAGCGTTGGAGATTGTGCCTGCAATCCGTGACACCGAGGCCAACACTGCTAGGGTGGTGACCGCAGTGGAGAGCCTGGCGCACAATGACAGGTGCATGAGTGGAGGTGCCCAAGGGGCGGCTCAGTCAGTGACTTCCATGACTTAAGCACCTTGACAACATGTTCCAGTCGCTGCGGAGCATGTCCCAGTCTAAGGTGGGCATTGCTGAGGCCCGCCAGAGAATGTACCCGGTTGCTGAGGGAGGTATTCCAGTCACAGGTGGGCATAGCTGGGGTGCTCCAAAGCATGTCCCAGTCACTGAGGAGCATCGCCAAGTTTGGCAACACTATGCTGCAGACATCGGGGAGCTGCCAGGGAGCTGCCAGGGATGACAGAGCCAGATGGCACAGGGGCAGCCGGGGCTCGATCCAGCTGCCCCTCCATCCCGAGGTGAACCCCAGGACCCTATGGGTACCGACCGGGAGGAGGGGACACTGGGTGCCAACCCATAGCTATCCTATGGAGTGGCGACAGTGGTCACCAGCTTCCCCTAGACACACCCCTGACAACGTTGCATCTTGGAGTCAGCACCCAGAACAGGATGGAAAAGTGGGGCATGTGCTGCTGGCAAATGTGTGACCATAGTTGCCCCCCAGAGGGCATCTGCCTGGGGCATCGAAGACTATGGGATGCGTTAGGCAGCAGACTACCTCCAACTCTGATGTGCATCCTGGGGGCACACATAGATGCAGCAGTGGAGCACAGCAGGCAAAGCAGGTTGAGGATCACTGAGAGGGCACTGGGGAGGAAGAAGGAGAGGGTAAGTGGGGCAGGGTGCGATGAGGGGGGATGGGATGGGGAGGATAGGAGGAATGAGGAGGGGGGGGCAGCACATTGGTGACTAGGGACAGTTGGGGACACTTATGTACAGCATTAAAAAATCTTGCACTCAAGAAATATGACACTCTGGCACTTTCTTCCGCAATGCGGGCCGATCACCAGTCCCTTGCACTCCCAGGCATGGAGGTGCTGGATGTCTACTCAGACATATCATGTGTGGGTGATGGGTGTGAGTGAGTGCTCAGCAGACAGGCAGGAGTCAGACGATGGCATAGGTTCAGCAGCATCAGCTCTCAGCTCTCCACAGGTTATCATCACCCCCCACTGCCTTCAACAGTGTCCCACTGACAGTGATGACACAGTCCTATCACTTTGGAGTGATGCTACACAGACCCTGGGAGGGTGAAACAAGGTGGTGGGGGGCAGAGGGGAAGAGGGAGGGGGAAGGGGTTAAATGACGGGGTGAAGCTACGTCCTATGTGAAATGGGTGACGATGAGGACCTCCTCGGCCCTGCGGGCTTTCCGGATCTTTGTCACTGCCGCCTGTTCTCCACCCTCAGGCCTGGTCCTATTGGTCCGCCCCGTGCATGTCCTCTAGCCCCTCCTGATCCGGTGCCTCCTGCTCCTTCTCCTCGAGGGTGGCCAGATATTCCTCCACCTCCAGCACTTTGCCTCGCTGCTGGGCCAGGTTCTGGAGGCACAGCAGACCACCACAAAACGGGCAACCCTCTGAGAGATGTACTGCAGTGCACCAGAAGAGTGGTCGAGGCTTTGGAACTGCATTTTGAGGAGTCCGATGCACCGTTCAATGACAGCCCGGGTGGCCGTATGGGCCTTGTTGTATCGAGCCTCCACATTGGTCACTGGCCTCCGCACCGGTGTCATTAGCCAAGTCTTCAGCAGGGACTCCTTGTCCCCGAAGAGCCAACTGGCCATCTTGTGGTGGTCGTCGAAGGGGCCGGGGATTTCCGACTGCCCAGGATGAAGTGCACACTACCTGCGAGTGTGCACACATGATCCTCCTGTGATGATTGCACATGAGCTGGACGTTCGAAGAGTGGAACCCCTTCCTGTTGATGTAGGGCACTCCCTGACGGCCTGCTGAGCGCAAGGCAACATGCGTGCCATCTATTGCGACCTGTTCCTGGGGCATCGCGGCAATGGTGGAGGATCCTGCTGCCCGCCTGGACATCTTTTTGGGTGTCCCCGCAACAACTGTTCTGCCAACTACACATTTTTTAAAAGGTGTCATCGGCGCCCGCATGACCACTTGCTCGAGAAGCAGTTGGACCACAGGAGGCCCTTAGATATGGGGTTGCTCCCGTTAATTGTATGGATATTCACCTTAAGTGGTGATGATTGGTTTCTCACCACACTACAGCAGGATCCTGGTTTCGGCAATGGGAGCGGCGCCCGGCACGGTTCTCGATTTTGGCCTCTCTTGCGATCTAACAGCTGCGTCGCGCTCCTGCTCAAGATGAACGCAGCCATTAAATCGCGCCCAGTAATTTCAATAGAAGTGTGCATAAATCGCTCTTCCACCTGGGGCCCTGGACAGTGATTGAGAGGAGGTAAAGGGACTTGCATAGAAAGTACCATGAGAAGTGGGAGGGGGGAGATTGTTCAGGCTGAGGAGTAGATCAGGGCGTCATGGAGGGACAGGGCTCTTCAGAATGCTGGTACGTGAAGGGAAGTTGTGTTTGGTAGTTGTGGTGAATCACAGTTCGTGTTATTCACACTGTTATTATATATGATGTACTGTGTCTGTGTAAGCTCGGTATACGAGCAGTTGCGCAGCTCTGCCCTAGGGGGAAATGAGGAGTTTGTACTGGGCTCCACCCTTGGCTCCACCCATGGCTCCGCCCACTAACCGGAAGTATAAAGCCTGGCAGTCTGAGCCTGTCTGCCAGTTCATCTCGTCGCAGGCAGGCTCCGTTGTAAGATCATTAAAATCACTGTTCGCTCCCAACTATGTGTCGTGTGAATTGATGGTCACATCAATTTAATGATCGAAGAAACAACTCAAGAAACAACGATGGAATCAGCCCTCAAACCTGACCGACTAGAACTCGACCCGCAGGCTGCAGAGGCAAGAGAAATCTTCCAGCACTGGCTCAGATGTTTTAAGGCCTACCTGGCTGAATCAAGTACTCCAGAAACTACAGAGGAGCAGAAACTCAGTCTACTGCACGCAAGGGTGAGCCACCGTATAGCTTCTGAACTAAATAGTACCAACTCATATACGGGGGCCCTAGCCATGCTAGATCGAATGTACGTGAGGCCCATCAACGAGGTCTACACGCGCCATATGTTTACGACCCGCCGCCAGTGCCCCGCGGAGTCGTTAGAAGAATTCCTGCGGGAGTTAAAGATTTTAGCTCGGGACTGTAATTATCAGGCTGTATCAGCCGAACAGCACATAGAACTTGCCGTTAGGGATGTGTACATGGCAGGCCTCAGATCGAATTATGTGCGGCAGCGGTTGTTAGAAAAAAGGGCCCAGAACTTAGAGGACACGGTAGAACTAGCTACCACTATGGAGGTCTCATTCCGCAGCCTCACCTTGTTCCCCGCGGACCAAGCGACCCCATCCTGGGCCCCCGACCAGCGACTGCCCCAGGCCTGCGCCACGCGGCCACCCAGCCATCACGCAGCCCCAGTGTGCCACTTTTGCGGGCAGCCCCAGCACCCACGGCAGTACTGCCCGGCCCGTAACGCGACCTGCAGCAGCTGCGGTCGCAAAGGACACTATGCCCGGGTCTGCCTGGTGAAACAGGCCTCCTCTTCTAACTCCCCCGCAGCCCAGAGCACCCGTTTCCAGAATCCACAGGCCCGCAGGCCCCAAAATGCTGCGGCCTGTACTCCGACTCCGCCCCCAAATGACACGTGCGACTCATGGGGACCGCCATCTTGGCAACCCCACTCCTCGCGGCAGGCCACGTGCGACTCATGGGGACCGCCAACTTGGGAGCCATCTTCCTCGCCGCCGGCCACGTGCGATTCACGGGGGCGCCCATCTTCTTCCAACTCAGAAATTCGACTAGAAGATTACGAACTCAGAGGGCAGTCATCACGGGGCCACTCCAGCACAGCTGATCGAGCCACCGACTACCCGCAACTCAGCGCAGTGACACTGGACCAGTCGCGTCCAAAACACCTCCGAAATTCAATGATGACCGTTCAAATCAACGGAGACAGGACACCGTGCCTCTTCGACTCCGGGAGCACAGAGAGCTTCGTACACCCAGATCTGGTAAGACCCTGTTCACTCCCTATTTTCCCTGCACGGCAAACTATCTCCCTCGCTTCGGGCTCACACTCCGTTCACCTCCAAGGGTGCACTGCCGCGACCCTAACAATCCAGGGCATTAGCTACTCGAACTTCGTGCTATACGTACTCCCTGAACTCTGCGCCCCACTCTTACTGGGCCTCGACTTCCAGTGCAACCTCAAAAGCCTCACACTCAGCATCGGCGGGCCCCTACCTCCACTCACGATCTGCAGCCTTGCCACCCTAAAAATCGACCCCCCTCCACTCTTCGCCAATCTCACGCTGGACTGCAAACCAGTAGCCACTCGCAGCAGGCGATACAGCCTGCAGGACAGGGTATTTATCAGAACCGAGATCCATAGGCTTCTATGTGAGGGGATCATAGAGGCCAGTAACAGTCCCTGGGGAGCTCAGGTGGTGGTCGTCAAGACCGGGGAAAAATTCCGAATGGTAGTGAACTATAGCCAGACCATTAATTGGTTCACGCTCCTTGATGCGTATCCCCTCCCCAGAATTGCAGACATGGTGAATCAGATTGCCCATTATAAAGTCTTCTCCACGGTGGATCTGAAATCTGCATACCACCAGCTCCCAATCCGCCCAGAGGACCGCCACTTCATGGCGTTTGAGGCCGATGGCCGCCTCTTCCACTTCCTCCGGGTTTCCTTTGGTGTCACTAATGGGGTCTCGGTGTTCCAACAAGCAATGGACCAAATGGTGGACCAGTACGGGCTGCGGGCCACGTTTCCGTACCTGGATAACGTCACCATCTGCGGCCACAACCAGCAGGATCACGATGCTAACCTCCATCGATTTCTCCAGACTGCCCAGAAACTCAACCTCACGTATAACACGGAGAAATGCGTTTTCCGCACGACCAGGCTAGCCATCCTCGGCTATGTCGTGGAGAACGGACTGCTGGGCCCCGACTCGGACCGTAGGCGCCCCCTCTTATAACTCCCTCTCCCTCATTATCCCAGGGCCCTCAAAAGGTGCCTGGGATTCTTCTCATATTATGCCCAGTGGGTCCCTCAATACGTGGACAAAGCCCACCCACTATTTAAGGCCACACTCTTGCCTCTATCGGATGAAGCTCGTCAGGCCTTCACTCGTATCAAGGAGGACATCGACCAAGCGGCCATGCAGGCGGTGGATGAATCCGTCCCTTTCCAGGTAATGATCGACGCCTCAGAGGTTGCTCTCGCAGCCACACTAAATCAGGCAGGGAGACCAGTCGCATTCTTCTCCCGAACCCTCTCTGCTTCGGAACTTCGACACTCCTCGGTCGAAAAGGAAGCGATACGTCACTGGAGGCACTATCTCGCAGGTAGGAGGTTCACCCTCATCACCGACCAAAGATCGGTTGCCTTTATGTTCGATCAACTCTCAAAGGGGCAAGATCAAAAATGATAAGATCTTACGGTGGAGGATCAAACTCTCCACCTACAAGTACGATATTATGTACCGACCGGGGAAGCCCAACGAGCCCCCAGATGCCCTGTCCCACGGCACGTGCGCCAGTGCGCAAGCCGACCGCCTGAAAGCTATTTACGATTACCTCTGCTACCCGGGGGTCACCCGGCTCGCCCACTACGTCAAAGCCCGAAATCTACCTTTCTCCACAGAAGAGGTGAAATCCATCACCAGGGATTGCCCGATCTGTGCGGAGTGCAAACCGCACTTCTATAGATCAGACAGGGCCCACCTGGTCAAGGCTTCTCGGCCCTTTGGATGCCTCGCTATCGATTTCAAAGGGCCACTCCCCTCGACCAATAGGAATGTGTACTTCCTGAACGTCATCGCCAAGTTCTCTCGTTTTCTCTTTGCTATCCCGTGCCCCGATATGACCTCCCACACAGTCACTAGGGCCCTGCACAGCATCTTCACCCTGTTTGGTTTCCCCAGCTACGTACACAGCGACAGGGGTTCGTCCTTTATGAGCGACGAGCTACGTCAGTACCTGCTTGAAAAGGACATTGCCTCGAGCAGGACTACCAGCTACAACCATGGGGGAACGGGCAGGTGGAGAGGGAGAACGCGACGGTCTGGAAGACCGTCCTACTGACCCTCCGGTCCAGGAAGCTCCCGACCTCCCATTGGCAGGAAGTCCTCCCTGATGCGCTCCATGCTATTAGGTCCCTCCTATGTACGGCCACCAACCAGACCCCTCACGAGCGGCTATTTGGTTTTTCCAGGGGCACTACCATGGGGCTTCGCTCCCAGCATGGTTAAAGACACCGGGCCCAGTTCTCCTCCGGAAGCACATCCGGACTCACAAGACTGACCCACTCATAGAGAGAGTGCTCCTGCTCCATTCAAACCCACACTACGCATTTATAGAGTACCCTGACGGCCGTCAGGACACTGTTTCCCTCCGGGACCTGGCAACTGCAGGATCCAACTCCGACACCACCGCCGGTGAGATACCCCTCACACTATACCCCTCCCAACCCCCCGCGCCCGGCGCCCCATGCCTGCAGTTCCGCTGCCGCGCCATTGGGTTTCCGGCGCTCCCCGTCACCAGTCGAACCAGTCGGATACGAAGCTCTGGCCGAATCACACCCGGAGTCCGCCATCATTCCCTCGCCGACCGCCACCGCCCAGCCACCAGAGAGGCTGCAACCCCGGTGCTTCGTCGATCCCAGAGGACGACTCGGCCGCCAGATCGACTTAACCTGTAATTTATAACCTGTAAATTATAACTTGTAACTTGTAATTCGAAATTGGGAATTGGTAGACACATCACCCCCGCTGGACTCAATTTTTACAGGGGGTGAATGTGGTGAATCACAGTCCGTGTTATTCACACTGTTATTACATATGATGTACTGTGTCTGTGTAAGCTCGGTATACGGGCAGTTGCACGGCTCTGCCCCTAGGGGGAGATGAGGAGTTGGTACTGGGCTCCACCCTTGGCTCTGCCCATGGCTCCGCCCATGGCTCCTCCCGCTAACCGGAAGTATAAAGCCTGGCAGTCTGAGCCTGCCTGCCAGTTCATCTCGTGAGGCTCCGTTGTAAGATCATTAAAACCACTGTTCGCTCTGTGGTGAATGAGATTCACACGGTATTATAAGTTACCCATGTCACTCTGTTCCCAGTATATATATGTACCGATATTGTAAGTGCAGTTGCACTACCTGACCACCAGGGGGAGTAGCTCTGGGAGTACTCGAGAGTTTGTACTGGGCTCCCCCCTTGGCTCCGCCCAGAACTCCTCCCCCTGGAGCTGTTGTATAAAGATCCGTGCCTCAGAGTCAGCCAGCCAGTTCACCGAAAGTTCAACGGCTAACAGGCTGGCTCTGTTGTAAGTATATTAAAACCGCTATTCTAATCCTACAAGCACGTGTCCGTAGAATTGATGGTTCCATCACGCTCTCAACTACGTGTCGTGTGAATTGATGGTCACATCAGTAGTGACCTGGCAAAAATGGCAGAGGATAATTGGGTGAATGCAAAGGCTGCTGTGGGGGAAGGGTAGGACATGGTTAACTCTGTTGTGGTTCTGGAACTGAGGAGAAGGATTGAGAGCAGAGTTCAGAAAAAATCTTAGTTTGCTCAGCTAACTAACTTCAATTGGACTAATAAAAGACTTGCTGCAGTTGGCTTTTGTGTACTCAGGGTTGGTAGGTGCCAAATTTCATCCCCGATGCCTCATCGTTCCTCCCAACTAACAATTCTAAGAAACTGTTTTCTGTGTTTATGCCAGGCAATGACACGTTATTATTTGTTTGTGGTGTTCTCTTTCTATCATTAAAAACATACTCTGCTGACACTAGCTCTTAGATTAAACAATAATCAAGTTCGGCGGGGGGGGGGAGATTTCAAAGGTTAATTGACATCTGCAAAACCGCACGCCACTTGAATCACTCCTTTTAGGAGCATGGAGGAAAACATTGTTCGCATCTTCAAGTTTATTTTTTCCAGTTAATTTTTAATTATTCAGTTCCTCAGAAATTTGAGTCCAACAATACATTATCAGTGAAGAGTAACATATCAGAATTCAACGTTGTAAAATAAAATTACTAGTTGCTCTGTCTGTTTCCTGATTAAACTGTAATCTCCTCTCTACCCATTGATCCATGTAATACATTTCCTTCATTGTTTAAAACATTTTTTTATTCTGTTGATGGGATGTGAGCATCACTGGCAGGGCCAGCATGTGTTGCCCCTCCTTAATTGTCCTTGATTTGGCCATTTAAGAGGGGCAGTTAAGAGTCAACCCCATTGCTGTGGATCTGGAGTCACACATAAGCCAGACCAGACCAGATTTCCGTCCCTGAAGGACGTTAGTGGAACCAGGGGCGGAATTCTGTGATCCTGAGGCTAAGTGCTGACGCCTTCAGAAACACCGTCGCGTTTCTCGATGGCGACAACACGGCCTCAGGATCAACAATTCTGGCCCCTACAGGAGGTCAGCACGGCACTGGATCGGTTCACACCGCTCCAGCTGCTCATCCTGGCATGAAATGGGTGCTGTGAGATCGGCGCATGCGCAGTGGCACCAGCGCCAATGTGCACATGCGCAGTGGCACCAGTGCCAACGAGCACATGCGCAGTGGCTTCCTTCAACGAGCCGGCCCTGATGTAACATGGTGCAGGACTACAGGGGCCAGCGCGGAAGACAGGAGGCCGCCAACCGGAGAGGCCGGCCCGCCGATTGGTGGGCCCGATCGCAGGCCAGGCCACATCAGAGGCCCGTCGGAACAACCCCCCCCCCCCCCCCCCACACACACACACACACACACAGGCAACCCCCCGACCCTTCCACGCCAAGTTCCCGCCGGCTGAGAGCAGGTGTGGACCGGCGCTGCGCAAACCACGTCGGTGCCAATGGTGCCGGTTCTCTGCACTGCGGAGAATCATGTGCTGGCGTCAGGGCGGCGTGGCGTGATTCGCGCCGGTCTCGGGGATTCTCCAGCCTGGCCCTGGGCTGAGAGAATCCCGTCCCAGATATTTTTGTTACAACAATTGGTGATGGTTTCAAGGTCACGATTACCACATATAGCTTTAGATTCCAGATACATCAGTTTTACCAAAAACGGAACAAACTTTCAAAACACAAACTGGTACAATTCAGAACAATTATTTATGCAAACATGGTCCCACACTTCAAGGAATGTATCTGACTTAGGACAGAGTACAGAAGTGAGAAATTCCATAGGAATACATCCAATAATTATTTTAGGCTAATTTGGAATCAAAGGATACTTGTCACGAATCCAGGAGGATATTTTTCCAAGATGCAAACGTGAGGATGTTATACTGCCTTTTTTCATTTGTGTCAACAATATTCCTATCTGGAGACCCAGAATTAAGAATAAAGGATCAAATTCCAAGGTCATACCAGATGTGTTCCTCAACAAGTTCCTTAGCAACACCAGAACAATAGGATTGAATGTCGGTACAGGACCATATGCAGTGTATGTAATCACCCACAACTACTTGAGGCACATTGGAGAAATAGCAGGATCTAAACCTGTGTCTCAAACTTGATGTAATGTGCAGATTGTGCAGTATCCTGCACTGTGTCGCCTTCATTCTGATACATGTCAAAGTTTTATTGACACAATCCCACATACTACCCCATGTCTCTTCATCAATGTTGGTTGCCAAGTCTCTTTCCCAAGACAGCAAGGTACTCAATATGCTCACACAGTATCTAGAATGCAAGGTATCATAAACTGTTTAGGCGCGACAGAAGTCAGGATAATTTCTACCAGGGAAACAGAATTGTCAAGGTGCATGGTTGTCTTATTAAGCATGAAGTCTCTAAGTTGCAGATACTTAAAAAAGGAGCGTCTATAAATTATTGGCATAGCTTCTCAAAGGATGACAAGGTGGCACAACTGAACCTATCCCCCAGCTGACAAACGCCTCAATCTCTCCAAGTATTGAATCCATGCACCATACCCTGCTGGAATTTGGGGTGCCCTATATGGGAGAGCGAAGTCCGTTTTGGTCTCCCTTCTAATTGATTGACCATCTTCCACGCTCAAAGAGTGTTAATGATTATCGGATTCTCACATTTAGCAGAGCACGATCTTATGTCCCCGTAAAACAACAAGACCTGTAAAGGATACACAACTAACCTGCTTCAATATGGAGCCAAATGGAGGTGGGGTCCTTTCTAACTCATTCCCTTATGAACACGCGACCGATGCCGTAGGGAACTCGGCCGGTCGGGGGCGGAGCATTGGGGGCCAGGCCTCAGGCAACGTCCTGAGGCCGTCGATACGTCGCGTGGCATAGTCTCCAGGTACGCCGCTTTGGAGGGGGCAGAGCATCGCGAAAGCGGCACCGCCCCCAATTTGGTCGGGAACATTGATTCTCCAGCCGATCGCCAAACGCGATTTCAGCATTGGTGACTGGAGAATCCAGCCCGGAATTCTTTTCTTTTGATAGGATGAGGAATTCTCCACACATTGCAGGAACAGAATTTTAAATGGGCTACCGCCATTGCACAATCCCCCAGAAGAAATATAGGATAGACTTTTTGTGCCACATTTGGGCATGTACCAAATCATACCTCCCCCATCTCAAGTCACACGAGAGGCATTATATAGAAAATAGCATTATTTTCTCGGATAAGAGACCTGGCTGTACCATCGTAGGATTCCGTTAATAACTTACAAACCCCAACACAAGAAAAATACAAAAAGAACCACAACCACAATAGCTGTTAGGTGACATTCCTCAATGCAAGTGACGTAAGTCTAACCATATTAAAGAAAAGACACCAAACAACCAGTGATATTATCATAAAGATTCAGATAAGAAGAGAAAATGACAGATAGCTAACACGCAGCACAGCTATTATAAATGTAGGTCCCTGAGATTCTGAAGGATAAAATATTCAGCAGAGTGCTCACTTGTTAATACCTCTCAACAAACATGAAATATAACAAAATAAGATCAGACCAGAGGCAATATAGCAGGGAGAAAGTCCAAATATTTCAACGAGCTCCAGGTCAGTCCAAATCCTCGCCTTCTATGGATTTTGCGAAGGCCAAGGCACGAGCCAGAATATTGAAAGACTTAATGGAGTTGTTGGATATCACCCTCAGAGTTGCAGGAAAAAACAGGGCCTAATTCACCCCAGCTGTCTTGAGCCGTTTTCTGACTTCATCAAAGCCTCTCTGGTCCTGTTTTGTTGTTGCCGTTAAGTCCTGGAAAAATTAGATCCTCGGTCCCTCATGAAGCTTGGGCCCGCCACGCACAGCCCCTCCAGAACCTTATGGTGATCTTTGAAGTTGCAAAAGTGAATGATTATGGGACTGGGATGTTGATTGTCCCCAGGCCTCAAAAACAGGATATGGTGGTGCCCTTCCCAGCTTGAAAAGCCCAGCCTTTGCATCCAGCTTAAGGAAATATGGTAGCCAGCTCTCAAAATATTTAACTGGGATCATACCCTCCACACCTTCAGGCAGACCCATGACCTGGACATTCTTCCTCCGGCCTCGGTTCTCCAGACCCTCCAGGATTTCTGACATACGATGCAGCTGGTCTTCTGAGGATTGAGTGCGAGCTTTGGCTGAGGAAGCAATATTTTTGATGTTCAGGATTCTTTCCTCCGTTTCCTTGAGCCTTTTATTGATATTCTGTAGCTCGGCCTCACGAGCACTTATATTCTGCATCAACAAGGCCGAGTTTGTTGTCTGTTACTCAGATAATGTTTGCAATCGTCATTTGAGGTTGAGAGCTCGCTTGAGGATCAGGCCGCCATATTGAGAAGACGGCTCCATCCCCGTTGCATCCGACTGCTCCCTTTTATTGCCAGCTTTCATAGGACTCATCGGCATTTTTTCTCCAACACTCAGACAAAAATCTTCTTGGGACATACTGTGGAGTATTAACTCCCGAATTAGGGGAGCCTGAGCCGCATAAACAGGATAAAGAGCCCACGGAAAAGCTGCTATTCCCATTCCCACATTGCTTGATCCCCGCAAATAGAACATAGAACATAGAACATTACAGCGCAGTACGGGCCCTTCGGCCCTCGATGTTGCGCCGACCTGTGAAACCATCTGAAGCCTATCTGACCTACACTATTCCATTTTCATCCATATGTCTATTCAGTGACCACTTAAATGCCCTTAAAGTTGGCGAGTCTACTACTGTTGCAGGCAGGGCGTTCCACACCCCTACTACAGTACTCTGAGTAAAGAAACTGCCTCTGACATCTGTCCTATATCTACCAGCCCTCAATTTAAAGCTATGTCCCCTCGTGTTGGTCATCCCCATCCGAGGAAAAAGACTCTCACTGTCCACCCTATCTAACCCTCTGACTATCTTATATGTCTCTATTAAGTCACCTCTCAGCCTTCTCCTCTCTAACGAAAACAACCTCAAGTCCCTGAGCCTTTCCTCGTAAGACCTTCCCTCCATACCAGGCAACATCCTAGTAAATCTCCTCTGAACCCTTTTCAAAGCTTCCACATCCTTCCTATAATGTGGTGACCAGAACTGCACGCAGTACTCCAGGAGCGGCCGCACCAGAGTTATGTACAGCTGCAGCATGACCTTGTGGCTCCGAAACTCAATCCCCCTACTGAAAAAGGCTAGCCACCATATGCCTTCTTAACAGCCCTATTAACCTGGGTGGCAACTTTCAGGGATTTATGTACCTGGATGCCGAGATCTCTCTGTTCATCCACACTACCAAGAATCTTGCCATTAGCCCAGTACCCTGCATTCCTGTTACTCCTTCCAAAGTGAACCACCTCACACTTTTCCACAATAAACTCCATCTGCCACCTCTCAGCCCAGCTCTGCAGCTTATCTATGTCCCTCTGTATCCTATAACATCCTTCAGCACTATCCACAACTCCACCAACCTTCGTGTCATCTGCAAATTTACTAACCCATCCTTCTACACCCTCTTCCAGGTCATTTATAAAAATGACAAACAGCAGTGGCCCCAAAACAGATCCTTGCGGTACACCACTAGTAACTGAACTCCAGGATGAACATTTGCCATCAACCACCACCCTCTGTCTTCTTTCAGCTAGCCAATTACTGATCCAAACCGCTAAATCACCTTCGATCCCATACTTCCTTATTTTCTGCAATAGCCTACCGTGGGGAACCTTATCAAACGCCTTACTGAAATCCATATACACCACATCAACCGCTTTACCCTCATCCACCTGTTTGGTCACCTTCTCAAAAAACTCAATAAATGTTTGTGAGGCATGACCTACCCTTTGCAAAACCATGTTGAGTATCGCTAATCAACTTGTTCTTTTCAAGATGATTATAAACCCTATCTCTTATAACCTTTTCCAACATTTTACCCACAACCGAAGTAAGGCTCACAGGTCTATAATTACCAGGGTTGTCTCTACACCCCTTCTTGAACAAGGGGACAACATTTGCTATCCTCCAGTCTTCCAGCACTATTCCTGTCGACAAAGGCGACATAAAGATCAAGGACAAAGGCTCTGCAATCTCCTCCCTGGCTTCCCAGAGAATCCTAGGATAAATCCCATCTGGCCCAGGGGACTTATCTATTTTGACATTTTCCAAAATTGATAACACCTCCTCCTTTTGAACCTCAATTCCATCTAGCCTGGTCGACTGAACCTGAGTATGCTCCTCGACAACATTGTCTTTCTCCAGTGTAAACACTGATGAAAAATATCCATTTAACGCTTCCCCTATTTCCTCTGATTCCACACACAACTTTCCACTACTATCCTTGATTGGCCCTAATCTTACTCTAGTCATTCTTTTGTTCCTGATATACCTATAGAAAGCCTTTGGGTTTTCCTTGATCCTATCCGTCAACGACTTTTTGTGTCCTCTCCTCGCTCTTCTTAACTCTCCCTTTAGGTCCTTCCTGGCTAACTTGTAACTCTCAAGTGCCCTAACTGAGCCTTCATGTCTCATCCTAACATAAGCCTTCTTCTTCCTCTTGACAAGTGCATTAACTTCCTTAGTAAACCATGGTTCCCTTGCTCGACAACTTCCTCCCTGCCTGACAGGTACATACTTATCAAGGACACGCAGTAGCTGTTCCTTGAAAAAGCTCCACATTTCGATTGTACCCATCCCCTGCAGTTTCCTTCCCCATCCTATACATCCTAAATCTTGCCGAATAGCATCATAATTGCCTTTCCCCAAGCTATAATTCTCGCCTTGCGGTATATACCTATCCCTGCCCATTGCTAAAGTAAACATAACTGAGTTGTGATCACTATCACCAAAGTGCTCACCTAAATCTAACACCTGGACGGGTTCATTACCCAGTACCTTATGTGATCCTTATTTGAAATGCATTTGCCTAATTCTACTGTACATGTTTTAGTCATTAAGGACGGCATGTAGCACAGTGGTTAGCACTGTTGCTCCACAGCAGCAGTATCCCAGGTTCAATTTCCGGCTTGGGTCACTGTCTGCGCAGAGTCTGCACATTCTCCCTGTGTCTGCGTGGGTTTCCTCTGAATGCTCCGGTTTCCTCCCACAAGTCCCGAAAGATGTGCTGTTAGGTAATTTGGACATTCTGAATTTTCCCTCAGTGTACCCGAACAGGTGCTGGAATGTGGCGACTAGGGGTTTCTCGTAGTAACTTAATTGCAGTGTTAAGGGAAGCCTACTAGTGACAGTAAAGATTATTATGTTATCAATTTCCATTCACCTTTCTTTATCCCTTCTAGCCATTATTTAGCTATTTCCTTATGTTGACTCATTTTTATGCCGTCCAGTAATTGCCCTGAGCTATTTGGAAATATTTGCTTTTCTTTCCAAACACAATTCATTTTTTTGTGCGTCAGATCATGCATCATATTCGTGTGGGCATGACATTAAGAATTACAATGAATTAGTTTTGGGCATGCCCAAAGCTTAGAGGGTTTTGGCAGGGTTTTGTCCATGGTGCTAAAAACACGGGTGGTGCCAAGTCCGGAGGTAGCGATCTTTGGAGTGTTGGAAGATCCGGGAGTTCAGGGGGCGAAAGAGGCCAACGTCCTGGCCTTTGCCTCCTTGGTAGCCTGGAGACAGATCTTATTAATGTGGAGGGACTCGAAGCCCCCGAGTGTAGAGACCTGGGTTAGTGACATGAGAAAATAAAGTTTGCCTTAAGAGGGTCAATGTTAGGGCTTTCCCGGAGGTGGCAGCCGTTTGTCAACTTTCTCGTGAAAAATACAAAATGCCAGCAGATGCAATATTCGAAGTAGGGGTGGGGGGCGGGGGGGGGGGGGTGGAGCGGATTGTTGTATGGTTGAGGTGTGTGAAGATTAGGCGGGGGGGGGGGGGGGGGGGGGGAATGTTTATTTTACCATGTTGATGTCATTATTTTTGTTATTGTTATAAAAGTTTTCAAATACCTTAATTAAATATTATTTTTTAAAAAGAACTACAATGAGTTCTTTACATTTGCTCACCACACAATAATAACTCCAGGAAATACATTTTGTTGTGAAGGTGACAGATCTGGAAATTCTTTCGCCTCCAGTGCTTGTTTGGTGTAAATTAATTCCATATAGTTCACCTTGCAACCTGAACGGAACTTCACCTGATGCTTTCAAGTGTATCCTTTTACAAGATATGAGACGTGACTGACAAGGCCAGTATTTGTTACCTACCCCAATTGCTGTTGAACTGAGTGGTTTGCTCGAGTGATATGCCATCAATGAACACACGACGAGTGGCGAACGTAACTGAGGCTTTAATAAATTAAACAGAAAGCTTCCTGGCCTCGGATCCCGAACTGGGGCAGCGGCAGAGTCTAGCCACCTTTCTACCGAGCCCGGGGGATGCGGAGCCAGCAGGCAGACGTTTCTCACATTACATATAATACAGAGGCAGTTTACCACAATACACAGATTATATACTGCAGTGGTTTGGACCCAGCAGGGACAAGCCCAGGCATGTAACAGTACAACAGTACAATACAATACAGTGGTGTAGCACATCGAGACATTTCAAAACACAATTCAGGGTCAATGACATTGCTGTGAGTCTGGAGTCACCTGTAGGCCAGACTGGGTAAGGATGGCAGATATCCTTCCCGAAAGCGCAAACCAGATAGGTGTTATGGTGATCAATAGTAGTTTGGTGTCCACCATTACTGACACTGGCTTTGAAAAGAGCGAGAGGAGCTGGGAGTTTAAAAACAGCGTGAGGAACCAGGAGTTTAAAAAGAGTGAGAGGAGCCGGGAGTTTAAAAAGAGCGAGAAGAACCGGGAGTTTAAAAAGAGCGAGAGGAACCAGGGTCGGGATTCTCCCAGCCCGCGGAGCAGAGATTCTGCAAATCCACCATTACTGACACTAGCTTTCAAAAGAGCGAGAGGAACCGGGAGTTTAAAAACAGTGAGAGGAACCGGGAGTTTAAAAAGAGAGAGAGGAACCTGGGGCGGAATTCTCCGACCCCCCGCAGGGTCGGAGAATCGCCCGGGGCCAGCAGAAATCCCGCGCCCGCCTTGGCCGGAATTCTCCGCCACCCGGGAATCGGCGGGGGCAGGAATCGTGCTGCGCCGGTTGACGGGCCCCCTGCGGCGATTCTCTGACCCGCGATGGGCCGAAGTCCCGCCGCTGACCAGCCGTTCCCGCCGGCGTGAATCAGAGCATCTCTTTAGAGCATCAGTTTAGAAAGAGCGAGAGGAGCCGGGAGTTTAAAAAGGGCGCGAGGAGTCGGGAGTTTAAAAAGGGCGAGAGGAGCCGGGAGTTTAAAAAGGGCGAGAGGAGCCGGGAGTTTAAAAAGGGCGAGAGGAGCCGGGAGTTGGAGTATAGAATAGTTCCGTACTATTTTAATAGAAGTGTTAAGTAAGAAACCAGGTTCCGAGCTAACGTAGTTAAGGCCCCTAGCTCAGGTAATTTTGTTCCAGGGAGTAACTACTTAATCAAGAGGGACATCATGGCAGGAGACCTCAGACCCACGATATGCTCCTCCTGCGCACTGTGGGAAATGAAGGTCGCTTCCAGCATCCCTGGTGAGCATGTGTGCAGAAGGTGTGTCCAAATGCAGCTTCTAGCTCACCAGATTGTGGGCAGCATGGTGGTGGCACAGTGGTTTGCACTGTTACCTCACAGCACCAGGGACCAGGGTTCAATTCCAACCTTGGGTAGCTGTCTTTGTGGAATTTCCACACTCCTTAGGCAGGATTCTCCGACCCCCCCCCCCCCCCCCCCCCCCCCCCCCCCCCCCACCCAGCCGGGTCAGAGAATCCCCAGCTGCCGTATTCTCCGGCACCGGTTTTCTGGCGGGGTCGGGGATCACACCACTCCAGTCAAGGGCCATTGGTAGAGGCCCACCCAGCAAATCTCCGGGCACCGATGAGCCGAGTGGGCGTCGGTTTTTGGCCAGACCCGCCGGCGTGGATTGGACATGGCCCCACACGGCGGGACCTGGTTGGTAGACTACGGTGGCCTGGCCTGCGATCGGGGCCCACCAATCCACGGGCGGGCCTGTGCCGTGGGGGCACTCCTGCCTTCCATGCCGGCCCCTGTAGAGCTCCACCATGGCCTCAATTCATGGTGATGCGTATCCTGCATATGCACCAGAGTACGCCGGACGGTCTGCACATGTGCTAAACCACGTTGGCGGTTCTGCGCATGCGCTAACTCGTGCAGTCCCTTCAGTACCGGCTGGCGCGACGCCAACCCCTCAGCCACCGGCCTAGCCCCCGGAAGTGCGGAGAATTCCGCAACTTCCGGTTGGCCCGACTCTGGAGTGGTTCACGCTGTTCCTGGCACCGTTGTCGGGCCAATTCGCCAATTACATTGAATCCCGCCCCCTATGTCTACATGGATTTCCTCCAGATGCTCCCACAGTCTAGGGATGTGTAGGTTAGGTGGGGTTACAGAGATAGGCCGGGAGAGTGGGCTTAGGTAGGGTACTCTTTTCAGGGGTCAGTGCAGACTTGATTGGCCGAATGGCCTCCTTCTGCACTGTAACAATTAATTCTATTCTATGGATTTTGGAGCTGGAGCTACGGGTGGACTCATTATGGAGCATCCGCGATGCTGAGGAAGTTGTGGATAACACATTTAGCGAGGTGGTCATACCACAGGTGAGGATTGCACAGGCAGAAAGGGAATGGGTGACCATCAGGAACAGTAAAAGAGGTAGTACAGGAGTTCTCAGTGATCATCACCATCTCAAACAGATATACTGTTTTGGATACTGCTGGGGGGGGGGGGGGGGGGGGGGGGGTGGCAGCAGTAGCCAAAGCCACAGCACCGTGGATAGCTCTGCTGCTCAGACGAGTGGAGAAAAACGAGTGGCAGGGCTATAATTTTAGGGGATTCAATAGTTATGGGCACAGACAGATGCTTCGGTGGCTGCAAAAGTGAATCGAGGATGGTATGTTGCCTCCCTGGTGCCAGGGTGCAGGATGTCATGGAGTGGCTGCAGGGCATTCTGTCTGGGGAGGGAAGGTGAACAGCCAGTGGTCGAGGTACACATAGGCACCAATGACATAGGTAAACTAAGGAATGAGGACCTGCAAGCTGAGTACAAGAAGTGAGGAGATAAACTAAAATGCAGTGTGGCAGGGGGATGGGATCCCAGGAGTAGGTTCAGATAGGTCAAATTCAGGAAAACGGAGGCAGTGCATTAGCTAGTGATAATAATAATAATAGTCGCTTATTGTCACAAGTAGGCTTAAATGAAGTTACTGTGAAAAGCCGCTAGTTACCACATTCCGGCGCCTATTCATGGAGGCCGGGACGGGAAGTCTCCCTCACTAAGATGTAGAAGATGTTGTGATAGGCTTGGAATTACAGGAGAAGCAAGGGTTACAAAGTGTCCAGCAAGGGAAAATTATGGGGTTGAACTGCTAATACCTCAATGAAAGGAGTATTACAAACATGAGCTGGGATTCTCCCCTACCCGGCGGGGCGGGGGGGTCCCGGCGGTATGGAGTGGCGTGAATCATTCCGGCATCGGGTCGCCCCAAAGGTGCGGAAGTCTCTGCACCTTTAGCGGTCAAGCCCTAACATTGAGGGGCTGGGCCGCGCTGGAGTGGTCGGCGCTCCGCTGGCTGGCAGGAGCGGCCTTTGGCGCCACGCCAGCTGGGGCCGAAGGGACTTCGCCGGCCGGCGGAAGTCCGCGCCGGAGCGGGCCAGAGAATGGCCGGGGGGGGGGGCCCACCGACCGGCGCGGCGCAATTCCCGCCCCCGCCGAATCTCCGGTGCCGGAGACTTAGGGACACGGCGGGGGCAGGATTGACGCCGCCCCCCGGCAATTCTCCGACCAGGCGGGGGGGTCGGAAATCCCACCCATGATAAGTGAGTTAAGGTCACAAGCAGACAAATGGCAGCAGGATGTCATTGCTATAATGGAAACCTGGCTAAAGGATGGCCAAAGGCAGCTCAGTATCCTTGGATACGGAGTCTTCAGGCTGGACAGATGGGAGATTTTTAAAAAAGGACGAGGAGTTGCATTAATGGTTAAAGAATCAATTCCAGTTGGGAGAAGGGATAATTTACTAAACAGGTCAACGAACGAGGCTTTATGGGTTGAGGTTATAAATAAAAAAGGGACAGCGACACTACTGGAAATATACTACAGACCCCTAGATAGTAAAAGGGAGATAGAAGATCAAATATGTAGGCAAACACTTGCCTGTAAGAACAAGACGGCAATAATAGTCCGAGACTTTAATTATCCCAATATCAACTGGGATTCAAACAATTTAAGGGGAACTGAGGGAGAATGATTTGTGCAATGCGTCCAGGAAAGTTTTTTTCAACCAATTAGTGACAAACCCAACGAAAGGAGCTGCAATTGCAACCTAGGGCGCAATTCTCCGACCCCCACGCCGGGTGGGAGAATCGCAGGAGTGCCGGGCGATTCATGCCACGCCCCCATGGCACCCACACGCAATTCTCCCATTCCCCCCAAAATGGCGTGTCGCGTTTTGCAACAGGCCGCTCGGAGAATCGTCGAGCGGCGATTCTCCGCCGCGGATGGGCTGAGCGGCCTGCCTAATCCGACCTTTTCACGCCGGCGCCAAACACACCTGGTGGCTGCCGGCATGAACAGTGCCTGACCGCTGCGTGTGGGGCATGTGGGGGGGAGGGGTGCGGAGGGAGGATCGAGCACCAAGAGGGTGCTCGGGAGGGGTCTGGCCCGCGATCGGTGCCCACCGATCGTCGGGCCAGCGTCTCTGAAAGACGCACTTTTTTCCCTCCATCGCCCCGCAAGATCAATCCTCCATGTCTTGCGGGGCGGCGGAGGGGAGGACAGCAACCTGTGCATGCCCGGGTGATGTCATTGAGGCGCCGCCGGCCGCGTCATTTACACGGCGCCGCTTTGACGCGGGCGTCAAGGCCCGGCGCGCGTAATTGACACGGCGCCGCTCCTAGCCCCCTGGGGGTGGGAGAATAGGGGGCGAGGAGCGGCCTCCGACGCCAGAGTGAAAAACTCCGGTTTTCACTCCGGCGTCGGCACTTTGTCTCCCTTTGGGAGAATCGTGCCCCTAGTCTTGGGAATGAAAAAGGGCAAGTGGGTGAAGTGACAGTTGGCGATATTGGGGATAGTGATCACAATTCAGTTGGAATAAGTATTACCATGGAAAAGGACAGAGATAAAGCAGGAGTAAAAATTTTGAACTGTGGAAAGGCACATTTTGCAGAAATGAGAAGGATATTGTCTGAGGTGGAATGACCAGCACTAGAGGATAAATCAGCGGACAACCAGTGGGAAGCACGAAAAAGAGAGATCCGAAATGTATAAAGTAGTCACGTCCTCTACAAAAATCAGAGTAAACAAAAGCCCTCAAGTCAAAGCATAAACCTGTTATTGTGATATGGACTTTGATTACCCAGATTCCTCTTGATGTAGAGGCTGTGCAAAGGATTTTAAATGAATATGTTGTCTCTGTGTTTATAAAGGAAATGGATGATGCAAACAAAGTAGTGCAGGAGGAACACTGTGAGATACTGGATGGGATAATCATAAAGAGAGAGGAAGTACTTGAAGGGTTGAAATCCTTGAAAGTTAATAAATCACCAGGCTAGATGGATTATTTCCAAGGCTACTGAAGGAGGTCAGGATAGCAGATACTCTGAAGATGATTTTCCAATCCTCACTAGATACAGGAAAGGTACCGGAGGACTGGAGAAATGCAAACGTAGATCCGTTGTTTTAAAAAGGATCAAAGGAAATGCCAAACAGTTATAGGCTACTTAGTCTTATGTTGATGGTGGGAAAATTAGTAGAACCAATCCTGAGAGATAGGATCAACTGTCACATAGAAAGGCATTGGCTCGTCAGGGATAACCAGCATGGATTTGTTAAAGGAAGGTCTTGCCTCACAAATTTGATTGAATTCTTTGAGGAAATGACAATAAGGGTTGATGAAGATAGTGCAGTGGATGTTGCTTACATGGATTTTAGCAAGCCGTTTGACAATCTACCACATAGATTGGTCAAGATAGTGAAAGTCCTAGGGATACAGGGCAATGTGGCAAACTGGATAAAAGTTGGCTTAGTAACAGGAAACAAAGGGTAATGGTCAATGGCTGCCCTTGCAATTGGAAAGTTGTTTCAAGTGGTGTTCCAGAAGGCTCAGTGTCGGGACCCTTACTGTTTGTGTTAGATAGAGAAATACAGCACAGAACAGGCCCTTCGGCCCACGATGTTGCGCCGAACTTTTGTCCTAGGTTAATCATAGAATTTTGGACAATTTTTCATGGCCAATCCACCCAACCTGCACATCTTTGGACTGTGGGAGGAAACCGGAGTACCCGGAGGAAACCCACGCAGTCACGGGGAGGATGTGCGGACTCCACACAGACAGCGACCCAAGTCGAAATCGAACTTGGGACCCTGGAGCTGTGAAGCAATTGTGCTATGCACAATGCTACCGTGCTGCCCTTAAGAAGTTAACCTACACTCCATTATTCTACCCTAATCCATGTACCTATCCAATAGCCGCTTGAAGGTCCCTAACTTTTCCGACTCAACTACTTCCACAGGCAGTGCATTCCATGCCCCCACTACTCTCTGGGTAAAGAACCTACCTCTGACATCCCCTCTATATCTTCCACCATTTATCTTAAATTTATGTCCCCTTGTAATGGTGTGTTCCACCCGGGGAAAAAGTCTCTGCAGGGAGAGAAAAGAGCTAAGAGTCAAAGCTTTGACAAAGAGTCATTGGACTCGAAACGAGTTTCTTCTCTCCCTAAAGACCTGCTGAGATTTTCCAGTATTTTCCCTTTTGTTTAGATTCCAGCATCCGCAGTAATTTGCTTTTAATAAATGAAGTAAGCGATCTTTGTGTACAAGTACACAGGCCCCTAAAGGCAGCAGTTCAAGTAGACAAGGTTGTAAAGAAAGCATATGGAATTCTCTCCTTCATTGGCAGAGGTATCAAATATAAAAGTAAGGATATAATGTTGGAATTGTAAAAGAAACACTGGTGAGGCCACAACTGGAGTATTGTGTGCAGTTCTGGTCACCACATTACAAGAAGGACACAATTGTTCTGGCGAGAGTGCAGAGGAGGTTTACAAGAATGTTGCCAGGGCAGGGCTAAATCGCTGGCTTTGAAAACAGACCAAGGCAGGCCAGCAGCACGGTTCAATTCCCGTACCAGCCTCCCCGAACAGGCACTGTGACAGAAAGCGATTTTCATTTTCATTAGAAAAGTGTAGCTATGAGGAGAGATTGGATAGGTTGGGGTTATTTTCCATGGAACAAAGAAAACTGAGAGGTGATTAATTGAGGTGTACAAAATTATGAGGTGAAGAGATACAGTGGACAGGATAAAATTGTTTCCCTTAGTGGAGAATTCTAGAACCAGGGGACATATGTAGCCACCGAAGCTGGCCACTTCCTGACATAAAATGGAACATTGAGTTGCATGCAGGGAAAATTGGACAATGTCAGAAAGGCAAGCAGGTTGCAGAACCTCTCTGTGGATTCTGTCTGTGAAGAAACCAGACAGCATAGAAACTAGCAAGTTTGCATACTAATTGAGTGATTCCCAGTGATTCCTGGGCACAATGGGCACAACAATTAGCTGCAATAGAAAGATTCTATAGCAGGTCAGGCTTCTCGGCGCCAACGGAGCCTGAAACAAAAGGACACAAACAAGTTAGAAAGAACCGTCCCGCGATCGAGGAACAGCCTCAGTATTGGGCGATTCGTATCAATCGATTGGGATGAGACCCAATCGATTGCCAGTGAGTTAGGTCCGCCCAAAAGGGCACAAAGCCCCTGGGACCTATAAAAGTAAGGTCCCAAGACGAATTCGATCTCTTAGCCGGCCCTCCCAGCAGAACACCTTTGCAGCAGCTCTCTAAGAACTTGGACGTGAGAGGGAGAGGCCTGGCCAACAGCTACACTGACAAGTAAGTGTCCAACCAACGCTCGCTACGAGAATAGACACTCCTGACCCCTTAGCCCGTACCAACTGGGAAGCCTGCAGTCTCAGGACAGAACAATAGGTCATTGTTCCCTGGTCCAGTGTGTTCCCTTATCGAAGATAAGTCCTGGTTTATAGTGGTAGGAATAGTTTAGTCCGTTAGTATTAGTTGCATGAGTATCGATTTACTGTGTATTAATAAATGTGTTTGATTGTACCTTACTAACTGGTGTATTGAGTCATTGATCTGAACTTGAACTTGAACCTTGTGGCGGTATCATAAAGATACCTGGCGACTCTAGAGCTAAGGAATAAAACAGAGCCAATTGAGTGTAAAGCACACTCACCCAGAACGAGCAACACATAGATTCAAGGTAAGTAGCAGAAGGTGTAATGGGGACATGAGGAAGAACTTTTTTACGCAGAGGGTAGTGGGAGTCTGGAATTCGCTGCCTGAGTTGTTGGTGGAGGCAGAGACCCTAAACTTTTTTTTAAAGTACCTGAATCTGCACGTTAAGTGCTGCAAGATAAACGGCCATGGACCGAGTGCAAGAAAATGGGATTAGAAAGGGCATCTGGGTTCCCTCGGGCTGGCATGGACAAGATGGGCCAAATGGCCACTTTCTGTGCTATAACTTTTCTATGAATTCCAGATTATTCATTGAATTTAAATTCCACTGGCTTCCATGGTGGGATTTGACTCCATGTCCCCAGAACATGAGCCTGGGCCTCCGGATTACTAGCACAGTGGCTTCACAATGGTTTACAGCGGTGTCCGACAATGCACTTTTAAAAATACTATTGTTTGCGTTATTTCAGATTTAAATTTAAATAAACATGCGGTTTTAACTAGGTCAGGATGGAGAAGGTGATGATTTCAACTGGCCACAATGTAATCGTAACTAAATTTTCGGGGGAGTAGCACAACCTGACAGCAGAACCATGGCAGATGGTGCAATTAGGCCAAAAGAGGCCAGTGTTAAAAAAAAGTACTTTTGTCAGAGTTCTTTGTGGATGAGGAAGAGTCGAAGTACTAGCCCCTCCCTGCCTCGCCAAACCCCACAATGGTCTTCCCAGCTCTGGCCTATTATTGCCAATTGCCTCCATGGGTTGTATCATGTAAATTACTTTTGTGCAGTTTGCCTTGCAACCTGAATGGAACCTCCAGCTGATGTTTTCTTTTTCATTTATTATTGCCAATTGCCTACAGATCTTCTCCCACTGACAGCCAGGGACTGCTCCTATGAAAGTAAATAAGTACACAAAAGTGGGATAATGCAAGCAAAAGTGCAAAATGTATTAATGGGGATTGTTGGGAGGTTCCCCACCCCACTTCTCAAATTTTGAATATCAACATTTTATTCAGTGTAATTTGCAGCATTTTGGATCAGCAGATTCTTTGTCAAGCCCCCTTGACACATGAACGTCCCACTTCTCAACGAGAATTGTCAGGACATGGGGCCAGAGGAGTGAGCCTGCCTTGTATGACAGCTTACCCAGTGAGTGAGCCCTAACCGCTCACCATCTCCAGAATGCATCCCCCTCTCTACCCCCACCACCAACATCCCCAAAGCATATGTGGGCCCATGAGATGGATTGGCAGCACACACACAGGTGTTACCCAGGCAGACCGTGGAAGGTGATCCTAAAGGCAGGAGTCAGGCTCCTGCGCTCATCTCACAGCGAGTCATCATTACATTTCATCCCATGAACAAGGCTCACTGACACTGCCAACTCTGGGCCAGCACCCTGTGGTGATGCTGGTAGGACCCTCAGAGGAGGAGGGGGAGCTGTGGTAGTGGGAAGGAGTGAAGGGAGGAGGGACAGGGAAGGTGGAGTGAAGGAAGTTGGGACAGGGAAGGTGGAGTGAAGGGAGGTTAGACAGGGAAGATGTGAGCGACTATGTGGAAGGGGGTTCCATTTGAAAGGGTGGGATGGGGGGATTAGAGAAGTGAGACAGGATGGCAGAGCTGCCGGTAGCCAGGCATCATAGTTGGCAAGTCGGGACGTGATAAGGTTATCCCGTGTGCAGCGACCCTGTTGGGCGGCCAGTTTGGGCTCCACGCCTGGATGTTCCTGGACACCCTGTTCATCCTCTTCGTCAAATGAGGTCTGTTGTTCTTCCTCTTCCTTCAGCATGTTACCCCTCTGCTGCGCAATGTTTTGCAGAATGCAACAGACCAGCACAATGTGCGAGACCCTCTTGGGGCTATATTGAAGAGCCTCACCAGAGCAGTCCAGTCATCGAAAGCGTATCTTGAGCACGCAATGCATCGCTCACCGATGCACCCGATTGCTGCATGAGCATCATTATAAGGGATCTCCACGTCTTTTGGGTCCTCCGGACAGGCATCATTAGCCATGACCTCAACAGGTAACCTTTGTCACCCTTACTTCAGCCGAGGGAGCACCGCGCAGGTGCTAGAAAACTCAGAGTGCACCAGAATGTATGCACCGTGCACGCTGCCTTGGTATCGGATGCAGACGAACATGATGTGCAGCTGGTGGTTACACACCAACTGCACATTCAGGGAGTGGAACCCCTTCCTATTGCTGAAGAGCACCCCCTGATGAACCCGTGCTTGTAGGGGAACATGCATGCCATCAATCACCCCTTAGACCCGGGGTATGCCAGCGATGGTGGCAAATCCTGCTGACCGGGCATCCTGATGTGCCTAGTCCAGACTGCAGGTTACATAGTCCACTGCCCAGACGCAGAGGACATCTGCCACATTATGGATGCACCTGCGTACAGACGTTTGCAAGATCCCTGCTGGGCTCCTGGAAAGACCCAGGTGCATACAATTGCAAGGTGACCATCACATTGACAGCCACTGGGAGAAGGTGTCCTCCTCCAAACCCCTGAAGTGCCAGGTGCACCATCATCTGGCATAGGTGGCACGTGGTCTCAGTGGTTAGCTAACGTCTTTGTCGGCGCAGGTGGTCTGGTAGCTCCTCAAAGGACAGGCACCAACGGTATATACGGCCCTGATACAGTGCCTCCTTTGCACTTCCTCCTTGGCTATTGAACGGCAGCAACTGAGCCTCACCAGCTGGTCCCTGTTCTTATGGGGAAGGCTCCTCTTGTGCAGGATCCTCCCTGAACTTGCCCTGCTCCCCCAGCCTCCCTGCAGTAGATGGAGGAAGATGCAAGCAAAGGGGCTTTCTTTCCTCTCCTCATTCCAATCTCCCCGTGTGCTCAAGGAAAAACTTTGTCCAGTGGGGCTGCAGCCTTCCAACTGGAAACTGCCCTGGAGATCGAGCAATTTGATGTAGATGCTGCTCCCCTTAGCGAGAAATCACCCAACTCTACCCCTTACTTAACAGATATCTTTGCAGCATCCTTGAGCACGGGTGAGGTCCCGGAGGACTGGAGAATTGCTAATGTTGTCCCTTTGTTTGAGAAGGATAGCAGGGATAATCCAGGGAATTATAGACCTGTGAGCTTGACGTCAGTGGTAGGCAAACTGTTGGAGAAGATACTGAGGGATAGGATCTATTCACATCTGGAAGAAAATAGACTTATCAGTGATAGGCAGCATGGTTTTGTGCAGGGAAGGTCATGTCTTACAAACCTAATAGAATTCTTTGAGGAAGTGACAAAGTTAATTGATGAGGGAAGGGCTGTAGATGTCGTATACATGGACTTTAGTAAGGCGTTTGATAAGGTTTCCCATGTCAGGTTGATGGAAAAAGTGAAGTCGTATGGGGTTCAGGGTGTACTAGCTAGATGGATAAAGAACTGGCTGGGCAACAGGAGACAGAGAGTAGTGGTGGAAGGGAGTGTCTCAAAATGGAGATGGGTGACTAGTGGTGTTCCACAGGGATCCGTGCTCGGACCACTGATGTTTGTGATCTACATAAATGACCTGGAGGAAGGTATAGGTGGTCTGATTAGCAAGTTTGAAGATGATACTAAGATTGGTGGAGTTGCAGATAGTGAGGAAGACTGTCAGAGAATACAACAAAATATAGATAGATTGGAGAGTTGGGCAGAGAAATGCCAGATGGAGTTCAATCCAGGCAAATGCGAGGTGATGCATTTTGGAAGATCAAATTCAAGAGCGGACTATATGGTCAATGGAAGGGTCTTGGGGAAAATTGATGTGCTGAGAGATCTGGGAGTTCAGGTCCATTGTACCCTGAAGGTGGCAACGCAGGTTGATAGAGTGGTCAAGAAGGCATACAGCATGCTTGCCTTCATCGGATGGGGTATTGAGTACAAGAGTTGGCAGGTCATGTTACAGTTGTATAGGACTTTGGTTAGGCCACATTTGGAATACTGCGTGCAGTTCTGGTCGCCACATTACCAGAAGGATGTGGATGCTTTGGAGAGGGTGCAGAGGAGGTTCACCAGGATGTTGCCTGGTATGAAGGGTGCTAGCTATGAAGAAAGGTTGAGTAGATTAGGATTGTTTTCGTTGGAAAGACGGAGGTTGAAGGGGGACCTGATTGAGGTCTACAAAATTATGAGAGGTATGGACAGGGTGGATAGCAACAAGCTTTTCCCAAGAGTGGGGGTGTCAGTTACAAGGGGTCATGATTTCAGGGTGAGAGGGGGAAAGTTTAAGGGAGATGTGCGTGGAAAGTTTTTTACGCAGAGGGTTGTGGGTGCCTGGAATGCTTTACCAGCGGAGGTGGTAGAGGCGGGCACGATAGCGTCATTTAAGAAGCATCTAGAAAGGTATATGAATGTGTGGGAACAGAGGGAAGTAGACCTTGGAAAATAGGAGACAGGTTTAGATAAAGGATCTGGATCGGCGCAGGCTGGGAGGGCCGAAGGGCCTGTTCCTGTGCTGTCATTTTCTTTGTTGTTCTTTGTTCTTCCTTTTAGTGCAAATGATTTCTGCATTAGTTCTAGTTGATCAGATCAGAGAGGGTACTGGGTATTTTGAAGGTGTAGCTTGTGCACCCACTGGGATGGAGAATTTAAGGAACTTTAACAACCACCTTGGTTGCTCTCACTACTTTGAACGCTGTCCCTCCCAACACACACTTCGCTCCACCAACATCACCATCAATTCCTAATGGCTCACACACCTGCAAAGCTATTTATGTATCTGAGAAGATCCTGGCTAAGCACTAGTGAACATTCGACATCTTGTACAAATATATCACCATATGAATGTGTTAAAAGCTGATAAATCCACATCGTAAGAAGAGTTTGACTTTTACCTGTAACCTCTGCTTTACCCACAGCCACTGAATTGTAATCCAGTTCAATTCCTCATTGCTAACTCCCACCCCCCCCCCCCCCTCCCCGCCCCACCACAGTAAAGACACAGCAGGGTTGACACCACAGACATAATTGGATCTCACTGTTGCATTGTCAAATATGCTGATCTTGAATGAATGCCCCATCTGTCCTTTTATACAGTATGAAAGGTGGCATTATTGGAAGAAGATCAAAAGATTCTTATGGTTTTTGACCAATTTACATATTTCTCAACCATAATGATTAAAAATACTTTTTTTCCTTCCTGTTCGTGAGATCTTGCCTTTCCATTTGTTTGAAATGCACTTTGTTTTTGGAGGTCAGAACTTCCACTTTTGTAAGGGTTCCCCACATGATTCTTTCTATTAATTGTTGGATTCAAAAATCCTTATTCCAAAAGTACAACATGCCAGATCGTTGAAGGCCAAGTTGATACGAGTGATGATCATGCAGTAAGAACCCACGGCTCTTTGGTAGTTATTAAAATGAGGGGTTAATGTTATCCTTGTACTTTTATTAGTTTAAGTGGTATTAGCATGCTCACCTATTTCTATAACATGCTTAGCCATTGAAAACAATAATTTTCATGATTGAGTCTAAAGATTTTGTGAATTAAGTCGATCAAAACGTTGTGTTGTTTCAAGAAGGCAGGATCAGGGTATTGAACTTGATGATCAGCCATAATTAGAATGAATGGTGGAGGAGGCACGAATGGCCTCCTCCTGCTTCTATTTTCTGTACGTTTCTTATGTGTTCATATTCGGCAATCTAGAGTATCATACTCACCAGAATGTATGTGTCTAAATAGAGAGGAGATAAAGCCCTCGTAGAATCGTACTTTGCCAATATAAAAGCAATTTGAAACACGATACTGTCAGAAATCAAAATGCCACAAAAAGTTCCACGCTGATCCGAATATTTTGTCCAAATGCAGCAGTTAACCGCTGAGTCCCGCACACGGTTACGTCAATGCTGGAATTTTTGTATTTGAATTTTGTTTTATTTCTGTCCAATTGTGATATTCACGCCAGTAGATGGATTACTTCTTTTGTTGAATGGAAATTGCAAATATTTGTTTCATGATTTGTTAAATAGATTTAAGATAGTGTTAGTCACGCGTGTTGCATTAATCATACAGTAATAACACCGAGAAAGCCATGTGATCATTGCAGATAAAGAACTGTGCTTCATTACTCAGCGTAAACTGATGCCTTTTCCCAAGCAGATTGAATGAAACTTGAGAATGGGTGAATCATGCGTCAAAATTACTTTGCGAGAGCAAAACGTACAAAAATCACTTGCCAACAGCCTCTCCACAAACCACCTTCAACTTAGGCTGACCGCACTGCACGTATGCAAATTTCCCCAGAACAGCTGATCAGCTGATCATAATTAGAATGAATGGTGGAGGAGGCTCGAATGGCCTCCTTCTGCTTCTATTTTCTGTACGTTTCTTATGTGTTCATATTCGGCAATCTAGAGTATCATACTCACCAGAATGTATGTGTCTAAATAGAGAGGAGATAAAGCCCTCGTAGAATCGTACTTTGCCAATATAAAAGCAATTTGAAACACGATACTGTCAGAAATCAAAATGCCACAAAAAGTTCCACGCTGATCCGAATATTTTGTCCAAATGCAGCAGTTAACCGCTGAGTCCCGCACACGGTTGCGTCAATGCTGGAATTTTTGTATTTGAATTTTGTTTTATTTCTGTCCAATTGTGATATTCACGCCAGTAGATGGATTACTTCTTTTGTTGAATGGAAATTGCAAATATTTGTTTCATGATTTGTTAAATAGATTTAAGATAGTGTTAGTCATGCGTGTTGCATTAATCATACAGTAATAACACCGAGAAAGCCATGTGATCATTGCAGATAAAGAACTGTGCTTCATTACTCAGCATAAACTGATGCCTTTTCCCAAGCAGATTGAATGAAACTTGAGAATGGGTGAATCATGCGTCAAAATTACTTTGCGAGAGCAAAACGTACAAAAATTGCATGTTAGCCTGTATTTTGTTATTTATTTACCAGTGTGTTCTTTGATTTATGTTTCAGGTTAAAGACTATTGCTAAACCTCATCTGATGGAGCATTTTCATTTAGTTTCGTTCGTGGGCTCAATGAGTCACAAACATCCACAAACAGTCCGAAATTTAAGGTGCAAAATAATGATTCTTTCTGGAAATGAAAACTCCAAATTAGAATTACACTGGGTAAAACCTGTAGCTGTGTACCAGCCTGCATGTTGATCTCTTGACATCAAAGGGCACCAAAGACCTGGGTGTATTTTCAGTTTCATCTTCTTGAGTTCTCAACCCTGATAGGTAGGGCAAGGAGATCCCGGATCCAGCCCAACACAAACATGGGGTTGAACCCCAGGCTGTTGTCACCAATCTCTTCTTCACCAGCCCTCCAGCCAATTCCACTCCCAGCCCCTTGAAGCCCTGGACAGCAGGCAAGATGCATCTGTGGTCTGGAGCTGTGGATCCTGTTGGTGGAAGCTCCATTTTTTTTTTTACCCCATCACATGGATGCCCAGGAATCTCTCTCACTCAATAAAAAGGAAAGGAACCAGATGGACCATCCGGCATCGACCCAAGCACTGGAAATGACAAACCCAGTCCTGTCGACCCAGCAAAGTCCTCCTGACTTAGGTGGATTGGCCATGCTAAATTGCCCGTAGTGTCCTAATAAAAGTAAGGTTAAGGGGGGGGTTGTTGGGTTACAGGTATAGGGTGGATACGTGGGTTTGAGTAGGGTGATCATGGCTCGGCACAACATTGAGGGCCGAAGGGCCTGTTCTGTGCTGTACTGTTCTATGTTCTATATGACTAACATTCGGGAGCTTGTGCCAACACTGGGAGAGATGTCCCACAGACAAGTCAAGTAACTGCCTGACATAGTCATACTGACAGAATCATAACTTACAGATAATGTCCCAGACACCATAATCACCATCGTTGGGTATGTCCTCTCCAACTGACAGGGTAGACCCAGCAGAGGTGGCAGCACAGTGGGATACAGTCGGGAGTCATAGCCGTGAGAGTCCTCAACATCAATTCCAGACCCATGAAGCCTCATGATTTCAGATCAAACATGGTCAAGGAAACCGCCTGCTGATTACCTCGTCGAGTCAGTTCATGAATAAGTGCTTCTCCATGTTCAACACCACCTGGAGGAAGCACTGAGAATGGCAAGGGCACAGAATGTACTCTGGTTGGGGGACCTCAATGTCCATTACCAAGAATGGCTCGATAGTAGAACTACTGACCGAGCTGGCTGAGTCCTCAAGGACATAATGGCTAGACTGGGTCTGCAACAGGTGGTGAGGGAACCAACAAGAGGTAAAATTATACTTGATCTCATCCTCACCAACCTGCCTGTCAAAGATGCACCCGCCAATGACAGTACTGGTAGGGGTGGCCACCGCACAGTTCTTGTGGAGATGAAAGTCCCGCCTTCACATTGATGACACCCTCCATCGTGTTGTGTAGTACTACTATTGTGCTAAATGCGGTAAATTCAGAACAGACCTAGCAAGTCAAGACTGGGTATCCATGAGGCACTGTGGGCCATCAGCAGCAGCATTGTACTCAGCCACAATGTGTAACCTCATGGCCTGACACAGCCCCCACTCGACCGTTACTACCAAGGCAGAGGATCAACCCCGGTTCAAACTGCAGGAGGGCATTTTATTTTTATTTGTTCATGGGACATGGGAATCGCAGGCTGTGCCACTATTTGTTGCCCATCCCTAATTGCCCTTGAGGGGCAGTTAAGAGTAAACCAAATTGCTGTGAGTCTCATATAGGTAAGGATGGCAGATTTCCTTCCCTAAAGGGCATCAGTCAACCAGATGTTTTTTTACGACAGTCGGCAATGGTTTCATGGTCATCATTAGACTTTTAATTACAGATTTCTATCCACAGTTGTGGGATTTGAACCTGGGATCCCAGAGTACTCTGGGTCTCTGGATTACTAATCCAGTGACAATACAGCTACGCCACTGCCTCCCTGAGGCAGTGACATGCCAGGAGCAGCAGGTATACCAAAAAGTGTGGTGTCAACTTGGTGAAGCTATAACCGGACCGGACTACTTGTGTGCCAAACAACATAAGCAGCAAGTGACAGAGCGAAGCGATCCCACAACCACCGGATCAGATCTAAACTCTGCAGTCCTGCCATATCCATTTGTGAATGCAGTGAACAATTAAACAACTCACTGGAGGAGGAGGCAACTCGAATATCCCTATCCTCAATGATGGAGGAGCCCAGAACATCAGCGCAAAAGACAAGGCTGAAGCATTCGAAAAAATCTTCAACCAGAAGTGCTGAGTGGATGATCCATCTTGGTCTCCTCCAGAGGTCCCCAGCATCACAGATGCCACTCTTCAGGCAATTTGATTCACCCCAAATGATATCAAGAAAAGGTTGAAGGCATTGGATACTGCTAAGGCTGTGAGCCCTGACAATATTCCGGCAATAGTGCTTGTGCTCCAGAACTTGCCGCACTCCGAGCCAAGCTGTTCCAGTACAGTTACAACAGTGGCATCTCCCCAGCAATGTGCAAAATTGTCCAGGTATGTCCTTCACACAAAAAGCAGGACAAATCCAATCTGGCCAATTACTGCCCCATCAGTCTATTCTCAATATCAGTAAAGTGATGGAAGAGGTTGTCAACAGTGCTATCAAACAGCACTTACTTAACAATAACCTGTTCACTGACGCTCAGTTTGGGCTCCGCAAGGCTCACCCAGCTCCTGACCTCATTACAGTCTTGGTTCAAGCATGGACAAAAGAGCTGAACTCCAGAGGTGAGGTGAGAGTGACTGCCCATGACATCAAGGGAACATTTGATCGAGTATGGCATCAAGGAACCCGAGCAAAACAGGAATCAATGGGAATCAGGGGAAAAAAAATCTCCACTGGTTGGAGTAATACCTGGCACAAAGGAAGATGGTTGTGGTGGTTGGAGGTCAGTCATCTCAGTCCCGGACATCAGGGGTTCCTCAGGGTGGTGTACTAGGCCCAACGATCTTCAGCTACTTCATCAATGACCTTCCTTCCAACAAAAGGTCAGAGGTAGGGATGTTCGTTGATGATTACACAATGTTCAGCACCATTTACTATTCTTTAGATACTGAAGCAGTCCACGTGTAAATACAGCAAGACCTGGACACTATCCAGGCTTGGACTGACAAGTGTCAAGTAACATTCATGCCACAAAAGTGCCAGGCAATGACCATCTCCAATAAGGGAGAATCAAACTATTGTTCCTTGACATTCAATGACATTACCATCACCTGGATCCCCCACTATCAACATCCTGGGGGTTCCCATTGACCACAAACTGAACTGGATTAGCCATATAAATACTGTGGCTACAACAGCAGGTCTGAGACTAGGACACCTCCAGCGAGTAACTCACTTTCTGACTCCCCAAAGCCTGTGCCTGTCAGGATTGTGATACTCCCCACTTGCCTGGATGAGTGCCGCTCTATCAACGCTCAAGAAGCTCGACACCATCCAGGACAAAGCAGCCCGCTTGATTGGCAACCCTTCCACAAACATTCACTCCCTTCACCACTGACACAAAGTAGCAGCAGTGTGTACCATCTACAAGATGCACTGCAGGAACTCACCAACGATCCTTAAGCAACACCTTTCAAACCCATGACCACTACCATCTAGAAGGACAGGGTAGCTGATACCTGAGAACACCACCACCTGAAAATTCCCCTCCAAGTCACTCACCATCCTGACATGGAAATATATCGCCGTTCCTTCACTGTCGCTGAGTCAAGGTCATGGAACCCCTTTCCTAATAGCACTGTGGGTACTCCTACACAACATGAGCTGCAGCGGTTCAGGAAGGCAACTCACCATCACCTTCTCAAGGGAAATTAGGGATGGGCAACAAATGCCAGTTTAACCAGCGAAGCCCACATCCCCAAAAAAATGAATTAAAAAAACTCTTTACCTGCCATTGGTATATATAGTAAGAAGTCTTACAACACCAGGTTAAAGTCCAACAGGTTTGTTTCAAACACGAGCTTTCGGAGCACTGCTCCTTCCTCGGGTTAGGTGGATTGCCATGTTAAATTGCTTCTTAGTGTCCAAATGATTAGCTAGGGGTTACGGGGATCGGGTGGAGGCGTGGGCTTAAGTAGAGTGCTCTTTCCAAGGGCCGGTGCAGATTCTTTTTTTTTTTAAATAATTTTTATTGAAAGAGTTTTTCCATACAGACATTTACCCCTACTAATTTTTAAATTATTTACAACACAATCCCTCTAGGCAAATGTCCCTCCCTCGCCCGCCCTCTCGCGCGCACCAGTCCTCCCCCCCCCCCCAGGCAACCTTAACAACCAAGGCAGCCTACAGTTTCAGACATGAGCAGTGAGCAGGCTTGCCCGCGTTACAGTCGTGCGTGTCCCCCCACGACCCTTGCTGGCCCCCCCCCCCCCCCCCCCCCCGGGTTGCTGCTGCCACGACCCCGAACGTCTATCTCTGATCTAAAAAGTCAAGGAAAGGTTGCCACCGCCTGGCGAATCCCTGTACCGACCCTCTCAGGGCAAATTTGATCCTTTCTAGCTGAATATAGCTAGCCATATCGTTAATCCAAGTTTCAACGCTTGGAGGCCTCGCGTCCTTCCATTGAATTAATATCCTTCGTCGAGCCACTAGGGACGCAAAGGCCAGTATTCCGGCCTCCCTAGCCTCCTGTACCCCCGGTTCTACCCCGACCCCAAAGATCGCAAGCCCCCATCCTGGTTTGACCCTGGACCCCACCACCTTCGACACCGTCCTTGCCACCCCCTTCCAGAACCCTTCCAGCACCGGACATGCCCAGAACATATGCACATGGTTCGCTGGGCTTCCCAGACATCTGACACACCTGTCCTCACCCCCAAAGAACCGGCTCATCCTTGTCCCCGTCATGTGAGCTCTATGCAGCACCTTAAATTGAATGAGGCTCAGTCTCGCACACGAGGAGGAAGAGTTGACCTTCTCCAGTGCATCCGCCCACGTCCCGTCTTCTATCTGCTCTCCCAGCTCCCCTTCCCACTTGGCTTTCAGCTCCTCCCCCGATGCTGCTTCCGCCTCCTGCATTATCTTGTAGATGTCTGATATCTTCCCCCCTCCGACCCAGACCCCCGAGAGCACCCTATCACTCGCCCCCTTACTGGGGAGCAGGGGAAACCCCTCCACCTGCCGCCTAGCAAATGCCTTCACTTGTAAATATCTGAACATGTTTCCCGGGGGGAGCTCAAACTTCTCCTCCAGCCCTCCCAGGCTCGCAAACCTCCCCTCTATAAACAGGTCCTTCAGCTGCCGTATGCCCACCCTGTACCAGCTCTGAAATCCCCCGTCGATGTTCCCCGGGATGAATCTATGGTTCCCTCTTATTGGCGCCGCCAACAGACCTCCCATTTCACCCCTATGTCGCCTCCACTGCCCCCATATCTTGAGGGTGGCCGCCACCACCGGGCTCGTGGTGTACCTCGTGGGGGGGAGCGGCCATGGTGCCGTTACTAGGGCCCCCAGGCTTGTGTTGCCACAGGACGCCCTCTCCATTCGTTTCCAAGCTGCCCCCTCCCCTTCCATCATCCACTTGCGCACCATTGACACATTTGCCGCCCAGTAGTACCCCGAGAGATTGGGCAGTGCCAGCCCTCCACTGTCCCTACTCCGCTCCAAAAAGACCCTCCTCACCCTTGGGGTGCCATGCGCCCACACGTAGCTCATGATGCTACTCGTCACCTTTTTGAAGAAGGCCCTAGGGAAGAAGATGGGCAAGCACTGAAATAAAAACAAGAACCTTGGGAGGACCGTCATTTTGATTGACTGCACCCTCCCCGCCAGCGACAACGGTACCATGTCCCACCTCTTAAACTCCTCCTCCATCTGTTCCACCAACCTGGAAAAGTTCAACTTGTGGAGGGTCCCCCAGTTCCTTGCCACCTGCACCCCTAAGTACCTAAAGCTCTTTCCTGCTCGCTTGAAGGGGAGTCTCCCAATACCCTCTCCCTGGTCCCCCGGGTGTATCACAAAAACCTCGCTTTTGCCCAAATTTAATTTGTACCCCGAAAAGTCCCCAAACTCTGCTAATAGTTCCATTATCTCCGGCATTCCCCCTTCTGGGTCTGCCACGTACAGCAGTAGATCATCCGCATACAGCGATACTCGATGTTCCTCCCCTCCCCTAGTCAGTCCTCTCCACCCCCCTGAACCCCTCAGTGCCATCGCCAACGGTTCAATCGCCAGTGCGAAAAGTAGGGGGGATAGGGGACATCCCTGCCTGGTCCCTCGGTGGAGCCCGAAATACTCCGACCTCCTCCCGTTTGTCACTACACTCGCCGTCGGGGCCGAGTAGAGCAACTTCACCCACTTAATAAACCCTTCCCCAAACCCAAACCGTTTCAACGTCTCCCACAGGTACTCCCACTCCACCCTATCGAATGCCTTCTCCGCGTCCAGCGCTACCACTATCTCAGCCTCCCCCTCCACTGCCGGCATCATAATTACATTCAGCAATCTCCGCACGTTCGTGTTGAGCTGCCGCCCCTTCACGAACCCCGTCTGGTCCTCATGGATTACCCCTGGCACACAATCCTCTATTCTAGCTGCCAGGATCTTTGCCAGCAACTTGGCATCCACGTTCAGAAGCGAGATAGGCCTGTAGGACCCGCACTGCACGGGGTCTTTATCCCGCTTCAATATCAGGGAGATCAGAGCCTGCGACATTGTCGGGGGCAGAACCCCCCCCTCTCGCGCCTCATTAAAGGCTCGTACCAGTACCGGTCCCACCAAGTCCACATTTTTCTTATAGAATTCCACCGGGAACCCATCTGGCCCCGGCGCCTTCCCCGCTTGCATCTGACCTATTCCCTTGACTAGCTCCTCTAGCCCTATTGGCGCCCCCAGCCCTTCTACCAGCCCCTCCTGGACCCTTGGGAACCTCAATTTGTTTAGGAAGTCCTCCATTCCCCCTCTCCTTGTCGGCGGCTCAGACCGATACAACTCCTTGTAAAAATCCCTGAAGACCCCGTTCACTTCTTGCCCCTTCTGCACTACCTTCCCGCCCCTCTCCTTCACTCCCCCAATCTCCCTAGCCGCATCTCGTTTGCGAAGCTGGTGTGCCAGCATCCTGCTCGCCTTTTCCCCATACTCATAGACCGCGCCCTGTGCCCTTCTCCACTGCGTCTCTGCCTTCCTGGTGGTCAGCAGGTCAAACTTGACCTGCAGGCTGCGCCGTTCTTCCAGCAGCCCCTCCTCTGGTGCCTCCGCATATCTCCTATCCACTTCCAATAGCTCCCCCACCAGCCTCTCCCTCTCCTGCCTCTCCTTTCTTTCTCTATGCGCCCTTATGGAGATCAGCTCTCCCCTGATCACTGCCTTCAGGGCCTCCCAGACCATCCCCACCTGCACCTCACCCGTGTCATTCAAGTCCAGATAGCTCTCAATGCTCTTCCGGACCCTTTTACACACCTCGTCGTCCGCTAACAGCCCCACATCCAGCCGCCACAGCGGGCGCTGGTCCCGCGCCTCCCCCATTTCCACATCCACCCAATGCGGTGCATGATCAGAGATCGCAATGGCCGAGTACTCAGCTTCCCGTACCCTCGGGATCAGCCCCCTGCTCAACACGAAGAAATCGATTCTGGAGTACACTCTATGGACGTGGGAGAAAAAGGAATACTCCCTCGCCCTCGGCCTACCAAACCTCCATGGGTCTACTCCTCCCATCTGCTCCATGTACCCCCTCAGCACTTCTGCCGCTGCCGGCCTCCTATTGGTCCTTGCGCTCGATCTGTCTAGCCCGGGGTCCAGCACTGTGTTAAAGTCCCCCCCCATGATCAAGCCCCCTGCCTCCAGTCCCGGAATGAGGCCCAATAGGCGCCTCATAAAACCCGCGTCATCCCAGTTCGGGGCATATACGTTGACCATCACCACTTTCTCCCCCTGCAGCTTACCCTTCACCATCACATACCTACCCTCCTTATCCGCCACCACCTCCTCCGCCACGAACGACACCCTCTTTCCCACCAGAATCGCCACCCCCCGGTTCTTTGCGTCCAATCCAGAGTGGAACACCTGTCCCACCCACCCCCTTCTCAGGCGAACCTGGCCCACTACCTTCAAATGGGTCTCCTGTAACATTGCTACATCAGCCTTCAGTCCCTTCAGGTGTGAGAATACCCTTGATCTCTTGACCGGCCCATTCAACCCCCTCACGTTCCAAGTGATCAGCCGGGTCGCGGGACGACCCGCCCCCTTCCCCTGCCGATTAGCCATGTCCTGTTCCCTGCTCGCCCCGGGTCGACCCTCCCCTTCTGACCCGCTCCCCATGGCGATGTCCCCCTCCCCCCACCTCTCCAGTCCTCCACTTCCCGTTTCTGGTCTTTTCAGCAGCAACCCGGTGTCCCTCCCTAACCCCCCTCCCCCCCCCCCCAGGCTAGGACCCCTCCTAGCCGCGATGTACCCTCCATCGTACTCCCGTAAGTCAGCTGGTTCACGCTGACCCGGCTGCTCCTGCCCCACTCCGACTCCCCCCGGCTCGGGGGGGGGCCTCCCCCCCCCCTTGCCACTCCTCCCTGGCCCCGCTCCAGCGCGGGAAAGGTCGCCATTGCTAGCCACGCCCCGCACTCCTCCCCTCCCCCCTCCTCTGCCCCGCGCGCGGGAAAACAGAGGAAAGCCCGCGCTTTCGCCCTGCCACACCCCACCCCGCCATCTTCAGTTCCACCCCCGTCCCCGTCCATGCCTGTAAAAGATATGCCCATATCCCCGATCTGCTCTCCCCCCCCGTCCCACCTCCCCAACTTAACATTATAAATAACAGATAAATAACAAATAACAATGTACTTAACAGTCGCCCTCTACCAAACAGCATAAATAACCATAAATAACCATGAATAACCACAATAACAATAACTAAGGGAAGTTGGCAAAGGGGGAAAAAACATCAGAAGAAAAACCACAGCAAGAGTTCAAAATCCAAACAAAGAATTCAGCTGAAAGTACCCGAGCGGCTACGGCCGCCAAGTATCCCCTGGGTCTAATTCGAGTCCAGTTTCTCTTCCTGTACAAAGGCCCACGCCTCCTCTGGGGACTCAAAATAGTGGTGTTGGTTCCTGTAGGTGACCCACAAGCGCGCTGGCTGCAGCATTCCGAACCTGATCCGTTTTGCATGTAGCACCGCCTTCGTCCGGTTGTACCGGGCCCGCCGCTTTGCCACCTCCGCACTCCAGTCCTGGTAGACCCTCACCGTCGAATTCTCCCACTTGCTGCTCCTTTCCCTCTTGGCCCACTCCAGCACTCTCTCACGGTCGCTGAGTCGCTGGAACCGCACCAGCACCGCCCTCGGGGGCTCATTTGCTCTTGGCCTCCTAGCCATGACCCTGTAGGCCTCTTCCAGCTCCAGGGGCGAAGGGACGGCCCCTGCCCCCATCAGGGAGCTCAGCATTTCTGCTACATATCCCGGGAGATCTGACCCCTCCAGGCCTTCTGCCAGGCCCAAGATCCTCAGGTTCTTCCGCCTCATTCGGGTATCCAGCTCCTCAAAACGGCTCTGCCATTTCAGGTGGAGTGCCTCGTGCACCTCTACCTTTCCCACGAGGACCGTGGCCTCCTCCTCCCTCACAGTCATCTCCTGTTGCAGCTCCCGAATCGACGCCTCTTGGGTCGCCTGGGCTCCCATCAGCCGGGTGGTCGTCGCATTCATTGACTCCAAGAGCTCCATTTTCAGCTCCGTAAAAAAGCGCAGGAGAGCGGCCTGCTGCTCCTCCGCCCATTTCCTCCATTCCTCGGGTGCTCCACCGGCCGCCATTTTGGTCTTCTTCCCCCGCTTTTTTTTGGGAGCTGCTGTTGCTTTCTTTACCACCCCACTCCGGGTACCGACCATAAAGTTGGTCTGGTTCTCTTCAGGGAGCCTTCCCCCACCGGGATTTGTCCTTACAGCGCCGTTGGGGCCCTCCAATCGGCCCGAAAACACCTTTGTAGCAGGAGCAGCCAAACGTGCGACTTAGCTGGTCATAGCCGCAACCGGAAGTCGGCCGGTGCAGATTCAATGGACTGAATGGCCTCCTTCTGCACTGTAAATTCTATGATTGTATGATTATATGTCCTAGTTATTAAAATACCTTCCCTGGCGATCATGTGCATGGAATCAGACTTGAGCACAGAGCTTCTGGCACAGAGGCCAGGACAACCAGACTGCACCACAAAACTGCCTTGTACCATCATCATATGTGTTAAATACAGACTTCCGGTTGCGACTATGCTGAGGTAGGTCGCACGTTCGGCAGCTCCCGCCAGGAACGGACTTTTGGGCTCTTTTGAGGGGCCCCAACGGCATTTGCTCGACGGTTCCCAGTGTGGGAAGGTGACAGTATGGTTCCCCCGGCACTGTATGGATTGGACCAGGAGTGGAGCAGTCAAGAAAGTGATTTTAGTGCAGCGAAAAGTGCGAGAGAGGAGAAGCAAGATGGCGACGGGTGGGGACCAAGCAGCACGGGCATAATGGTCACAGGAGCAGCTTTGCGGAGCTGAAGGCTTGTGGAGACTCAGAAGACCCAAGGGGTGCCGATCCGGGAGGTGTTGCAAAAAGCCTCGGAGAACAAGAACGAGATCTTGGGCCTGGCGGTGACGGTGGAGGCGCACGAGGTGCTGCATAAGAAGTGGCAAAAAAAATTTGAGGACCTGGAGAATCGGTTGAGGAGGAAGAACTTTCGGATTCTGGGTCTCCCTGAGGGAGTGGAGGGGTCCGATGCCGGGGCATATGTGGTCACGATGCTCAACTCGCTGATGGGCGCGGGAGCTTTCCGGAGGCCCCTGGAGCTGGACGGGGCTCATTGAGTACTGGCAAGGAGACCCAAAGCCAACGAGCCGCCAAGGGCTGTAGTGGTGAGGTGCCACCGCTTCATGGACAGGGAGTGTGTCCTGAAATGGGCCAAAAAATAACAGAGCAGCAGGTGGGAGAATTCGGAGATCCGAATCTACCAGGACTGGAGTGCGGAGGTGGCCAAGAAGAGAGCTGGTTTCAATCGGGCTAAGGCGGTTCTCCATCGGAAGTGTGTGAAGTACGGGGTGCTGCAGCCAGCGCGATTGTGGGTCACATTTCAGGATCGACACCACTACTTTGAGACGCCAGATGAGGCGTGGACCTTTATTCAATCTGAAAAGTTGGACTTGAACTGAACGTGGAGTTTGTCGTGGAGGGGGTGCTTACGGGGTTTACTGTGTTTTGGGAATGTTTGTCTTTGTTTGGTGCTGGGTGGGGTTGGGTGAATGGATTTGATGTGAGGGCTGTGTGAGAGGGTGGGCGTCGGAATTGGAGGGACAGGGCCCCACGGAGGAAGAGGGGGGTTGGAGGCCCGGGGATGGGGAGTTGGGGTTAGGCCACAAAAAGGGAGCTGCGTCAGAGGGGGCGGGGCAGGCTTGGGTGGAAAGTGCGGGTTTCTTCCCACGCTAGGGAAGGAAGGGGGCGGGGCCGGGGGGAAGGGCGATGCTGGAGAGGAGCGCACACTGATTGCCAGAGGGAGGTGGGGGGGATTCTCACATTGGGGGGTCATTGGAATGGCAGGAGAGGCCGGGGTCAGCAGGAGTCAGCTGACTTACGGGAGTGCCATGGGGGCAGCAAAATGGCTAGATGAGGATCTAGCTGGGGCGGGGGGGGGGGGGGGGGGGGGGGGGGGGAATGGGGGGAACTGGTTTGCTGCTGCATTTGCCAAAGGGGAGCTGGAGGTAGGAGAGGGAATCGGGGCGGAGTCCGCCACCTGGGAGACTGGAGGGTGCAGGAGGCACAGGCACGTGGCTGGCCTAAAAAAGGAGATGGCTAGTCGGCGGGGGGGGGGGGGGCCTGTTCCGGCTGATAACTTGGAATGTGAGGGGCCTGAATGGGCCGGTCAAGAGGGCCCGGGTGTGCGCGCACTTAAAGGGACTTAAGGCAGACGTGGTTATTATCCAGGAGATGCATCTGAAGGTGGCAGATCAGGTTAGGCTGAGAAAGGGGTGGGTTGCGCAGGTCTTTCACTCGGGGTTAGATGCGAAGAATAGAGGGGTGCGATTCTGGTGGGGAAGCGAGTGTCGATCGAGGCGCTGAACATCATGGCGGATAATGGTGGTCGGTATGTGATGGTGAGTGGTAGGTTGCAGGGGGTGCGGGTGGTGCAGGTGAACGTATATGCCCCGTACTGGGATGATGCCGGATTTATGAAGCGCATGTTGGGTCGGATTCCGGATCTGGAGGTAGGAACCTTGATAATGGGGGGGGGAACTTCAATACGGTGCTGGACCCAGCACTGGACCGTTCTAGGTCCAGGACGAGTAGGAGGCCAGCTGCGGCCAGGGTGCTTAGAGGGTTTATGGACCAGATGGGGGGAGTGGATCCATGGAGGTTTGCTAGGCCGGTGGCCAGAGAATTTCCCCTCTTTTCCCACGTTTATTAAGCCTACTCCCGGATAGATTTCTTCATCATGAGTAGGGTACTAATCCCGAAAGTGGAGGGAACTGAATACTCGGCCATAGCCATCTCGGACTATGCCCCGCATTGGGTGGAGCTGGAGCTGGGGGAGGAGAGGGACCAGCGCCTGTTGTGGCGCCTCGATGTGGGACTGTTGACGGATGAGGAGGTGTGCGGGCGGGTTTGGGGGTGTATCAAAAGATACTTAGTGGTCAATGACAATGGGGAGGTGCGGGTGGGGGTAGTCTGGGAGGCGTTGAATGTGGTGGTTAGGGGAGAGCTAATTTCCATTAGGGCCCATAGGGAGAAAGAGAGGAGGGAGAGGGAGAGACTGGTGGGGGAGATAGTAAGGGTGGACAGGAGCTATGCAGAGGCCCCCGAGGAGGGGCTGCTTAGGAAGCGACGGAACCTCCAAACGGAATTCGACTTACTGACTATAGGGAAAGCAGAGGCGCAGTGGAGAAAAGCGCAAGGGGCGGCATATGAGTATGGGGAGAAGGCGAGTCGGATGCTGGCACATCAGTTTCATAAGAGGGAGGCGGCGAGGCAGATTGGTGGAGTTAGGGATCAAGGGGGGAACACGATGCGGAGTGCGGTGAAAATAAACAAAGTATTTAGGGACTTCTATGGGGATCTGTGTAGGTCTGAGCCCCAGGTGGGGGAGGAGGGGGTGCGACGATTCCTAGATCAGCTGAGGTTCCCGAGGGTGGAGGAGGAGCAGGTGGTTGGGCTGGGGGCACCGATTGGGCTGGAGGAGCTGGTTAAAGGATCGGGGAGCATGCAGGCGGGAAAGGCCCCGGGGCCGGATGGGTTCCGGGCTGAATTTTACAGGAAGTACGTGATTCATGAGGTCCAGACGGGATTTGTGAAGGGTAGGCAGCTGAATACTAATGTGCGGAGGCTCCTCAATGTGATTATGATGCCCTCGGTGGAGGGGGAAGCGGAGGTAGTGGCGGCTATGGACGCGGAGAAGGCCTTCGATCGGGTGGAGTGGGAGTATCTTTGGGAAGTGCTGCGGAGGTTTGGGTTTGGGGAAGGGTTCATAAGTTGGGTCAGGCTACAATACAAATCCCCTGTGGCGAGTGTGGCTACGAACCGGCGGAGGTCGGAGTATTTTCGGTTGTACCGGGGGACGAGGCAGGGGTGACCCTTATCCCTCTTGTTGTTTGCACTGACAATTGAGCCGTTGGCCATGGCACTGAGGGAGTCTAGGAACTGGAGGGGATTGGTTCGGGGGGGAGAGGAACACCGGGTGTCGTTGTCTGCCGATGACCTGTTGTTATATGTTGCGGACCCAGTGGAGGGGATGGCGGAGGTCATGCGGATCCTTTGGGAGTTTGGGGACTTTTCAGGGTATAAACTCAACATGGGGAAGAGTGAGCTCTTTGTGGTGCATCCAAGGGACCAGGGAAGGGGGATAGACGAGCTTCCGCTGAAGAGGGTGGAAAGGAGCTTTCGGTACCTGGGGATCCAGGTAGCTAGGAGTTGGGGGGCCCTGCGTAAGCTCAATCTGACGCGGCTAGTGGAGCAGATGGAGGAGGATTTTAAAAGATGGAATATGTTGCCACTCTCACTAGCGGGTAGGGTGCAGACGATTAAAATGACGGTCCTTCAAGGTTTCTTTTTGTGTTCCAGTGCCTTCCCATTTTGATCCCTAAGGCCTTTTTCAAACAGGTAAGCAGGAGCATCATGGGATTCGTGTGGGCGAATAAGACCCCGAGGGTGAAGAGGGTGTTTTTGGAGCGTAGTAGGGACAGAGGGGGGCTGGCGTTGCCGAACCTATGTGGCTATTATTGGACAGCCAACGTGGTGATGATTCGTAAGTGGGTAATGGAGGGAGAGGGGGTGGCATGGAAGAGGCTAGAGATGGCGTCCTGTGTAGGCACGAGTCTCAGGGCGCTGGTGATGGCACCGCTGCCGCTCCCGCTGACAAGATACACCACGAGTCCGGTGGTGGCGGTGACTCTGAAGATCTGGGGGCAGTGGAGGCAACACAGGGGCGAGATGGGAGCCTCGATTTGGTCCCCGATTCGAGAGAACCATCGGTTTGTTCTGGGAAGGATGGATGGAGGGTTTCTGAGCTGGCATCGGTCAGGGATCAAAAGAATGGGGGACCTGTTCATTGATGGGGTGTTTGCGAGCCTAGGGGTGCTGGAAGGGAAATCTGGGCTACCCCCGGGCAACGCTTTCAGGTGTATGCAGGTGAGGGCGTTTGTGAAACGACAGGTGAGGGAATTCCCGCTGCTTCCAGCACGCAGGATTCAGGACAGGGTGATCTCGGGGGTATGGGTTAGAGAGGGCAAGGTCTCGGCGATTTACCAGGAGCTGCAAGAGGGGGAGGAGGCCTCGGTGGAGGGGTTGTAGGGCAAGTGGGAAGAGGGGCTCGGGCAGGAGATCGATGTGGGGTTGTGGGCTGATGCCCTGAGCAGGGTCAGTTCTTCCTCCTCTTGCGCCAGGCTCAGCCTGATACAGTTTAAATGTGTTCACCGAGCGCATATGACAGGAGCGAGGATGAGTAGGTTTTTTGGGGTGGAGGACAGGTGTGTGAGGTGCTCTGGGAGTCCAGCAAATCACGTCCATATGTTCTGGACGTGCCCGGCGCTGGAGGGGTTCTGGAGGGGCTTTGCGAGGACTGTGTCCAAGGTGGTGAACACCCGGGTCAAGCCGAACTGGGGGGTAGCATTATTTGGGGTATCGGACGAGCCGGGAGTGCAGGAGGCAAAAGAGGCCGGTATTCTGGTCTTTGCGTCCCTGATAGCCCGACGGAGGATTTTGCTACTGTGGAAGGATGTGAGGCCCCCTCGCGTGGAAGCTTGGATTAATGACATGGCTGGGTTCATCAAGTTGAAGAGGATAAAGTTTGCCTTGCGAGGGTCTGTGCAGGGGTATTTCAGGCGGTGGCAACCGTTCCTAGACTTTCTCGCGGAGCGGTAGGAGGAGGTCAGCAGCAGCAGCAACCCCGGGGGGAGGGGGGGGGAAGGGGGGTTTCCTCTTGGGGTGGCGTTGGGGTTAGGGTGGGGTGTTTCCCGATCTGTGTTCTTATTGTTATATGGGGGGCTATTGTATTTTGGGAAATCCCTATGTATAATTCTTGCGCGTTGTGTTCTTGTTTCTTTTTTCTGTAGGGGGGGGGGTTTTGTTGAAAATCGACTGAAAACTTGAATAAATATATATATTTTTAAAAATATGTGTTAAATACAGACATCTGAACAAAGTTCCATGGGGGAAATGGTATTGAGGGTACATCAAACGATAAGCATCAATTCCATTCAACATTATACCTTGTGAAGAACATTCAAAGTTATAAAAATTATAAAAAAACAAACATCTGGTTACTGTTGCACAAATTGCCTTGCTGTTGATTTCACAGAGTTTTTGGCCGAAATTCAGAAATAAAACTCCAAATCAGAAAAATTCTACATGTGACGACAAATTCACAATCAAATAGAAGGTTCCTATTTGCATTGTAAAACTCTCACATTTCAATACACCACTTGTATTATCTCATGGGGTGGTCTTTTGCCACGGCAGTTCAGACTTCTTTCAGGGTCTGGTTAGCTCAGTTAGCTGGATTGCAGGTCCATATCAGATTGGTGCAAACAGCATGGGGTTCAATCTGCGTTTGCTGGGGTATATTTGGAACTTTCTCCTTGCCCCACCCTTGGTGGATGTTTGTGGCACTTTGGGTAGAGAACCAAAGATGGTTGCCCGATCCATCTCAAAACAGGGAGATTGAATTTCTCCCAGGTTCCCATCAAAGATATGGTGGGTAGACAGCCTGTGGAAATTGCAGATGGAGATTTTCATGTGTACTTTGAGTTTCTGAAGGCACGTTAAAACCGCTGCTGTGCTACTACTCTGATGTCATTGCAAATTGGTTTCATGTGTGTGTTCAAAATGTAAGTTGCAATATAAATCCAAATCATTAAGGCAACAACCTAATTCTCCTGTTTGCTGAAGCAAGAACTATGTGACCACCACAAGTGGGACCTTTTTCTGGCCTGGACTTATTACTGAATGTAATAAAGTTGTCAAAGGTCCACAGGATCTTGTGTAAATTTCCATTGCTCGTCTAAACGTAATGGGACCTTAAATGGGAATGCAAATTTTGTAGACTGAAGTGGCGAGTGGGGGAGTCCCTACATCAGACCAATGGGAAATGACTTTAAAGTGAATCTCGATGTTAAATGGGAATACAGGCCCCATTAATTGACTATTAATGTGAAACAACAGAAAACAGACCAACGTTAAGCATGCCTTACTCTACGTAATTTCCAGAGAGTGCAAATTTGCGTAGATTCTTTTTATTAAAAAAACAGCAGCATTCTGGATAAAGTGTAAGAGTGGAAAAAAAGTGATGAAAATTATATAAAGCAATAATCAGGTACTCAAGGGATTAAAGGCATATTGTATGTATAATTAGATTCACCACAATGATGGCAGGAATTAATTGTTATGGGCCAGGGTTTAGTGAACCCCAAAGTGTATCATGGAGTTCACCTCACCCACAACTTTTAATAGACTGTGGTATGGGGAGCACCCGGCCCACTCTACAGACATGGTACAGCAGAAATCGAAATGTATTTTTTAAAGCAAAACCATGTTTATTCTATGAACACAAGTTAACCTTTTTAAAACATACAGTGAACATCTTAGCAACCATCAATTCAAGTACAACCCACAAAGAATACAACACTAAGTAATCCTTAATGGGCAGCACGGTAGCATGGTGGTTAGCATAAATGCTTCACAGCTCCAGGGTCCCAGGTTCAGTTCCCGGCTGGATCACTGTCTGTGCGGAGTCTGCACGTCCTCTCCGCGTGTGCGTGGGTTTCCTCCGGGTGCTCCGGTTTCCTCCCACAGTCCAAAGATGTGCGGGTTAGGTGGATTGGCCATGCTAAATTGCCCTTAGTGTCCTAAAAAATAAGGTTAATGGGGGGGGGGGGTGGTCATTGAGTAGGGTGATCATTGCTCGGCACAACATCGAGGGCCGAAGGGCCTGTTCTGTGCTGTACTGTTCTATGTTCTAATTGCTCACATCCATATTTGCATATTATGGGTGTTCAACAGTGGAGGTCTCCAACTGTTAAGTTCTGTCACAGTTATGACTTGGGATTGCAATCTAAAGTTGTACCTGACAGAATTGGATTAGTGTGATTAATGTAAGAAATTGCCATTTTTATATTTTTTGCAGTATTAAAACCTGAGTTAAGATGCATACAGATATTTTGACTGCTAGAGCTGCGATTAAGGTGTTGTAAAAGTGAGAGCATCATTGATTTGCAGGTGCAGCGTTCTATGAATTCAGCTTGAGAACAATGGCCAGGATTCTCCAGCTCAGAGAATCGGAGATGACGGCAAGACGGCCCACAACGTCGGGACATGATTCTTCGGCGACTGGAGAATCGCCGCCAGTCACGCGCATGTGGTCGACGCGGCGCCAGTCGGGGGCCGTTGAAAGAGGCTCCTGCGGCGATTCTCCGCGGTCGACCGGCTGAGGTCCCACTGACATGGTTCACGTATGGTTTGACCCGGCGGGAGCTCGGTGTCAGGGCTGTGGTGGCCATCCTGGTGGGGGGGCGGGGGGGTGGATCAGTCTTGGGGGGGGGGCCTCCACGACGGCTGGGCCTGCGATTGGGGGCCACCGATCGGTGGGCATGTGCAATTTGGGGGGGCCTACCTTCTTCCGTGCCGCCCCGCTGTGTGGTTCCGCCATGTTGTGCGGCGATGCTGCGCAAGTGGCCGCTGCGTGCATGAGTGGACTCGCAGCCAGCCGCTGCACGCATGCGCGGACCCGCGGCGAGCAATGCAGGGCCACGTACAGCAGCTGGAGAAGAGCAGAGCACTCTAGCACCATGCTGGCCCCCTGTGGGCAACAGAATTACTGGGCCATGAGGCCCGTTGATGCCGGCTTAAAAACACTCCTGTGTTTACGCCAGCTTCAACACTTAGCCGCATTTTTAGAGAATCCCTGCCAATGTATTTGTTTACATTTGAAGGACGCCCAGGGTAGGTAATTTATGAGGGGTATTGTGTTTGGTCCTGGCTAAAGGGATCAAGGGACAAATTATAAGAAGAGGCAAAAGGATGCCTTATGCTTTGGGTATGGATGATGCAGTTATAAGGAGAAGCCAGGTCTGTCTGAAAAGTCAGTTGGTCCTAGAACTCCCATCAGAATAGAGGTATTTCAGTTTTGGCCTGAAAGTTTATCTCTCCAAAGATTCTGCACAGAGAAAAGCAAGTAGGAACCTGGTTGTTAACTTTATTCTTGAGTGGTATTTGAAATATATTGGTTTGCTTAATTGGAATATAGTGGCAGGTTTAGGAAGTAGGTTATGGTTTTCTCTTTTTCTTAAGAACTGTCGTAACTGTTAACTATAAAGTTATTTCTTTGTTGCTAATGTGGTTAATTCTGTGTTTAAATTTGAAGTGCATTTTTAACATAAAAGATACCTATGGGGCAGTGTTATCATTCTTGTGGTGCAGTAACATTTCCTCACAGTTTTACAAATTACTCTTAGTTGGGTTCTTGTCTTGGATCCTAACAACAGTTCCATCAAATGGCAACCAAACCAATATCAGTTTGGTTTGATTTTGATTTGATTTGATTTGATTTATTGTCACATGTACCGAAATACAGTGAAAAGTATTTTTATGCTGCCGAGGAAACGTATATGATAGACAAAAGGAATAATCGACAGAGTACATTGACAAATGGTACATCGACAAACAGTGATTGGCTACAGTGCGGAACAAGGGGCCAAACAAAGCAAATACACGCGCAAGAGCCACATAAGGCGTCGTGAATAGTGTTGCTACAGGGAACAGATCAGTCCGAGGGAGAGTCGTTGAGGAGTCTTGTAGCTGTGGGGAAGAAGCTGTTCCCATGATTAGATGTGAGGGTCTTCAGATTTCTGTACCTTCTGCCTGATGGGAGGGTCTGGAAGAAGGCAAAGCCTGGGTGGGACGGGTCTCTGATAATGCTGTCTGCCTTCCAGAGGCAGCAGAAGGTGTATACTGAATAAATGTGAGGGTGGCAAGCTTGCCTGATGTGCTGGGCTGAGTTCACTACACTCTGCAGTTTCTTGCGATCTTAGACCGAGCAGTTGCCATACCAGAATGTGATACAGCCGAATAGGATGCTCTCTATGGCACATCTGTAGACGTTTGTGAGATTCAATGCAGACATGCCAAATTTCTTTAGCTTCCGTAGGAAGTAGAGACATTGTTGGACTTTCTTGACTGTTGCATCGGGGCAGCATGGTGGCACAATGGTTAGCTTTGCTGCCTCATTGGGGCAGCACGGTGGCCTAGTGGTTAGCACAACCGCCTCACGGCGCTGAGGTCCCAGGTTCGATCCCGGCTCTGGGTCACTGTCCGTGTGGAGTTTGCACATTCTCCCCGTGTCTGCGTGGGTTTCGCCCCCACAACCCAAAAATGTGCAGAGTAGGTGGATTGGCCACGCTAAATTGCCCCTTAATTGGAAAAAATAATTGGCTAATCTAAATTTTTTAAAAAATAAATAAAGCTTTGCTGCCTCACGGCGCTGAGGTCCCATGTTCGATCCCGGCTCTGGGTCATTGTCCGTGTGGAGTTTACAAATTCTCCCTGTGTTTGCGTGGGTTTTGCAGGGTAGGTGGATTGGCCACGCTAAATTGCCCCGCAATTGGAAAAAATGAATTGGGTATTCTAAATTGACTGTTGCATCAACGTGACTGGACCAGGACAGACTGTTGGTATTGGTGACCCCCAGGAACGTAAAGCTATCGACCATCTCCACTTCGGAGCCATTGATGCAGACAGGGGTGTGTGTTGTGCTACGCTTCCTGAAGTCGATGATCAGTTCCTTGGTCTTTCTGACATTAAGAGAGAAGTTGTTTTCGGTACACCATGCAACCAAGTGATTTGTCTTCTGTAGTCTGATTCATCATTGTTGGAGATACGACCCACCACAGTCGTATCATCTGCAAACTGATAAATTGATTTGGAATTGAATCTTGCCACACAGTCGTGTGTGTGTGTAGAGAGTACAGTAGAGGACTGAGCACACATCCTTGCAGGGCCCTGGTGTTGAGGACTATTGTGGAGGAGATGCTGTTGCCTATCCTTACATGGAGGAAATGTATTGTTCCTATATTATTGTGGGGTGGACATGACAAGGGACAGGCGTGGGCATCACTGCTGGTGATGGGTGGGGTGCACAGGTGCTGGGCCACAGGTGCGGTGTTGTGCTGTGGGGGGGGGGGGGATAATGCGGTGCCAACCACAGGGTCGGAGGAGGACAGCCAGGGGTGGAAGATGGGACCGGTGCCAGCAGTGCCAGGGGGCTCATGCCAACTCACCTGATGGCCGTTGAGCTTCTTGCTGCACTGAGAGGCGGTTCTGGTGACACTCCCCGGATTGACATCCGCTGCCACTGTCTTCCAGCAGCACTGGCTGCCCTGTGGTACACCCTCTGACTCCCTCAGAGGAACAGGGTATCCCATCTGGATTCTACTGCGTCTGACCACATCAGCATCTCCGAATCGTGGTGCAGGTCTTCTTGGTGACATGGCTGCAGACTGTCTGGGATTTGCTCTCCGGGATTGCTTTAAATGCTCCACCTCCTCCCATTTGGGCAGCTGCCAGGCACGGTGGGACATTCATCCCCGATGTGAAGTCCATGGGGCATCATTACCAGCCCTAATTTTCATTAGATACCGGCAACGGTCTCGCCGGATCAGCCATCGGGAAACACCTGGCAACTCCGACTTGCTCCAATACTTAAAGTTTTCTGTTAGATCGCACCCTGCATCCAAATAATTGATATATATTGTGAATTGCTGGGGCCCAAGCAATGATTCCCGTGGTACCCCACTAGTTACCACCTGCCACTCTGAAAAAGACCCATTTATTCCTACTCTCTGTCTTCGATATGCTAACCAATTCTCAATCCGGGCCAATATATTATGCCCAATCCTACGTGCTCTCATTTTGCACACAAACTTCTTATGCAGGACTTTGTCAAAAGCTTTCTGAAAATCCAAATATACGTTTGTACACATCTGCAGTTTATATCCTCATAACCCGAGTAGGTTTGTCAAACATGATTTCCCTGACAAACTGGGTGGGATTTTCAGCTATTGTGCATGTATGGGCTTGCTGAATCAGAATAAATAATTGCAACCGCATTTAGCATCAGATTTGAATGTTGTTCTAATTGGTGGTAAGTGCGTGAGTTGAATAGCAACATTCCTATGTAACAGCTTTGGATGATTGGCTTTGCGTTGTATTGAATTTCATTTAAGCGAAGAATGCTTTGGTGGGTGTGTGGGTTTGTTTACAATAATTTGTGTAACCATGACAATTGTCAAGTGAAATCATGAAAGTAAGCTGTTTGACGTAACTAGGCCCAACCATCTGCAGTTCTTTCATCAATGACATTTCTTCCATCAGATGTCCGCTGATGATTGCATAATGATCAGCGCCATTTGCGACTGCCCAGATACTAAAGTGGTTCATGTCCAAATGCAGTAAGACTGGGCAATATTCCTGCTTGGGCTGAACTTATCAGATTCTAAAATGGGATTGAAGTAAAAAAAAACAATTGTCATTCATTGGTTTGCATATATTGTCTCCATAGAAGCATATAAAATCCTAATCTGTGCTGCCTGAAAAGTGCTATCCAGCCTAATCCCACCTTCACCTCTTGGTCTTTACTTTCAATTGCATATCTTTTTTTTTAAATATAATTTTTATTGGAATTTTTTACAGAAAATATAAAACATAACGACAAACAATGAAATGCAACAAAATAACCCATAATAACCGTACCACCCCCAGACCGTATATTTTGCATGCAATGAGAATCTCTACCTCTCTCTCATGATCCCACCATCCTGTGGGTGAAAACAAATTCTCCTCGACTCCCTTCTGATCCTTCTACCAATTATAACCCCCATGGTTATTGACCTCTCTGTTCAAAGAAATAGGTCCTTCTAACCACTCTATCTAGGCCACTTATAATTTGATAAACTTCAATTAAATCTTCTCACAACCTCCTTTGTTCCATAATGAACAACCCCAGTCTATCCAATTATTTCTTTCAGCTAAAATTTTCTAATCCTGGATACACCCTGGCAAATCTTCCTTGTACGCTCTCGAGCATAATCACATCCTTATTGTAATGTGGTGAGCAGAAGCAAAACGTTCAATGAAGTTACCTTTCTATCTGCAATCTTAGAGCACAGTGGGTAACATCACTACCTCTGGGCCAGAGGCTCTCGGTTTGATAGCTCTCCTGCTGGACTAGATGGCCAAGGAAGGCGTGTCCATAACACAGCCAAACAGGTTGAGTAGAAATCTGAAAATCCTTCTGACGACACACATCAATAGTAGGCGGAAAGAGTGGGAGAAATTCCTGGTCAGCCATGTGCTGGAAGCAACATTGGAGCCTTTGCCATCACTATTCATAGCTCCAGACAACAACATACAAACATATGAATTAGGAGCAGGAGTCGGCCACTCGGCCCCTGATTGTAACATTCTGCCCACATCCAATAATCTTTCACCCGTTTGTTCATCAAGAATCTATCGACCTCTGCCTTGAAAACATTCAAAGCCTCTGCTTTCACTGCCTTTGGAGGAGGGAGGTTCCAAAGGCTCATGACCCTCTGAGAGAAAAATATTCTCCTCATCACTGTCATAAGTGGACAACTCTTTATTTTTAAGCAGTGAACTACTAGTTCTAGATTGTTCCACAAGAGGAAAATGTTGCACACCCACCTTGGCAAGATCCCTCAGGTTCTTGTATTTGTTTCTATCAAGTCATCTCTTACTCTTCTAAACTCCTGTGGATACAATGCTTACTTGTCCAATCTTTCCTCATAGGACACCCCACCCATTCCTGGTATTAGTTTAGTAAACCTACTCTGAGTTGCTTCTGTTAAGGGAAATTTACATTAGAGATTATTCATTTATTCATTAAGAATCTCTCTAGTTTATTATGTCTAACTATTCGCTTATGCCTGCAATAGTGTGGACTGCTGAGTCATGCTATACTAGCTTACTCACCACGGCAACCTAATTCTGCAATGACCTGCTAAGAATGGTTGCTGGCGAGTCATTCTCTAACTGACCTACTGACATCTGCAATGTTCTATTTAATTGCTGATTCATACTGTTTCTGACAAATGGACCGTTAACTATTGAGACACCTGTTATCCTTGTAATTGTGGACAAGGAGTTGTGCACAGTAGTTAACGGATGGTCTCAGAGGAATGTGATTGGAAGCTAATTGTTGCCAGGGGGGCCTAATTGGTCGTGTATGTAACCCCCAAGCTAATGAGGAACTAACCAAGTGTGTAAATGTATAAAAGAGGCTAACTGCCGTTGTACAATTGAGAAGGTGACCACGAGGACTGCGGAGTGCCTGGCTTTCTCCCAAAAGCTTTTGCCAATAAATTGACTTGACTCAACTCTTTGGTGTGAATAAGTTATTTACCACTTCAAACGCATTTATATCCTTACTTAAATAACAAGACCAATACTGTACACAATACTCTAGATGTGGTCTCACAAGTGTCTTGTAAAACTGAAGCACAACCATCCTACTTTTATATCTACTCCCCCTCACAATAAATTATAACATTAGTTATCTATCAGTTTTCCTAATTACTTACTGTTCCTTTTGTGATTCATGCAATAGGGCACTGAGCTCCCCGTGCACCTCAGAGCTTTGCAACCTCACACTGTTTGGATAACATGCACTTTTTATATTCTTCCTACCAAAATGGATAATTTCACATTCTACATTATATTCCATTTGCCACATTTTTGCCCACTTACTTAACTTATCTATATGCTCTTGTAGCCCTCCTATGATTTTTTAACAAAGATTTTTGCAGGATGCGCATGTCGTTGGAGAGGCTAGCATTTATTATCCATCCCTAATTGCCCTTGAGAACGTGGTGAGCTGTCTTCTTGAACTGCTGCAGTCCCTGTGAGGACAATTCTTTAGTTCCAGGATTTTGACCCATATATTTCATATATGATCATATATTTCAAAGCCAGGATGGTGAGTGATTTGGAGGGTAACTACCAGGTGCTGGTGTTCCCATGTGTGTGGTGTCCTTGTCCTTCTAGAGGTAGTGGCTGTGGGTTTGGGAGGAAGCCTTGGTGAGTTTCTACAGTGCATCTTGTAGATGGTGCACACTGCTGCCATTGGCCTGCTCTTGTCGTCACAGTATTTTTATGGCTGGTCCAGTTCAGTTTCTGTCCTCTTCACAACTTGCTGTTCTACCTATCTTTGCACCATCAGCAAATTTAGCAACCATAGCATCGGTCCCTTCGTCCAAGTCATTTATATAAATTGTAAAAGGTTGAGGCCCCAGCACTGATCTCTGACGCACACCACTTATTACACCCTGCCAACCAGAAAAAGATCCATTTATGGCTGCCCTCTGCTCACCACCACATTCTCAAGGGCAATTAGGGATGGATAATAAATGCTAGCCTCTCCAGCGACGGCCACATCCTGCAAAAATTTTTGTTAAAAAATCATATGAAGGCTACAAGGGCATATAGATAAGTTGCGTAAGTGGGCAAAGATGCGGCAAATGGAATATAATGTAGAATGTTTCCTGTTAGCTAGCCCATCTTCAATCCATGCCAGTGTTTTACCCCCTACATCTATGGACTTTTATTTTCTGCAATAACCTTTGAAGTGGCACCTTATAAACACCTTCTGGAAATCTAAGTGCAGTACATCCACTGGTTCCCCTTTATCCACCGCACATGTGACTCCTTCAAAGAACTCCAGTAAATTTCTATGTTCTATTGGTTCAACATGATTTTCCATTCACAAAACCATGTTGATGCTACCTGATTCCTTGAATTTTTCTAAGTGTCCTGCCACAACATCTTTAATAATAGCTGCGAACATTTTTCCTATGGCAGATGTTAGGCTACCTTGCCTGTAGTTACCTGATTTCTGTCTCCCTCCCTTTTTGAATCAAGGAGTTATGTTTGCTATTTTCCAATCCAACAGCACCTTTCCTGAATCCAGGGAATTTTGGAAAATTAAAACCAATGCATCAACTATCTCAGTAGTATAAAAGCAGATAATATAATTTAAAAGCATCTATAATATAAAACAATCTCATTAGCCACTTCATTTCAGACCACAGGATGAAGTCCATCTGAATCCATGGACTTGGAAACCCACAGCTTCAAACAATTTGCTAGGTGCCACTTCCTTGCTAATTGCCATTTTCCCGAGTTCTCCCCACCCTCTCCTCTTTCACTTCCAATACCTCATTTACAGCTATTTCTGGGGTGTTAATTGTATCCTCTATAGTGAAGACCCATTGCAAAATACCTATTCAATTCACCTGCCATCTTTTTATTTTCCATATTAACTCCCTAGACTCACTTTAGAACATAGAACATAGAACAGTACAGCACAGAACAGGCCCTTCGGCTCTCGATGTTGTGCCGAGCAATGATCACCCTACTCAAACCCACGTATCCACCCTATACCATACAACCCCCCCTTAACCTTACTTTTTAGGACAATTTAGCATGGCCAATCCACCTAACCCGCACATCTTTGGACTGTGGGAGGAAACCGGAGCACCCGGAGGAAACCCACGCACACACGGGGAGGACGTGCAGACTCCACACAGACAGTGACCCAGCCGGGAATCGAACCTGGGACCCTGGAGCTGTGAAGCATTTATGCTAACCACCATGCTACCGTGCTGCCCACCTGTCAACTTTGTTGACTCTTTTCTTCTTTAAGTATTTATAGCATCATGTAAGTGTATGTTACCACAGCAAACCACACTCCGAGTGAAGTGTAACACTATTACTATCTAAACAGAAGAAAGACGGGATAATTGTATTTACTTTTCTCTAGCATTGAGTTTGGGGCTTGGTCAAGCACCATAGAAGAGGTGTTCAGTATTTAGGAAGGACAAACGAAAAGGAAGAGCCCGTGGGTTGCATTGTTGGTTAAAGAGGAAATTAACGCAATAGTGAGGAAGGATATTATCTCTGACAATGTGCAATCTGTATGGGTAGAACTGAGAAACACAAAGGGGCAAAAAACGTTAGTGGGTGTCGTATATAAACCCCCAAACTGCAGTAGTGATTTTGGGAATGGCATTAAACAGGAAATTAGAGACGCATGCAATAAAGGAACACCTGTAATTACGGGGGATTTTAAGCTGCATATAGATTGGGCAAATCAAATTAGTCACTATACCATAGAGGAGGAATTCCTGGAGTATATACAAGATGGTTTTCTGGACCAATAAATTAAGGAACCAATTGAAGAACAGGCCATCCTAGACTGGGTACTGTAATGAGAACAGAATAATTGGAAATCTAGTTGTGCGAGACCCGTGGGGGATGTGCAACCATAATATGATATAAGTTAGGATTTGATTTAACCAAAATAGAAATAGCATCCTTGCAGGGAGGTTTGCCACTGCTGTTAGGGAAGGTTGAAGCTAACTTGGCGGGGAAGGGGCTGTGGGTGAGATCCTGAGAGATTGTTCAGTATGGGAAGATGCACAGACAAAATTTAGATGAGACCACTGCAGTGTGACACTGAGTGCAAAGACGCTGTTCACAGACCACTTCGGTGTGACACTGACCGCGAGGACACCATTCAGACCACTGCAGTGTGACACTGACTGCGAGGACACCATTCAGACCACTGCAGTGTGACACTGACCGCGAGGACACTGTTCACAGACCACTGCAGTGTGACACTGACCGCGAGGACACCATTCAGACTACTGCAATGTGACACTGACCGCGAGGACACTGTTCACAGACCACTGCAGTGTGACACTGACTGCAAGGACACTGTTCCCAGACCACTGCAGTGTGACACTGACTGCAAGGACACTGTTCCCAGACCACTGCAGTGTGACACTGACTGCAAAGACACTGTTCCCAGACCACTGCAGTGTGACACTGACTGCAAGGACACTGTTCCCAGACCACTGCAGTGTGACACTGACTGAAAGGACACTGTTCCCAGACCACTGCAGTGTGACACTGACTGCAAGGACACTGTTCCCAGACCACTGCAGTGTGACATTGACTGCAAGGACACTGTTCCCAGACCACTGCAGTGTGACACTGACTGCAAGGACACTGTTCCCAGACCACTGCAGTGTGACACTGACTGCAAGGACACTGTTCCCAGACAATTACAGTTTGCCGCTGACTGCGAGGACACTGTTCCCAGACCACTGCAGTGTGACACTGACCGTGAGGAGACCATTCACAGACCACTGCAGTGTGACACTGACTGCAATTACACCGTTCACAGACCACTACAGTGTGCCGCTGACTGCAAGGACACTGTTCACAGTCCACTGCAGTGTGACGCTGACTGCGATAACACCGTTCACAGTCCTTTTCACTGTGAGGTTTGATGGTGCACAGACAGGCAGTGATTGACACACAGGAAGACCAGTGAACACACAGAACACAGCAGCCAATCACCAGACAGGACACGACCAGTATAAAGCCAGAGGGCACTAGTTTTCTCGCTCTCTTGGGATCCAGCCTCTGAGACAGTCAGAGCTCGTGAGCAACTACTAGAACATACACCATGTGGTAGTAAGATAGTCTGGTCAGGTCAGCCTCAGGTCTCCAGTCAACTCAGCATAGTGTCAACCCACAGTTAAAGCATGTATGATAGTTAAGAGTTCAGTAAAATCGAGTTGCATTTCTTCAAGTATTGGAAGCCTGTCTCTCTCACCACTGCAGTAAACACAGTCCTCGCAGACCCAGCTTACCCAACACATCATGGTACCAGTGAGTCATGCTCGAGTTTGACGGACCTACCTTGAGATAATCTGCCTTTGACCAGCGATCAGCCATCTGGTAACATGGACAGCGTCCGCCCTCCCCCGCAGCTTCGCATCGCCGGCAACCTCGGTGCAAACTGGAAGATTTTTAAGCAGAAGTTCCAGCTATATCTTGAAGCCACCGACCTCAAGGCCGCATCGGATGCCAGGAAGATCGCTCTCTTCCTTTCTACAGCCGGGGACCACGCTATCCACATCTTTAACTCCCTCACCTTTGCTGAAGGCGAGGACAAGACAAAGTTTAAAACAGTCCTGCTGAAGTTCGACGGCCACTGTGACATCGAAGTCAATGAGAGCTTTGAACACTATGTGTTCCAGCAGCGGCTTCAGGGTAAGGATGAACCTTTTCAGTCCTTTTTAACCCATCTCCGCATCCTCGCGCAGTCCTGCAACTATGGCTCCACTTCCGATTCCCTGATCTGGGATCAGATCGTTTTCGGGGTCCACTCCGATCCCCTTCGCCAGCAGCTCCTTAAAGTTAAGCAGCTCACCCTTACCATCGCCATCGAGACCTGCATCCTCCACGACCACGCTAACAACCGGTACTCCCATATCAAGGCAGCAGAAACGGCACGGCAAAACCCCCACGATGCACAATGGGTGCAGGCAATCAAACAGCTGCAGGTCCTGAGTCTGGATGAGGGCGGCCATTTTGCGCGCTTTTCCCGGGTTCCTGCGCATGTGCGCCACGACCAAGGGAACGGCAAGGCCGACGACCGAACTGCGCAAGTGCGCACATCGTTCTAACGCACTGCGCATGCGTGGTGGTGCACGAAACGTCCTGACGTCAGCGCCATGACGTGCAACAACTGTGGCTCTGCCCATTTAAAGTGGCAATGTCCCGCGAAATCTCGACACTGTCTCCAGTGTGGCAAGCTTGGCCACTACGCAGCCCTTTGCAGATCTGCTCCACTGCCCAACACACAGCGATCCCAGCCACAACGCAGGAGCGTCTGGTCAGTATAGCAACCCGTTGCAGACTCCGACATCCTTCCAGATCCCGACATCGAGGGCCTCACATCCCCATTCTAGGTGGGCATCATCACCGAGCATACGCTGCCTTCAGCAACGATGGTGAAACAACTCCCAGTAATGAGCATTGATCCGGACGACGAGTGGTGTACCACCTTATGGTCAACAAGGCTCGCATACGCTTCAGGCTGGACACCAGCGCTTCAGCAAACCTCATTTCAAAGTCTGACCTTGACACCATCCGCGTCAAGCCAAGCATTCTTCCACCGGCCTGCCAGCTCCTCGACTACAATGGCAATGCCATTGCTGCCAGTGGCTCATGCCAGCTTGCGGTGTCCCATCGTTCTTCAAAAGCGACGCTGCGTTTTGAAATTGTAGGAACCAACAGAGCTTCCCTGCTCGGTGCTCGGGCCTGCAAATTCCTGAACCTTGTGCAGCGGGTTCACACCATGTCGTCCGCAGAGGCAACGGCCTCGCCAGATGTCAACTTCCCTGCCCAACTCGATGACATCATAGCACAATACCACAGCATGTTCGAAGGCATGGGCACACTCCCTTACCGATACAAAATACTGTTGAAGCCAAATGCCACACCTGTGGTCCATGCACTGTGTCGGGTGCCGGCTCCCCTTTAGGACCGCCTCAAGCAGCAGCTGCAAGACCTCCAGGACGAGGGCCTCATTTCTAAGGTCACGGAACCCACGGACTGGGTTAGCTCCATGGTTTGTGTCAAAAGACCGTCAGGGGAACTTCGCATTTGTATCGACCCCAAAGATTTGAACTGTAACATTATGAGGGAACACTATCCAGTACCTAAACGAGAAGAGCTAACCAGCGAAATGGCTCATGCCAAGTTTTTCACGAAGCTGGATGCCTCCAAGGGGTTTTGGCAAATACAGCTGGACGCGTCCAGTCGAATGCTGTGCACATTTAACACCCCATTCGGTCGTTACTGTTACAACCGAATGCCCTTTGGCATCATCTCCGCCTCAGAGGTGTTCCACTGCATAATGGAGCAAATGATGGAGGGCATCGAGGGAGTGCGAGTGTACATCGATGATACCATTATCTGGTCCACAACTCCTCAGGAGCACATCGATCGCCTCAAACAAGTGTTCCACAGGATCCACGAGCATGGCCTCCGTCTCAATAGAGCCAAATGCTCGTTCGGTCAATCAGAAATCAAGTTCCTTGGCGACCACATTTTGCAGTTCGATGTGCAGCCAGGTGCGGCGATCAAAGCCATGAAGACCCTGGAGGACAAGAATGCGGTCCTCCGCTTCCTAGGGATGGTCAGCTTCCTTGGGAAGTTTATCCCCAACCTTGCATCACACACCACAGCTCTCTGCCATCTCGTTAAAAAAACTACGGACTTCCAGTGGCTCCCCGTTCATGAGCAAGAGTGGCGTGAGCTCAGGGCAAAACTCACCAAGGCCCCGGTGCTGGCGTTTTTCGACCCCGCCAAGGCGACAAAGATCTCCACCGACGTGAGCCAGGCTGACATTGGGGCAGTATTCCTCCAGCGGGATGATTCCTCCTCCTGGGCCCCAGTCGCCTATGCCTCTAGAGCTATGACACCCACTAAGCAACGATACGCTCAGATTCAAAAAGAATGCCTGGACCTCCTCACAGGGATTGACAAATTCCATGATTATGTGTATGGCCTCCCCAAATTCACGGTCGAGACGGACCACAGGCCATTGGTTCACATCATCCAAAAAGACCTCACTGACATGACGCCACGGCTACAACGTATCCACCTCAAACTCCACCGCTACGATTTCGACCTGGTCTACACCCTGGGCAAAGAGTTCATTGTGGCCGACGTACTCTCTAGATCCATCACCACACCGTGTGAGCAGTCGGACTTTGTCTGTCAGACAGACGCGCAGGTGAAGTTTTGTGCCTCCAACTTTCCGGCCACTGATGAAAGGGTCGTGCAAATTCGTCAGGAGACGGCCAGGGATCCTTTACTCCAGTGGGTCATGCAAAATCTCACGGATGATTGGCAAAAGGGGAAGTGCCCTCAGTTTTATAATGTAAAGGACAATCTAGCGGTAGTGGACGGCATACTAATGAAGCTGGACAGGATAGTAATCCCACAGAGCATGCGAGAGCTGGTCCTCGGCCAAACCCACGAGGGTCACTTGGGGGTCTAAAAGTGTCGCCGTCGAGCCTGAGAGGCAGTATATTGGCCAGGTATCAGCCATGATATCGCCAACACGGTCCTCAATTGCCCAATGTGTCAAAGATTCCAGCCGACGCAGCCTAAATAGACTCTACGGCCGCATGAACTGGAGTCCTCCCCATGGTCCAAAGTTGGTGTTGACCTCTTTCATGCAAAGGGCCGAGACTATGTCCTCCGAGTGGACTACTTTTCCAACTACGCCGAGGTGGTCAGACCGACTGACCTCACATCAGCAACAGTAATCAGGGCATGCAAGGAGACTTTTGCCCGGCATGGCATTCCACTCACAGTTATGACTGACAATGGCCCTTGCTTCTTCAGCCTGGTGTGGACGGATTTTGCCCGGCTGTACAATTTTAGACACGTCACATCAAGCCCCCACTACCCGCAGTCAAATGGGAAGGCTGAAAAAGGGGTCCACATCGTTAAAAGACTTGTGCAAAGCTGCTGACTCGGGTTTGGATTTCAACCTGGTGCTGTTAGCCGACAGGGCGACTCCTTTGTCCACTGGCCTGTCCCCAGCACAGCTCCTAATGAACTGAACACAATGGACGACGGTGCCGGCTATTCACATTCCGGACCTTGACAACTTTCCAGTCCTACAGAGGATGCAACAGTCTCGGGCCCAATGCAAGTCGGCGTACGACGCCCACGCCACAGATCTCCCTGCTCTGGTCCCTGCTGACCGTGTTCGTGTTCAGCTACCTGACGGTGGCTGGTCTGCCACAGCTGTGGTGTTTAAGCAAGTGGCCCCGAGATCGTTTCTCGTTTGCATGCCTGATGGCTCCTTTCTACGGCGTAATAGGAAGGCACTGCAGCTACTTCCACGCCCGCCACCTGACCGCGATGTCCCGCCTCGCATGTTGGTTCCTCAGGACGGGCCCTTCCACGAGGCCACCGATCTGCCAGTTATTCTACCGACCTCTACATTGGAGGCAGTTCCGCCTGTTCAAGTGCAGGCGGCCCCTGATTCACCCTTGAGGCACTCAACCAGAATTCGTTGCCCGCCACAGAGACAGAATTTATAGACTGAATGTTGCATTACCTTGTGATCCGTTTACACATCTGTAGATAGCTTTTTCCTAATTTGTTATCTGCCCAATATCTGCACTAGATACGTTCCCATGTAAATACGTTAGCATACTTTGTATATAGTCAGGCTCCTGTACACACACACTCACTGTTTATTGACCTGCACACATTTGTTTACAAAAAAAGGGGAATGTCATCATAATATTCACACAGGTATATGATGGTGCACAGACAGGCAGTGATTGACTCACAGGATGGCCAGTGACCACACAGAACACAGCAGCCAATCACCAGACAGAACACATCCACTATAAAGCCAGAGGGCACTAGTTTTCCCGCTCTCTTGGGATCCAGCCTCTGAGACAGTCAGAGCTCGTGAGCAACAACTAGAACATACACCATGTGGTAGTAAGAAAGTCTGGTCAGGTTAGCCTCAGGTCTCCAGTCAACTCAGCATAGTGTCAACCCACAGTTAAAGCATGTATGATAGTTAAGAGTTCAATAAAATCGAGTTGTATTTCTTCAAGTGTTGGAAGCCTGTCTCTCTCACCAGTGCAGTAAACGCAGTCCTTGCAGGCCCAGCTTACCCAACACATCAAGGCTAACAGCCAGGACATCGTTCCCAGACCACCTCAGTATGACGCTGACTGCAAGGACAGTGTTCCCACACAGCATCTCTGTAACACTGACTGAAAGGACTCCATTCCCAGACAACTTCACTTCAACACTAACTGCATGGACACCATTCCAGATCACTTCACTGCAATCCTGACTGCAAAAACATTGTTCCCAGAATACTCCACCCCCTCACTATCCCATGCCCTAAACAATGAATCTAAGCCAGACAGCACAAAGCTATGGGGCTGGTCCAGCCAGGTCGAATGTTTGGTGGCCTAATATGGACCAGGATGACTTCCGGTGGTGGTCATGGAGTGCGTGGTTCCACACAGGGAACTTCATCCAGGAGGAATTTCGACAGCAGAGGAAGGAGATGCACAGTGACTGGCCGACGGCGATTGTGGGAGCAGTCAAGTTACCACATCCCGTATTCACATTATTCTCAACTTTCCGAAAGTACAACTTAAAAATATACATTAAATCCCACCAACTATTTCCCTTTAATACAATACTGACACTTCAAGAAATGCAATTGATTCACAGTGAAGCATTTGGACATCCTATGATTAGGCATCATGTAAATTAAAGTTCTTTCTTCTAATTAATTAATCACCTTCAGAATTCGGAATTAACTGGATTGCTCCACTAATATTTCCTTTCCACCTCCACTGGAGTTACAAAAGTAACTTCAATACCAAAACCTTCTAGAATCTCTACATGGTGTTTTAATAACTTTAAATAGCTTGAAGATTTTTGATATGTTGAGAAATACAGTAATATATAATAAAAACATACATGGAGCACAATAGAATTGTGAATACAGCTGAATTGAATTTAAAAATAGATTAATTTAATTGAAAAATTTGCACAGTAATAAACCAAATGAATGAGCACATTTCTAATTTTGACTGTTACAATTGCTATTCCTGCTCATAGGTATTTCACAAATTATAAAATCTTTGACTTTACATGTAACAAAAGTAAATAGAAAAATAAATATGCAATTGTACACGGAATACTATGGCAGACACTTTTCATATATACAAAATGGTTTTAAGAAAAGTCAATATTTGCATTGATTGTTCAAATAAAATAATGTTTCTCACAGCTTTAGTCATGTTCTTATTTTGTACATGTAACAACAATGTAACATCTTTCAGATAATCATATGGCATCGATGGCCATTCAACCAACTAAGTCTGTGCCAGCTCATTGGCAGAGCTGCATGGTTTGTCCCATTCTTGTGTTCTTTCTCTAGTGTCTTTTAAATGTTTCCTATTCATATATTTATTTAATTTATCTAATTGAATGTTATTATGGAATCTGGTTCCAACATTGTTTTAGGCAGTTTGTTCAGTTCACATGATTTATTGTATAAAAAATAAATTCCTACAGTTCTTTTACCGTTAAACCTCAAATTTGTGTCCGATTGTTACCAACCCTTCTGCCGTTGGTTAAAGGTCTCCTCATCTACCTGGCAAAAGCTTTCATGATTCTGAACACCTTTTCTAAATCTCCTTTTAGTCTCCTTTGCCTAAAGTGGAACAACCTCAGCTTCCCCAGTCTCTCCAATTAGCTGAAGTTCCCCATCCTTGGTACCCTTCTAGTAAATCTTTTCTACTCTTCTTTAAGACAGTCACATCTTTAGGGTGGTGTTCAGAATTGAACAGAACACTCTAGCGGAGAATGTTAAATACAAATCATTAGTTGGCAGCTAGTACAGGGAATTTGATATGAATTAAGATATGCACAGCAGATTTTTAGATGAGCTGAAGTTTGTAATGGATGGAAGATGGGAGGTTTGAGAATACATCACAGGGAGGGGGCAGAGTAGCAGGAGTGGGAAGCCATGCTAGTATTCCTCATCCACAGTGCAGAGGCGCCAAGGTCAATTAATTGTAGCATGCAAATGCTGTCCTAGTTTACATCTGTTAACTCAGCACAAATATGGAATAAAACCCAAAACATTCTTGTCTGCATCATTTAGCTACGCTCTGCACTTATTCAATGCAAATTAATAAATTTGAGAGTTGAGCTGCCACTTCACATAAAACGCTCTTGCACATTTTTTACAACATTCTTCAACTTTGCTTTTCTCAATATATACTGGATCTTCTCTAGTAGGTGGTTTTCCTTGATACCTTCCTTCCATTTCAGTAGAAGGGGGTGTAACTTTTCATGCATCATATGCTTGTTATGTGACCTCAGTACTTTACTAACTTTCTTTGCCTCTTCAATCTGAAGTAAATTAAGAAATCTCGTCAGCTTCTTGAGTGGAATCTTCTGATATGCCACAAACTGAATAATGGCTTCATTTTTGGTCGAGACAACTGTTGAGAGAAAGGAAGAAAATTTATAATGCAACATTTTATTAGGTGGACTAACTTGGTACTTGGGTTTCTGTTGGAGGTTGGGATATTGCTATTTGCATAATATTTTTAGTCACAGTAAAACTTCTTGTTTTTTTCCTTCTCTGCACAAAATGCATTGAAAGCTCAAAACAAGGACCTGACTGAATCTTACAATCATCTTCATAAACGGCTTATATGTGAGAATAGTTACTAATATAATATATTGTTTATGGGTGGCAAAACAATTCTTTTTTTTTATATAACTTTAGTGTACCCAATTCATTTTTCCAATTAGGGGGCAATTTAGCATGGCCAATCCACCTAGCCCGCACATCTTTGGGTTGTGGGGGCGAAACCCATGCAAACACAGGGAGAATGTGCAAACTCCACACGGACAGTGACCCAGAGCCGGGATCGAACCTGGGACCTCGGCGCCGTGAGGCAGCAGGGCTAACCCAGGCAAAACAATTCTTACGTGAAATGGTTAAAGTAAGTTTTGGAGATATAGTTTTATATATTAATTTGATTCTCCTGCTTCCCATCCGCGTGTTTCCCGGTGGCAAGAGGCGGCGCGCCGTTTGCTGGTGCCAGAATTCTCAGTTCCCGCCGCTGTCAATGGGAGTTTCCATTGAAGCCATTGGGAAACCCATGTGCGGCGGTGCGCTGCTGGTGGGACAAGGGAATCTCCCTACCAGCAAACGGCCGGAAAATTCCAATCATAATCCTTCGGGGGCAAAGAGAAAAAGTTATATCATTCTCCTTTATTATTTTTTTTCCCCTCACTGGCCCCTATGAACCCAGTTACCAGTCCCGATGATATAATCTGCTGTATTTAAAGAACTGCAGTTAATTTAGTAAAACGTGCCTCGGAGTCAAAAGGCTGTGGGTTCAAGCCGCACCCAAGTGACTTGAGGACAATATTCAGGCTCCAATGCAATACCGAGCGAATGCGGTCAGTGGTATCATTGTTCAGATGAGATCATAAATAGATATTCCTATCTGCCCCCTCAGATAAACCGCAAAACGCCCCATGACATTGCTTCAAAGAAGAGCAGGGAGGTTGTCCCCAGTATCCTGAATAGTAATCCATCAACCAGCATCACTATAACAGATTACCTACTCATTATCATGTCGTTGCTGCTTTTGGGAGCTTCGTGTGTGCAAGTTGACTGCCTTTGTTTTAAATTATAGCAGTGACTACATTTCAAGAGAATTTTGTTGTAAAATATTTGGAATGTCTTGAGGTCATAAAAGGCACTTGAATAAATGCAAATCTTAGTTTTATTAGTTCCAGCAGTTTTCAATCCCATTTAAAATACATCATTAAAGTAATCTGGAGCCCTCCAGCTGTCCAGAACATATAAGGGTTGGAAATCACCCAATCAGTAACACTTTTGGCTGACAGAGTAGAGAATCCCCAAATCTGTTTTCCATTCCAGACAGGGAGGCATAGGGAATCTGTTTAGACTTTTCATGCAGATTTAATCTTGCATAACCATGGCAGCACGGTAGCACAAGTGGATAGCACTGTGGCTTCACAGCGCCAGGGTCCCAGGTTCGATTCCCCGCTGAGTCAATGTCTGTGCAGAGTTTGCATGTTCTCCCCGTGACTGCGTGGGTTTCCTCCGGGTGCTCCGGTTTCCTCCCACAGTCCAAAGACGTGCAGGTTAGGTGGATTGGCCATGATAAATTGTCCTTAGTGACCCAAAAAAAAGTTCAGGAGGGGTTATTGGGATAGGGTGGAAGTGACGGCTTAAATGGCTTGATGTAGACTCGATGGGCCGAATGGCCTCCTTCTGCACTGTATGTTCTATGTATCTATGTATAATAGCTGCTGAAGAGCAGAATGCAGTAAAGAGTTAGGAAACTAAATCTTGATGACAAGTTATCATTCAAAAAAATCCCCAAACATTTCATGTAATATATTGGTTATTTCGGCAATGTCCAATCAGATTTGATTACTTTACACACCTGAATCATCCAGAGTTCCATCACCATTGTATTTCTTCCAGGAAGTACACAGGGCATTGTGATATCGATTACCTGGGACATTAACCTCTAAGCCCTCTTTCGTGCAGTTTGTGTGTACAAAACAAGGCTCTGAACTGGAGATTCTGGGAGAAAAATGGCCATGGGTACATGGTTCACAGCTTGTATCACTGTATGGGGTTCCTGGAAAATACCAAATTCACAGATGTTAAGCACAGGGTAAATATCCACTTACATTGTTACAAATAAAGCAGTATGTAGTACATTTTTCGCAAAGTGGAATTTAAACATTTTTTTGTTTCAGGCTGATAAGAAACAGGATTGTGGTTTTTGATGAATTTGGGAAGCCCATTAGTGGTTACATTGGGTAGAACAAAACAGAAAGATATTGTGGAACTTTTGTTTGAATACAATACCCTATTTTATAATCCATTGAAATAAATAATCCCATTCACAGAAAAATTTGGATTTTTAGATAAATTAAAATTTTAAGTAAAGTCCAATGATTATCTCAACAGATCCTTGCTAACTAATTAATTTATCACTGACTCTATTTTATCATCCAAGAAGGGTTCCACAGCATCCACAACAAAGTATTTAGTAAGGCTTTAGTAAGGGACTGGACTTTCTCACCGCATTAGTTACGTGCTTGGCCAGCAGGTTCATATTGAGTTCCAATCCTTTGTCATCAAATTATCTGTTAGTCTTAACTGTTTTTTTTTGCTGGCTGCGTTAAACTTCAATCAAACAAGCATCTTCTTTTGCTTGTCCATTGCATATTGTAAGAATCCTCGGGAGCCCATTCTTCATGCTTTCTTGCTAATTAGCAAACACTAAATTAAAAGCTTTGGCTGACTGTGAAGTTGTTTTTAATTTGTTCACTTAGCCTGCTTTTATTCCTATTGTGATCTGCTCGCTCAGTAGGGATGGTTGACAAGATGGGAAATTGTGGTTTGGAACTTGGTTGACCAAATGTTTTGTTGGCCCGAAAGGCGTAAAAGAGATCAATTTGTCAAAAACAGAACCTCAGCAAACTTCACACTAACACATAGGGAGGAGATGATGTCGAGGTAATCCAGAGGCCCTGCCTATTGCTCTGGGGACACGGGTGCTCAAATCCATCGTGGCAGCTGGTAGAATTTAAATTTAATAAATAAATCTGGAATTGGAAGCTGGTCTCAGTAATGGTGACTACAAAACTATAATTGATTGCCACAAAACCCATCTCGTTCAATAATGTCCTTTAGGGAAGGGAATCTGCCATCCGCACCTGGTTCGGCTACATATGGCCCCAGACACACAGAAAATGCTGTTGGCTCTAACTTTCTTCCCTCGTGGCCCAGCAAGCACTTCAACTAGAAGGCAATGCACTACTGCCTTATCAAAGGCAATTATGAATGGGCAACAAATGTTGGCCTTGCCTGTCATGCCCACATCCATGAGAGAGTAACAAAACTGTATCAAAAGACTAAAGGATAGCTTCAATGAATAATTACTCTTTTTTTTAAAAACCCACATATTTTAATGAAAATAATTATACTTCTGCCAATTTATGTAATTATCTTTAAGATATATAGTTTTGATATTATAACAGAAACATAATAGAATCATAATTCCTGAAACCAAACTACATAGTCAAGGCAACAGATGATAATGCAAATTCTGCACAGTGAAAATATTAAACTTACCCATTTTAATTACACTAGCACCATAAGGGCAGCTGGAGTGTTTTAGGCAGAATTCAAACTCCAAATAATAGCCAGCCTTGCATTCACACACTCTATTGTGTGTAGAATTACACTGGTGCTTTTCATACTGGTGGTCTCCACAGAAGACATTACAGTAGCGACATTTCTGAAGGTAGTTCCAGTACTGCGTATAATGCAAATCTGGGCAGTGTTCACATATTGTTGGTTGGACACCAGTACAGTGTTCCTTCACAAATGTTCCAGGTGGACACTTCTCACATGTCACCATCTGACCAGTGATTGCATCCCTTCTTTCATAAGTCGGCCTGGCATTGCCTGGTTCAATCCAACTTGAAACATTTTCTATTAATATAATAATGATCAGGTACTGTTGGGGAAACTGCAAGAAATAAAATGAGGATTAAATGTGATGTAAACAGTCTATCATTACTATTCAGTACATTCTGAAATAATCTTGTACAAACACTCATTCTAGATACCGATAACTGGAAATGATATGGTATTAAAATGCATGAGGCGCTTGTGCACTGACAGGCCAAAAACATACGATGGCAAGTATTAGAAAAACATGCCTTAAAATTGCACTTTATAAAATAATTAAACCATGTGTTCAAATTCTGTAACGTTAGTTTATACCTGTACAAGTTCAAACATTTTCTTTTCGATTCCAAGTGAACCCTTGCAACCTAGGTTTGTATACAGGCTTCCAACTACATGAAACTATCTTATACTAGTCATAACAAGTATAAATGAGTAAGACCACTCTCACCATACGGTCTTACATCTTCTCACTATTGTGGTGTCAGCAGGAGGTCATAGTGATGCTCTCGCCGTTCATGGGCAGGGCACTAAAGCTATTGACCAGATGCTGCGGAGGAATGATGATGACTTGCAGTGAGGACAGGGCAGTACTCTTCCTTTCCTCTGCGGACATCTGACTCCTGCCTGACAAGAGAGCTGAGCGTGACCAGCCACTGAACGAGGTGATCCAGGGGCACAGAGAGGCTGAATGAAACATCTCAGCTTCTACTGCCTCCTCCGAGGTCAGGGGTCCCGGTATGTTCCTCCACTGCCTGATGGGGTGGACATCTCTCACACGTTTGCAGCCGATAGCATCCTCATTACTAAAGAATGCTGGCAGACATGAGAGGTCTGAGTATGCTCTGGGAGGGGTATGGGGGGGGGTTGCGGGGTGCAAGCCTGCCCTGGGTGTGGTGTTACAGGGTGGGGTCCACGGCATTACTGTATCATTAATGTAGGTGGTGGGAGAGACATTGAGCTGCAATTCGCTCACTGCAGAGGGAGGAAGCGCCGTGTTTGTGCAGGGGTTGGCGGAGCATGGTGCCATGACATGCCAGCGTGGTAGCTCTTTACGGGTAATCAACGTGAATTTTAATACAAACTAGTCATCACAATGATAACTTAACTCCATGTTCATCCACTAGGCAGCTATCTTCCTCACCCTCCCGCTATATCTAAGTGTATCCCCAGTACCATAGCTGAGGAAGAGGCGGCCTCCTGACTTCCACATCCTGTGGCCGGAGATGAACTTGGTGGGCACACCCTGAAGGGCCAGGTCCTTGAGGGTCCACGCCTGTTTTCGACCAGCATGGGTGTGGCAATGTTACCCTCTTCAAGTGTGCAGGGCTGGAGGTGTGCCGCCCACATGGAGGGGCGGGGGTGTCGGAATAGTTGGACACTCGCAGAGTCTCCTCGGTGGAAGGTCCTGGGCCACACTCCTGCCGATCCACTTCCCTCCGGGTACCCCTGGGCTCCTCCGCGGGGTAGAGGAGAAATTGCCTGGTGCAGTCTTTCTGGGAGAAGCCCCTGCTACTAGACTTGGATCAAGTGCTGGGGAGATAGTTAAATGGTGGGCCCCACTGATTGGAGCCATTATGTCGTGGCGGGGTGAATGAATCTGAGACAAGCATGAAATCCATGGAACAAACTTTTTTGATGAAAGAGGTTGAATATACGGGAACTGTCCTTGCTGACAATGCCGGCGAGGGACCCTCTCGTTTTTTCACCAGGACAGACACTTTGAAGAAGTATCATAAAATTTCACCCATTCATAGAATCACAGAATTTACAGTTCAGAAGGAGGTCATTCGGCCCATCAAGTCTGCACCGGCCCTTGCAAAGAGCACCCTATCTAAGCACACGCCTCCACCCTATCCCCGTAACCCCACTGAACCTTTTTTGGACACTCAGGACAATTTAGCATAGTCAATCCACCTAACCTGCACTTCTTTGGACTGTGGGAGGAAACGGGAGCACCCAGAGGAACCCCAGGCAGACACAAGGAGAACGTGCAAACTCCACACAGACAGTGACCCAATCCGGGAATTGAACCTGGGACCCTGGCGCTGTGAAGCAACAGTTTGTTTTTAAAAAAAATTAGATTACCCAATTATTTTTTTCCCTGCACATAATAATAATCGCTTATTGTCACAAGTAGGCTTCAATGAAGTTACTGTGAAAAGCCCCTAGTTGCCACATTCCGGCACCTGTTCGGGGAGGCCGTTACAGGAATTGAACCCGGGCTGCTGGCCTTGTTCTGCATTACAAGCCAGTTGTTTAGCCCACTGTGATAAACCAGCCCCTCTTTGGGTTGTGGGAGTAAAACCCAAGCAGATACGGGGAGAATGTACAAACGCCACACGGACAGTGACCCAGGGCCGAGATTCGAACCCGGGTCCTCAGCGCCGTAGTCCCAGTGCCAACCACTGTCTCCACGTGCCGCCTGCAAAGCAACAGTTCTAACCACTGTGCTACCATGCTGCCCCAGTGATTCAATCACAATTGGTATCTGTGCACACTGAGCCCTGGGATATTTCTCTGAATAATTGTTAGTACTTACAGCACAGTTCAGCATTATGCAGTTGCCCTTTTAAAAAGATGATTCAAGGATCACCCAGTTCAGTTGTGAACAGGGCAGCCCGTTTTCTTTCAGCAATATGTGCACACATTTCTAAACATCTGATACACAGGGTCGATACTGTGACATGTTATAAATGTACGAGATGAGGGAATAGGTCGTTACAGCATAAAGCAAATATTGCTGCTGCTTCAGAGCTGGTGATCCCAATTGCTCAGTTTGGGAAGCCCTGCTTTTAACCCACGCTACAGGCAGCGAGCAGTACAATGGGAGAGTTCAATATCTGATACACCCCGCCAAGTGCATCAGAGACTGCGCATGCCGGGTCACGAGCAATCGTCTTCGAAATGACCATCGTGCAACTACACAGATTTATTTTTACAGTGCAAGAGATCATTGGCGCAAAGAGTTGTCTGACTTCTAAAAAAAAACACAATACCGTTTCCCGAAGCTTATGTTAAAACGCCCGAAACATTTAACCAGCAAGAACACTGACAATTAGCGGCTGGGACTGCTAATCGGTCTGGCTGTGCCTGTGCACAGTGTTCACTCTGCTGGACCTTGAGGGAGGTATTGTCCTGCCTGCACCGCTCTGGAAATATAACAACTGTTTCTAACTCCATCGATGCATCCTCGCAGCGTTATTCTTAAACACGGATTCCCACAGCCGGCGGTAATTGTTTTTGCGCTGACAACATAGATTCTCTAATAATTGCGAGCCCATTCATCTGCTTACCCTGAAGATCATGGTGAATTTCCTCTGGTCTTGTCCAGACGTCTGGGCTTCCTTCAGTTACGGCATCTTTATTTATGAGCAGATTCCGACGGAAGCATGACTCACTACACAGGAGTTCCCTGAAAGCCTCACGTTTCAGAAACTGTCGACAGACAGGTTTGACTATTTGTGTAATAAGAGGGAAGTTTGTCTGACAGAGAGTGAGTGGAATTCCCCCCCCTTCCTTAAGGTCGAGCAGGGAGGAGGGGGGCGGGTGGGGAATCTTCTTTATGGGAAATGTTTTCCTTTATTGTTTCCTAGATGACCAGAAAATCAACGCTCTGATTGTATTGCTTGACAAATGATTGGGTGGCGGTTTCTGGTGGGTGAGCCCAGTTCTTGGAATGTCATTTTGTCGTCTATGCAAATGCGAAGGTTTGGTAAAAGTTTCACACTCGAGGGCTGTGGCAGTGGCTGTTCAGTCATTCAACAGGTGGCAAAATGTTTCCTACCAAGGCGCCCGACTTTCCTCACTTTATTGTTTGCTTGTCTGCGTTGGAATAATGTTGTTTCTATCACTTAAGAGTCCTGGGGCGCGATATAATGGCCACGCTTGAGCAAGAGCGAGACGCGGCCATTAGATCGCAGGACGGGCCAAAATCGGGAACCGCACTGGGCGCCGATCGGTTTGCGATCTCACCGGCCCGTTCCCGCTGGCGAAATGAGCCTGCCCCTGCCGTAGGGAAAAACCAATAATCACCACTTAAGGCCAATCTGCATACGATTAATGGGAACGGCCCCTATCTAACAGCCTCCCGTGACCTAACTGCTTTCCAGCAAGTGTTTACGTCGGAGCCGATTGGTACACCTTTTCTAAAAACCTGAAGCTACCACAATGTCTGCTGTGCGGATCCGAGGAGGAGTGTTGCCATCTTTGCTCCCAGGCAATGAGCCCGGTGGCACTGGGTTTGCTGCCCCAGGTGAGTGCTCGGGGTGAGTGGTAGGGTACATCCATGGGGGGGGGGGGGGGCGGCTCCGTTGGGGTGCTGGATGGCAGGGGATGTGAAGGGCGAAAGGGAGAGCCATGGGGGACTGGAGGATCCCGGGGTGGAAGGCACCGCTGGTCGTCAGTCTCAAACCTTCTCCAATTCTTTACAGAAATTACACGGGGTGAATGACATCTTGGACCCCGCAGAAGCTGCCCCCGTGGTATTGCTGGCAGGCCAGGAGGCCAGACGCTGGAGAAGGCAGCGGTAGCAGCGTCGACAGAGTCTCGAGGCTGCGGTCCATGTGCAGGATCCTGTCCCACACCCTGAAGACTGGCCGGCCATCAGGCCAGGGAGCGAACCAGAGGGGGGAGGCCGGCAACGGCCCAGGGTGTACAGGCGTCGCTGAACTTTCAAACAAATGACGGACGGCGTGTGTCGCAGGAGGCTCCTTCTCAACAAGGGCACAATGCGGCACCTGTGCCATGTCCTTGTGGACTTGGTACCACGTGGAGGAGGAGAATATCAGCTCCTGGTGGCCGTCAAGGTCACCGCAGCCCTGAACGTCTGCGCCTCAAGGTCATTCCAGGGCACAAGCGGGGACTTGTGTGGCATTTCACAAGCTTCAGCCCACAAGTGCATTTGTGAGGTTCCGGATGCCCCGTTTGCCCAAACAACTAACTATATAAACTTTGACATGGACCAGGCCCAACAAGATGTCCGGGCAGCAAGATTCTCTGCCATCACTGGGATGCCCTAGGTCCAGGGGTGATAGATGGCACACATTTTGCCTTGCGCGCACCAGGCCGTCAAGGACCACACTGCATCAACAGGAAGGGATTCTACTCCCTGAATGTCCAACAAGTGTGCGACCACCAGATGAAGATCATGCACATGTGTACATGCTTACTAGGGAGAGTGCACAAAAGCTACATCCTGGGGCAGTCAGACATCCCTGGCTTCTTCAGGGACCACCCCAGGATGGCCAGTTGGCTCTTGAGGGAAAAGGGATATCCATTGAGGACCTGGCTAGTGACGCCAGTACGGAGGCTGGTGACCGATTTGGAAGCATGATACAACGAGGACTTTGTGGTCACCCAGGCTGTCATTGAGTGGTGCATCCGACTCCTCAAAAAGCTGTTCTGATATCTCAAAAGCTCCCGTGGTGCACTGCAATATACCTCAGAGGGTCGCCCGCTTCATGGTCTGTTGTGCCCTCCACAACCTGGCACAGCAGCGGGCGATGTGCTGGAGGTGGAGAGGGGGGAATATGTGGCCACCTCTGAGGAGGATGAGGAGGCACCGGACCAGGTGGGGCTGGAGGACGAGCCCGGGGAGGACCCGCAGGACCAGCCGGAAGATGGAGGACAGGCGGCAGCAGCGATGGTGCTTCATGCCCGAAGGGCCAAAGAGGCTCTTATCCTCGCCTGTTTCACATAGTATGTTGCTTCATCCGCCATGTCATAGGGAGATGTAGGCATCACTGACAAAGCCACATTTCTTGTCCATTCCTATACTGAGTGGCTTTCTGGGCCAATTCAGAGGGCGGATGAGAGTCAACCACATTGTTGTGGGTCTAGAGTCCCATCCAGGCCAGACTGGATAAGGACAGCAGGTTTCCATTCCTAAAGGGCATTAGTGAATCAGATGGATTTTACAACAAGCCAATTGTCAAGTGGCCACCATTTTTGATATTTGCTTGTATTAATTTCCGATTTATTTAATCAACAATGAAATTCCCCAACTGCCTCGCTGGGATTTGGGCTCACTTCTCCGGATATAGACTGTATTTGCTGCTCACTGTGCAGCAAACACTCTTCAGTCTCTAAAGGCACCATTAACAACCCCTTTGTCTCATGTCCTTGGCATATTTGCCAATCTCTCCTTAGCTTCAACCTATTACTGACTTTCCATTCAGCCCCCCCCCCCCCCCAACACTATCTAAGTTTATAATTCATCACATTTCTGTCCTTTTTCAGTTCTGTAGAACGGTTAATGAACTCAAAATATTAGCTATGTTTCTCTCTTCACAGATGCTGCCAGACCTGCTGAGTTTATCCAGCCATTTTGTTTTTATTTAAGGCAATTATTACGTTCAATAAAGTCAAATTATAATCACTTGGATTCATTTCTGAAGAGTCGACTGTACTCTCCTCAGTTTTCCATAACTTGCCATAAAAGTATAATGCACATGAATGTGTCCAGAGAGGAGGAACATGATAGATCCCCAAGTAGAGTGGCAAGCTGAGAGGAATTAAACTTCAGGTGTCGAGAGATAAACACAAACCTCGATTCTGGTAAACCTGCACTGGACTGAAAGTGAGTTGAGGGACCTGTAATAGAATTAATGAAAGGAAGACTAGAGTTTTCAATGATTAGTATTTAAGCAATGACAGGTGGGGTTGGCATGTTCCTATCATCAGTCACTCAAAACAAGGCGGCTAAACTACCAGATCTTTGGGCAGAAGCAATTATGCAACACCTTTCACAATCTGGGCACACCCCAAAACATTTTACATGTGATTGAGTATGAGGCAGTGTGATCACGCTGATCATGGTGACAATAAGGGCGACATGCGGCACAGTGGATAGCACTGGGACTGTGGCGCTAAGGACCCGGGTTCGAATCCCGGCTCTGGGTCACTGTCCGCGTGGAGTTTGCACATTCTCCCCATGTCTGCATGGGTTTCACCCCCACAACCCAAAGATGTGCAGGTTAGGTGGATTGGCCATGCTAAATTGCCCCTTAATTGGAAAAACAAAAAATAATTGGGTACTCTAAATTTATTTAAAAAAAAATAATGGTGACAATTTGTAAAATAGATGTGCCCTCATTCAGAAGTGATTAGTAATACTCTATGGTCTACATTAAAGGACTTGGTCCTCTCAGAAGTTATCTTTTCAAAAAGAAAAAGTATTTGTATTTTTTTTACAACAAAAACAGAAAATGCTGGACAATCTCATCAGGTCTGACAGCATCTGTGGAGAGGGAAGGGAGCCAACGTTTAGAGTCTGGACAACACTTTGTCAAAATTTTGTATACTTCTCAGTATATATACAAAGTATATTTTTAATTTTGTTTCAGACTAAAGTGCTTTTACCTTTTTTTCACACTGTTCCTTCTGCTATCATTTTATTGTTCTTTTTTTCCATCGACACTGCTGACATCACATTTTCTGCCAATGCTTTTGGGGTCCACTGCGAATGAATGGCTTATGTTTATTGTGTGCATTCTTTACTTGAGGTACTTGTGCCAGTAGAGGGAGTCAGACAATAAAATAGTTGCATTCCAACAATATGTGCAGACCTGGTGGTTTTTTTCACGCAGGGACTTTACAATGGCCACAAGGATGTGTCTGATGTGTTATGTACTCTGGGATAACGCAAGCTGCAACTGGAGGCAGTTTTAACCAAAAGATACTCCAAACCTTGAAGTTAGTTCAATCTGATTTATTGAACCAGGAGCAGAGTTCTCTATGAGTTCAACTCTCTGCTAACCTAAGTGTGGTTACTCAGTCTGACTGAACCAGACTAGCTCTTAGCTACGTGCTGGAGGTGTGATACTGTACATACACCCTGACTCACTCTAGATGTTCATCAGTGGAAAGAGGCGGAGTGTGAGTGCCTCATGCCTTTTATAGTGAGATACCACCCCTGAGTGTCCTGCCTGCTCATTGGTCATGTCCTGTTCTCTGTGTTCATTAGCTGCCTGTCTGTATATCATTATCTGCATATCAAGACATTTCCCCTTTTTTTAATGTTTCGTTGGCACATGGGAACGTACTTACATGTGGTGGCATATATTAACATATTTACAAGCGGTGGCATATGTGAACATATTTACATGTGAAGACAACTGTCTAATGTGAGAAAACAGAACATAGCAAACAAAACAAATGTTCATAAGTCCAGTCTCTAGGGCTTGTGTCTGATCCTTGTCAACCACCGGTGAGGTGGTGGGGGCGGGGGTGGTGCCTTGACAGGCTGGATGGAAGCCTGACTGGTGGTGCAGACCTGCACAAGGCTGCATAGTGTCCAGGCTTCCTGCAGTTTAAACATCGCCTGCCTGTTGCAGGGCAGTGTTTCTTCAAGTGGGCGTTGCCGCAGTTTGAGCACATCATGACATCGGCGTCCTGACGCTCCACGCGTCGTCACACATGTGCAGTGCGGGTGTCGGCCGCTTTGTTATCCCGTTCGCATTGCGCATGCGTGGGGCCCTGGGAAAAGTGCGCAAAATGGGCGCTTTCATCAATGCTGAGGCACTGCATCCGAGAGATGGCCTGCACACCCTTTTCTCATTTTCAACCGATTTGTACTCGGCATAGCGAGTTTTGGCGTGCTCATTCACTGTGCATGTTTCAATCACGACGGGCAGGTCATATACTTGATTTTCAGTAGCTGCTCTCTCAGAGGATCAGAGTGAACTCCAAAAACGATTTGGTCTCTGATCATGGAGTCAGCAATATCACCAAAGTTGCAGGACAGCACTAGCAGGCAGAGGTTAGTTAAGAAGGAGTTCAAAGATTCATCTTCACCTTGTAGATGCTGTTTGAGTATGTAGCGCTCAAAGATTCCATTGGTGTCCACTTCACAGTGACTGTCAAACTTGTCCAGGATGGTCTGAAACTTTGTCTTCTCCTGGCCTTCGAAAAGAGTTGAAGAGTTGGATGGCTTGATCACCCACTGTTGAGAGGAGAAGCGCGATCTTCCTTGCATCAGACGCACCCACGAGGTCTGAAGCTTCGATGTACAGCAGAAACTTGTGCTTGAATGTCCGCCAGTTGGCACTGAGATTGTCAGAGGTCCTGAGCTGGTGAGGAGCCTGAATCTTCTCCATGGTGCCGGGATACATGGTTAAAGGATGGTCACGACTGGGAGTTAAATATTCGAGGATATCAAACTATTCGGAAGGACAGAGTAAGGGATGGTAAGGGAGGTGGTGTAGCTCTGTTATTTAAGGATGACATCCGAGCAATAGTAAGGGATGACATCGGTGCTATGGAGGATAAGGTTGAATCCATTTGGGTGGAAATCAGGAATAGTAAGGCGAAAAAGTCACTGATAGGAGTAGACTATAGGCCACCAAATAGTAACGTTATGGGGCAGGCAATAAACAAAGAAATAACTAATGCATGTAGAAATGGTACAGCAGTTATCATGGGGGATTTTAATCTACATGTCGATTTGTTTAACCAGGTCGGTCAAGGCAGATTTGAGGAGGAGTTTATAGAATGTATCCGCGATAGTTTCCTAGAACGGTATGTAATGGAACCAAGAGGGAACAGGCGGTCCTAGATCTTGTCCTGTGTAATGAGACAGGATTGATTCATAGTTAGGGATCCTCTCGGAAGGAGCGATCACAATATGGTGGAATTTAAAATACAGATGGAGGGTGAGAAGGTAAATTCAAAATCAAACACTAGTGTTTTGTGCTTAAACAAAGGAATTTACAATGGGATGAGAGAAGAACTAGCTAAGGTAAACTGGGAGCAAAGACTTTATGGTAGAACAGTTGAGGAACAGTGCAGAACTTTCCAAGCGATTTTTCACAGTGCTCAGCAAAGGTCTATACCAACAAAAAGGAAGGACGGTAGAAAGAAGGAAAAGTGACCGTGGATATCTAAGGAAATAAGGGAGTGTCAAATTAAAGGAAAAAGCATATAAATTGGCAAAGGTTGGTGGGAGACTAGAGGATTGGGAAATCTTTAGGGGGCAACAGAAAGCTACTAAAAAAGCTATAAAGAAGAGTAAGATAGATTATGAGAGTAAACTTGCTCAGAATATAAAAACAGATAGTAAAAGTTTCTACAAATATATAAAACAAAAAAGAGTGGCTAAGGTAAATATTGGTCCTTTAGAGGATGAGAAGGGAGTTTTAATAATGGGAGATGAGGAAATGGCTGAGGAACTGAACAGGTTTTTTGGGTCTGTCTTCACAGTGGAAGACACAAATAACATGCCAGTGACTGATAGAAATGAGGCTATGACAGGTGAGGACCTTGAGAGGATTGTTATCAATAAGGACATAGTGATGGGCAAGCTAATGGGGCTAAAGGTAGACAAGTCTCCTGGCCCTGAGGGAATACATCCCAGAGTGCTAAAAGAGATGGCTAGGGAAATTGCAAATGCACTAGTGATAATTTACCAAAATTCACCAGACTCTGGGGTGGTCCCGGTGGATTGGAAATTAGCAAACTTGACACCACCGTTTAAAAAAGGAGGTAGGCAGAGAGCGGGTAATTATAGGCCAGTGAGCTTAACTTCCATAGTAGGGAAGATGCTGGAATCTATCATCAAGGAAGAAATAGCGAGGCATCTGGATAGAAATTGTCCCATTGGGCAGATGTAGCATGGGTTCATAAAGGGCAGGTTGTGCCTAACTAATTTAGTGGAATTTTTTGATGACATTACCAGTGCAGTAGGTAACGGGGAGCCAATGGATGTGGTATATCTGGATTTCCAGAAAGCCTTTGACAAGGTGAAAGTGGAGCTGAGTCCACAAAAGATCAGCCATGATCTCATTGAATGGTGGAGCAGGCTCGAGGGGCCAGATGGCCTACTCCTGTTCCTAGTTCTTATGATACATTTGCTGGCCGTCACGGAATGGACTGAGGTAAACCACCTAGATTAAGCAGTCTCCTGGTAGCATGATGTGTTATGTACTCTGGGATAACACAGGCTGCAACTGGATGCAGCTTTAACCAAAAGATACTCCAGACCTTGAAGTTAGTTCAATCTGATTTATTGAACCAGTGGCACAGTTCTCTATGGGTTCGACTCTCTGCTAACCTAACTGTTGTCTACTCTGTCTGACTGAACCAGACTAGCTCTTAGCCACGTGCTGGAGGTGTGATACTGTACATACACCCTGACTCACTTGGTAGATGTTCATCAGTGGAAAGAGGCAGAGTGTGAGTGCCGAGTGCCTTTTATAGTGAGATATCACCCCTGACTGTCCTGCCTACTCATTGGTCATGTCCTGTTCTCTGTGTTCATTAGCTGCCTGTCTGTGCCTGTCTGTATATCATTATCTGCATGTCGGCATATCATGACAGTGTCCAGACAGTTTTGTGGTAAATCTTCAGCGATCAGCAAATGCTTTGTGAGTTAAATAGTTTGTTAAATGATTCAGGCAAAAGACTTCTTGAGGTGATTTTGATGTGGAGTATACATTGCATACAACGTGGTCAGTGTCTCTGAAGGAATTCTTTGCATGATGAAATTTAATTTGCGGGTTGCAGCAATGAGTTTATTTCCTAGATTCCCTCTGTGGAAAGAAACAAATCAGCAGTCTGGTTAGATTTTACAAGCGCACAAAGGCACCATGTAAATAAGGTGTTTCTTTTCATTGCGGAGCCCTGATCTCCAGTTTGCAGTAGTGGAGGTCCGCGCTCCCTGTCCATCCTGTAAAACACAAAATCGGGTTAGCCTCAGGTTCGCACTCCGTCCGCATCACCGGCTGCTGCATCGCGGACCTTACGGTCCAAGGGAAGGTTTTAAAAAATTATAAACTTGTCCTCCCTGACCTTTGCGCACCGGCACTCCTAGGACTGGACTTCCAGTGCAACCTGCAGAGCTTGACCTTCCAATTTGGCGGCCCTATACCCCCCTCACTGTCTGCAGCCTCGCGTCCCTCAAAGTGGACCCCCCTTCCTTGTTTGCTAATCTCACCCCCGATTGCAAACCCGTCGCGACACGGAGCAGACGGTACAGTGCCCAGGACCGGTCCTTCATCAGGTCCGAGGTCAAAGGCTGCTGACGGAAGGGGTCATCGAGGGCAGCAACAGTCCCTGGCGAGCCCAAGTGCTGGTGGTCCGGACTGGGGAGAAAAACTGGATGGTCATCGACTATAGCCAGACCATCAACTGGTTTACGCAACTGGACGCGTATCCTCTCCCCCGTATTTCCGCCATGGTAAACGATATCGCGAAATACAAGGTCTTCTCCACTGTGGACCTTAAGTCCGCTTACCACCAGCTCCCCCTCCGCGCGAATGACCGCAAATACACCACGTTTGAGGCAGATGGGCACCTCTACCACTTCCTTAGGGTTTCATTTGGTGTCACAAATGGGGTCTCGGTCTTCCAACGGGAGATGGACCGAATGGTCGACAAGTACGGATTACGGGCTACCTTCCCGTACCTCCCGCATGCGCCCCCTGATGGAACTCCCTCTCCCCAATACCCTCAAACGCTGCCTGGGTTTCTTCGCGTACTACGTCCAATGGGTTCCCAACTACGCTGACATGGCCCGTCCCCTCATTCAAACCACGACCTACCCGCCGTCGACAGAGGCCTGCCAGGCCTTTAGCCGCATCAAAGCGGACATCGCAAAGGCCACGATGCGCGCCATCGACGAGTCCCTCCCCTTCCAGGTCGAGATCAACGCATCAGAAGTTGCTCTGGCGGCCACCCTGAACCAAGCGGGCAGACCCGTGGCCTTCTTCTCCAGAACTCTCCAGGCTTCCGAACTCCGCCACCCCTCTGTGGAAAAGGATGCCCAGGCCATAGTCGAAGCGGTGCGACATTGGAGGCACTATTTGGCAGGCAGGAGGTTTACCCTCCTCACAGACCAACGGTCAGTAGCCTTCATGTTTGATAATGCACAAAGGGGCAAGATTAAGAACGACAAGATCTTACGGTGGCGGATCGAGTTGTCCACGTACAACTATGAGATCTTGTATCGTCCTGGGAAGCTCAATGAGCCTCCTGATGCCCTGTCCCGCGCTACCTGTGCCAGCGCGCAGATAGACCGCCTCCGCTCCCTCCACGCGGACCTCTACCATCCAGGGGTGACCCGTCTCTACCACTTCATTAAGGCCCGCAACCTGCCTTTCTCCATCGCGGAAGTCAGGACAGTAACCCGTGACTGCCACATCTGCGCAGAGTGCAAACCGCACTTCTACTGCCCCGAGCGCGCACACCTGATCAAAGCATCCCGCCCCTTCGAACGTCTCAGCATTGACTTCAAGGGGCCCCTTCCCACTAACAACCGCAACATTTACTTCCTGGCGGTAATCGACGAATTCTCCCGCTTCCCCTTCGCCATTCCCTGCCCCGACATGACCACATCGACCGTCATTAATACCCTTTTCTCCATCTTCTCCCTGTTCGGCTACCCCGCGTACATACACAGTGATCGGGGGTCCTCCTTTATGAGCGACGAGCTGCGTCAATTCCTGCTCAACAGGGGCATTGCCTCTAGCAGGACGACCAGCTATTACCCCGGCGTAACGGACAGGTCGAGCGGGAGAATGGTACCATCTGGAAGACCATACTACTGGCCCTCCGGTCCAGAGATCTCCCTATTTCCCGATGGCAAGAGGTTATCCCCAATGCCCTACGTTCTATCCGCTCACTCCTCTGTACCGCAACAAATCAGACACCTCATGAACGTCTTCTTGTCTTCCCAAGGAAGTCGTCCTCCGGATCCCCTTTCCCGAAGTGGCTGGCCACTCCCGGACCCATCTTGCTCCGGAAGCATGTGCGGGTGCACAAGTCCGACCCGTTGGTAGAACAAATCCAGTTACTCCACGCTAACCCTCAGTATGCGTACGTGGAGTACCCCGACGGTCGGCAGGACACGGTCTCCCTCCGGGACCTGGCACCCGCTGGCGTGCGGCCTTCCCCCCCTTCACCATAGACCTCCCCCTGTTTTTTCCCCCCAGCGCCCCACTCAGGTCACCCCTTCCCCATCCATGCCAATCTCCACAGCCAGTTTGGGTGATGAAGACTATTCAAGGACCATCGCTCCCGGACTCCAGGACGTCAGCGGAACTACCACCATCGGCTGAACCGACGTCACCTACTCCACTGCGGTGGTCTGCCAGAACGTCACGGGCCACGAAAAGACTGATCGAAGCGATCTAAATTTCAACAGCTCCATGGACTTTGTTGGGACTTTGTGTAATATTTCTAATTGTCTGGGCCAGTGGGAAGCCAAAAATGTAATAAAAGGAGAGAAAATTTTTGTTCTCCCGGCTGCTACTCATATCACCAGTTCTCTCCCCCCACCCCCTCCCCCCGCCCCCGGCTCTCGTTGATTACCCCCCCCCCCCCGGTTTCTTTCTCCGCAAGGGGTGAATGTGGTGATATGATTTGCATAGCTGTCTGCCATTGGTGCAGAACACCGTCTTATCATTGGCCCTGGTCGGTCATGTGCCTCTCGACCGATTGGTTGAGACCAGTCATGTGACAGCTCTCCGATTGGTCGAGAGGCTGAGTTAACCACGCCTCCATACCGAGGTATAAATAGTCGGAATGCCTGGCGGTCGTCCATTTTATTGTAGTCAACCGCAGGGCTAAGTTCTAGCTTATTCAAGCCTAACTTTTGTTGTAGCCACCTAAGATGGACACTGGGCTACAAAATGGAGAACTGCTAAGGCTGCAGGGAGAAAACAGTCTTAGCAAGGACAAGCAGTTTGCAGAAGGATAATTAGCATTCTGCACGTACAGAAACCAGTTTATGGCCAGGTGCAGAATCTCAGCTAAAGATGTAAATGGCAACAACGATTTACATAGTAATGAGGTGATCCAGATCCAGGCACACACAATAGAAACATTTAGGTTTGAATGGATACTTTGAGTAGACGCCCAGACGAAACGGCACCATAAGCATCCATCACAAAGCACCATAGAGACCGCCCCACCCATCGAGAAGCGACCCTCAGATTGGGGGGTTTGGAAAATATCGATTGGGAGAAGACCCAATCGATATACAGCAGGTAGAGACCGCCCCGAAGAGGCACGGACTTTGGGGGGGCCTATAAAAGTAGACCCCGCACATGGTCCGGTCTGTTGTTTTGGCTCCGGCTTTCTGCTGTCTTCATCGCTTTGCTGACACATCGCATCCTGACTCCAGTTCCATCACCAGCCGTTGAGCCACCAGCCATCGAACTGTAAGTTTCACCACAACGATCGCTACGTGATCCAGACTTGCTAGACCCTGACGACCTTTAATACTCTGAGAGTTGCAGACCAAGAACGGGACGATGGCCTCGCTCCCTGACCTTGCCTGTTCCTGTTTAGATAAGTATTTTAGTTGTTTAGTTTAGAAGTAACTTAGTCTCTTTAGCGTATGCATGTGTATTTATTATATTTGTTATAATAAATATCAATCGTTTGAACTTACTAATCGGTGTACAGATTTATTACTTTGAACCTGACCTTGATATAATTGTGAGGTGTCTAGATACGGCACCTGGCGACTCCGAGCATAATTACATACACAGAGCTGTAGTAGTGTTAAGCACACGGCCTTTAAACGGAGGCGTGTTAATACACTCCAATAAAACGCGTAATACACTCAAGTAAAACGTGCAACATTGTACAGCAACTCGTCTCTCGTGCAATTGATGGCTCATCAAAATATGATGGAAGCAAAGGAACTGAGAGAATGGTATGGAGTCCTTATAGCTTGTGGCGTGTGAAAGGCTGTAGTCGAGGTAGCTGTGGGAGTCAGTGGGCTTGTAATGGATAGTGGGCAGTCTATCCCCAGAAATTGTTCTTCTACATTGGCAGAACTGCCTGTGACTTGTTGAAGGCTCAATGGCAGAATTGTAAGTTACAGATGACAGGGAAAAAAAGGATTACCTCTCCACTATGGAGCTGGCAAATTGGAAATTGTTATTTTTAGGTACTTGCACAAGACCACGTCGACTTAGCAAGTAATGCACTGACAATCACATGGAACAATTGATCAACATTGCGGCAACTAGCAACTGAATGCGACTTCGGTGATGTTGAAGGTGTCAAACAGAAAATTAAACACAAATAATTTAAGACTGTCTTGCTAGTCAACTACACATAAAAGCATTCAAAAAAGACGTAAAGCCGTTAGAGCTGCTGGAGTTAGCAGGATCACTATAGCTTCCAGAGTCCAGATTATTGAATTTGGGTGCGAACAGAAACTACCGCACTCCAAGTTTAACTTCTGTGAACCGTTTTAGTCGCTACGTGAAAGGCAAGCACCTCGAAGCAGCAGAAGAAGCATCTCAAACAGAATTGTGATGTGTCCAAGCAAGCTTTCCACTTTGGCAATGCTTATCCAAACGAACAGAATGTTCTGTAGCTGCCAAACTGTGTAAAGCTTGTAGAAGACTTCACTTCTCACATATGTTGCTCATTAAAAAAAAACAGCGGTTCAAACCAATACCACCAAAAGGCTACCATGTACGTATACATATGTGGTTAGAACTGTTCGTTCACAGCACCAGGGTCCCAGGTTCGATTTGTGGCTTTGGTCACTGTCTCTGCGGAGTCTGCACATTCTCCCTGTGCCTGCGTGGGTTTCCCCCGGGTGCTCCGGTTTTCTCCCACAAGTCCCGAAAGACGTGCTGTTAGGTAATTTGGACGTTCTGACTTCTCCCTCCGTGTACCCGAACAGGCGCTGGAATGTGGCGACTAAGGGCTTTTCACAGTAACCTAATTGCAGTGTTAATATAAGCCTACTTGTGACAATAAAGACTATTATTATTATTATATTACTACAGCAAAAGGTGATTGTAGCCATAATAGAGTTGGATCAATGTACTTTTGTGCCCTCATTAGGATGTGGCAACCAGCCCCGTGAGTTACCATTGACTGTTCAGACGTAGATGCTGTCATAGTTACAGGAGCATCTACCTACAACAAGGGAGACAAAACATTCAATGAGCTTCAAAGCTACCTAATTCCTTCACAGTAAGAAGTCTTCCAACAGCAGGTTAAAGTCTAACAGGTTTGTTTCGAATCACTAGCTTTCGGAGCACAGCTCCTTAAGTGAAGGAAAGCTGCGCTCCGAAAATTAGTGGTTCGAAACAAACCTGTTGGACTTTAACCTGGTGCCGTAAGACTTCTTACTGTGCCTGCCCCAGTCCAATGCCGACATCTCCACATCATGCCTACCAATCCTCTGCGAACCAGGGAATATGAAGAAATTCTCTTTTAACAGTGACAAGTCACTGAAATGTCAGCCCCATTAAAATACCAAATTCTGTGACTTACTTGGAGAATGTAATTGACACACTTTCTGTTGCCACATAACAGCAGATTTGCACATGATATGCAGCACGTATGTGATCCAACAACATTCCTGCATTATATGTCAACTTCACTGACATAGAAATGGAAAGATGTGACATGCAAGCTGCACGTAGATATGTACCCACAGTCACATGTTGTAAATTCCATGTTGGAAAGCAGAGAAGGAATGTCACTGCTTAATTGACCTTGACATCTTTCAGAAAATTGGGACATGAGACTACCTCTTGGGCCTCACCTAATTCTGGAACTCCCTCCGTAACAGCACTCTTGAGTGTACCTACACCACAAGGGCTGCAGCGGTTCATGAAAACAGCTCGTTATCACATTCTTAACGAGGGATGGGCAATAAATGCTGCTTTAGCCAGCAAAGCGCAACCCCTTAAATGAATAAAAATCATCCATGCAAGTTGCCAAGAAAACCCAAATACGAGAATAAGATCAGAATCTGTTAATATGTGTTACAAGAAAAGCACATGACACCAACAATACGTGACATCAAGGGGAAAGTAAGTATGCCAAACACGTTGGTAAACTTGATGTCAAGACAAACTACCAGCAAATTGAACTTGAAGATGAATTGAAGAAGATATTAGAGACTGAACTATGGAGTCAACTCAGCAGCTGGGGTATTTCTGCATGATTCACTCTGCATTTCAGGGATGCTCCCCACAGCTCTTTCTCTTTAATTCACAAACTATTACTCTGCTCCTTTCTCTCAACTTTACTTAACCAGGATTTGTTTTTTCACCTCGGTCTTTGTCTACTTCCTTGGGATGGTTTTCTGGAACTTCTTTCTGTCCCACTTCTTTGTTCGGAATCTTCTTGATTCAAGACCTTCTGTCTGTCTCCTTCCCAGTGCCCTGCTCCCAGGACACATTCTCTGCAATGGCACGCCTCAACAGGTCACCTGACCTGCAAGTTCACACTGTTACTTATTTTTCTTTACTGAGCATGTGCGCATTTCCAGTTCCAGGCTGACGAACATAAAAAAAAAACTCGATCTGCGCAGTCACTTGCCCGCTGGCACATGCGTAGCTGTTCCGAGTCCCACCAGTCCTATGAGGTTAAGTATTCTAGTTTCACAATAGTGCGTCAATGTACTTGACAGCCAAGGAGTTATAAAAGGTGGTCTAGAGCACATTAAAATAGTTTAATTTAATTTTATAAATGCAATTAAACAGATACCAGAAAAAGCTTTGTGATAATATTAAACTGAATGAAAACAAGACGAAGAACTAGTTCTAAACTTTAGGAAAAAGGCAATTAATGGCATTGTTCCTGTGAAGATTCATGATGTGTGTTAAGGGTGAATTAATAGATTAAGCAAAGGGGGTTAGATCTAACACCCCTATATTAGAGTAAAAATCACATTCTAGTCGTATCGGGGCTGGTTTAGCTGACTTGTAATGCAGAACAAGGCCAGCAGCGCGGGTTCAATTCCTGTACCAGCCTCCCCGAACAGGTGCCGGAATGTGGCAACTAGGGGCTTTTCACAGTAACTTCATTGAAGCATACTTGTGACAATAAGCGATTATTATTATATGCTTATACCTCAAGGACCTAAGATCAGCAGAGCCCACCAGCAAGGTTATTTACTTGCCAGAAGAACTGGCAGTTTCTATCGAGAAGATAACAGGGTGAAAGATTGAATAATACAAGATTGGAAATTAAACAACGTTCTGTGTACTGACACACTGTACAGGCAACAAAAACAGAAATGTATGATAGCATCTGTGGAGAGAGAACATTTCAATCTAGATGACTCCTCATCAAAACTAGAGAGAACTGGAAATAGGTTGAGATTGATACGGGTGGTGGGGTTGATTGAATGGGTGGGGGAGGGCATGGGGCAGTGGGCTGGATAAAGGGCCTGCGATAGGTGGAGGTTAGGGGGAGATTGGCAAAGATGTCATTGCCAAAAAAACAAAGGGAATGTAAATGGTGATGATCAAGGGTAAGAAGAGATCAAAACGTGTCAATGTGGTGTGTAATAAAAAATGGGAAAATGTGGCATTTGGGCCGTGGGTGTTATCCTGCGAAGACTTAGGATTTTTGTTTGGGGAACCAATGTTCGGCGAAGGGAGCAGATGTCCAACTTGTGCTGGTGCCGTTAGAGGAACGGGACATCACCAGTCAGTGCCTTGAAGCTCAGCTGCCTGCCAAGCAATTAAAATCATGTCAAATCTTTGACCATGTTGAAGGGGGGAGAAAAAAAATGGTTGGCCACTATTTTTATCTGCGGGTGTGTGTGGAATCGACCCCAGTGGGAGTTTTGTTGTTTATGAAAACATTTATTTTTATTGGAAAGGGGCGTCGCGGCATTTGGTTGCTGTTGAGAGGCGGCAGTTGGCAGCGCCAGCGGGAGGCACGTGCTGGCGCTCACGATGGCCGTTATTTTTAAAAATAACGGCAGTTAAGAGCAGTTGGGGCTGTTGAAAACAGTTCAGTTGAACAAAGGCAGCCGGAGAGGAAGGCAGCCGATGACCGGAGCAGAATGAAAAGAACAACGACAGGCGGAGGCTGGGCGAACGGCTCCGCAAAGCGAATAAAGTGCCAGCGGCTATAAAGAACAAGGTCATGAAGAGATAAATAAAGAGCCGGAGGAAGAAAAAGCTGTGAGGCTTGCTTAAAAAAAAAGAAAAACCAAGCAGCCCAGAAAATATATTGGAAGACCCAAGACTAAAAGAATAACGATTGACAAGGAAGACCTGAAGGTCTTACTACTGGCCCAATTCATCCAAAGAAAAAGATCTGTTATATCATTAAAAAAAAATAGTTTTAATCTTTTAATTTTGAAAATAAACTTTATTTAAGTTAATAACTTGAAATAATTGCTATTAATTCCAATTGTAAAGTTTACTTATTCTACTTAAAAAGCCTGACCCGTGTGTAGTGCTATTAAGTGATAGGTAAATAAAATCTTCCAGGAAGATATGGGTTATACCGGTGATTAACTTGAAAAATCAGTTTGATCCGAATAGCACCTACCTAAGTCTGTCTAGGAGTCAGGGACACAAGTGAGTCCCTGTTCACCACATAGAATTTCTCAACCATTTTTGATGTAGGGGGTGATTTGTTTGTGATATCTCAACTTTTTGTGGTTTAGGGGGAAGTATTTTGGTGGTTTTAACTTCAGGTGTTAGAATGCTCTCTCTGTGAGAGCTGTATTAGAGGAGACTGCTGCTCAGGAGGTTTCTCTGGCGTAGTTCCCTTTGTGCTTGAATCATGAATAAGTGATTGTAACCTGCCCATAGGTCTCTGGTTAGTTGGAAGAGGTCCACAACAATGTGGACATTGAAATAGTGACAAGCAACAAATGTTTAAACAAATGTGGCAGGGGGATGGGAACCAATGCAGGAAGTTAGAGGGTAGTAAAGAGGTGGTGATAGAGACAAAAGCCAGTTAGGAGAAAAGTGGAAGGCAGAAAAACAGATTGAACTGCATTTATTTCAATGCAAGAGGCTAACGGGCAAGGCAGATGAATTCAGGGTATGGATAGGTAAATGGGACTGGGATAATTATAGCTATTACTGAAACTTGGCTAAAGCATGGGCAGGACTGGCAACTCAATGTTCCGGGGTACAGACGCTATCGGAAAGATAGACCCAGAAAGAGGAAGGGAGGGGGAGTTGCATTTTTGATTAGGGACAAAATCACGGCAGTAGAGAGGATATATCCAAGAGTTCACCCACTGAGTCTATATGGGTTGAACTTAAAAATAAGAAGGGTGAAATCACTTTGATCGGACTGTACAATAGGCCTCCAAATAGTCAGCTGGAAATCGAGAAGCAAATATGCAGATGCATAAAGGGCAAAAGAGTGACGAGGGAGAGTAGGGCCTCTTACGGATAAACAAGATCATCTATGTGTGGATCCACAAAGGATGGGAGAGGTCCTAAATGAACATTTCACGTCTTTACTGTTGAGAAAGGCACGAATGTTAGGGAAATTGTGGAAATAAAAAGTGATGTCTTCAAGAGTGTACATATTACAGAGAAGGAGGTGCTGGAGGTATTAAAGTGGATCAAGATAGATAAATCCCCGGGACCTGATGAAATGTATCCCAGGACACTGTGTGAGGCTAAGGAGGAAATTGCCGGCCCCCTAGCTGAGATATTTGAATCATCGACAGTCACAGGTGAGGTGACTGAAGATTGGAAATGTTGTGCCCTTGTTTAAGGGTTGTAGGGATAAGGGAACTACAGACCGATGAGCCTTACATCTGTAGTGGGTAAGTTGTCAGAAGGTATTCTGAAGGACAGGATCTACAGGCATTTACGCAGGTGAGGGCTAATTAGGGAAAGTCAGCATGACTTTGTAAGAGGGAAGTCATGTCTCACAAACTTGTTGAATTTTTTGAAGAGGTAACCAACAAAGTAGATGAGGGCAGTGAAGTAAACGTAGTCTACATGGACTTTAGCAAGACCTTTGACAAGGTACTGCATGGAAGGTTGTTGCAAAAGGTTAAATCTCCAGGAGTTGGGACATCTTGTTGAAGTTGTACAAGACATTGGTAAGACCACATATGGAATACTGTGTTCAGTTCTGGTCACATTATAGGAAGGATATTGTTAAACTAGAAAGAGTGCAGAAGAGATTTTAGAGGATGCTACCAGGACTTGATGGTCTTAGTTATAAGGAGAGGCTGGATAGGCTGGGACTTTTTTCCCTGGAGCGTAAGAGGCTTAGGGGTGATCTTATATGAGGTCTATAAAATAATGAGGAGCATAGATAAGGGAGATAGTCAACATCTTTTCCCAAAGGTAGAGGAGTCTAGAACTAGAGGGCATAGGTTTAAGGTGAGAGAAACAAAATAGACCAGAGGGGACATTTCTTCACAAAGAGGGTGGTGAGCATCTGGAATGGTTTGCCAGAGGTAGTGGTTGAGGCGGGTACGATTTTGTCTTTTAAAAAGCAGTTAGTTACATGGGCAGCGTGGGTGAAGAGAGATATGGGCCAAATGCAGGCAAGTGGGACTAGCTTAGTGATAGAAACTGGGTGGCATAGACAAGCTGGGCCGGAGGGCCTGATTCCATGCTGTAAACATGTATGACTCTATCGAGATATCAAATAGATGATAAGTTGAATTGGAGGAAACGGTGCAGAAGTGGTGGCCAAGAAATATACACGATTATACTTACCTCAGGAAAATATATCCTTTCACATCGAGCCTCCTCCTATCATGAACTTCTATACGGCTGCAGTAATGTTATCCTTTTTGGATATCATTCCTGATATTGTTGTCTGAGGAAAACAAACTCTTTAAGGGTACGGAAATTATTGAACCAGGCAAGAATTTGATGAGCTAATCTTTCTTGATGAAATCTGCTCGCAAAGAATTTTGATGAAAGAGTGTCACAAACCACAAACCATGGGAATCATCCTTTCTTTTAATATTACTGCTGCTGGAATTCAGGGAAAAAAGTCTGCAATTTCTCAGATGCATGACAAATTAGTTCCTGAACCCACTTATGCTCTTTTCCACAAGAACTTTTAACGAAGGTTTGATGCATGGATAAGGAATTCCACTCTGGGTGGAGCTCATTGACAATGTATTGGAATCATTTTTAGTAGATATTTGAATTAGAGTTAGACCTCTGCGAGGATAGGATGACGTTCTTCCAACAATGTACCCAAAATGAATTTCTGTATGGACAATAAAGTGAAACTCTTTGTTGTTTTATTGTTTATTGAATAATTAGACTGAGGAAAAGTGGCAAAGCCAATGGAGATGTCAAAAATATAGTTTGATGCCAGGGGTTACGATGAACTGGTACACAAGTGATTGCTGGTGGCTGGCATTGTGCTTCTCTTTATATTTTATGCATATAGAATCCAATTTTTCCCTGCCACATTAGGCATGGTGCGACACAGGTATCGGTGCATTTCATTTTGCTGACACACAAAATACCAGGTGAAAAATGTCCCTTTGCAGGTACATCAGGGCACACAAGTAGAAGGAAAAATCAATGACTTCTTTTAAAAAGTGTGATAAAGTATAAAAGGATAAAAGATATGTATTAATTTGGCACCCTTCACATTCTCATGATGTCGTAAAGCAGTTCACAGTCAATAACATAATTTTAAAGTGTGACTACTGTTGTAGTTTAGTCAATACACCAGCCAATTTATTCATGCACTCTCACAAACAACATTGACCAGATAATGTGTTTTCCAATGATGTTGATTGAGGGTTAAATATTGATCAGTTCACTGCAGAAATTGCTGCTACTCTTCTTCAAAATAGTGCATTGGAATCTTTTGCATCCACTAAAGGGGCTGAAAGACACGTCCAAATTCCTCGATACTGTATCGCAGTGCCAGGGTCCCAGGTTCGATTCCCTGTCTGCAGAGCCTGCACGTTCTCCCAGTGTCTGCGTGGGTTTCCTCCAGGTGCTCCGGTTTCATCCCACAAGTCCCAAAAGACGTGCTGTTAGGTAATTTGAAAATTCTGAATTCTCCCTCTGTGTATCCGAACAGGTGCCAGAATGTGGTGACAAGGGGCCTTTTCACAGTAACTTCATTGCAGTGTTAATGTAAGCCTACTTGTGATAATAAAGAATATTATTATTTTCTGTGTCTCCTGTGGCATGTTTCTTGGCAGCGGGAGGCAGCTGCCAATGGGATTTCCACCACGCCCTGCCCCCGCCGTCGCTGGGAAAGCCATGGCGGAAGAGAGACAGAGATGGGGAGAGACAGAGATAGGGGAGAGACAGAGATGTGAGATACAGAGATGGGGGAGATATAGAGATGGGGGAGATATAGAGATGGGGGGAGACTGAGATGGGGAGAGACAGAGATGAGGAGTGACAGAGATGGGGAGAGACCAAGATGGGGGAGAGACAGAGATGGGGAGAGACAGAGATGGGGAGAGACAGAGATGGGGTGATACAGAGATGGGGGAGAGACAGAGAAGGGGAGAGACAGAGATGTGGAGATACAGAGATGGGAGAGAAAGAGATGGTGGAGAGACAGAGATGGGGGAGAGACCAAGATGGGAAGAGACAGAGATGGGGGAGAGACAGAGATGGGTGAGAGACAGAGAAGGGGAGAGACAGAGATGGGGAGAGACCAAGATGGGGGAGAGACAGAGATGGGGAGAGACAGAGATGGGGAGAGACAGAGATGGGAGATACAGAGATGGGGGAGAGACCGAAATGGGGAGAGACAGAGATGGGGAGAGACAGAGATGGAGAGAGACAGAGATGGGGGAGAGACAGAGATGGGGGAGAGACAGAGATGCGGAGAAACAGAGATGGGGGAGAGACAGAGATGGAGAGAGACAGAAATGGGGAGAGACGGAGATGGAGAGAGACAGAGATAGGGAGAGATGTGGGAGAAACAGAGATGGGGGAGAGCAGAGATGGGGAGAGACAGAGATGGGGAGAGACAGAGATGGGGAGAGACACAGATGGGGAGAGACACAGATGGGGCGAGACACAGATGGGGAGAGACAGAGATGGGGGGGGAGACTGAGATGGGGGAGAGACAGAGATGGGGGAGAGACAGAGATGGGGAGAGACAGAGATGTGGGAGAGACCAAGATGGGGAGAGACAGAGATGGGGAGAGACATAGATGGGGGAGAGACAGAGTAGGGGGAGAGACAGAGTAGGGGGAGAGACAGAGATGGGGAGAGACAGAGATGGAGAGAGATAGAGATTGGGGAGAGACAGAGATGGGGGAGAGACAGAGATGGGGAGAAACGGAGATGGGGGAGGTATAGAGATGGGGGAGATATAGAGGTGGGGGGAGACTGAGATGCGGAGAGACAGATGGGGAGAGACAGAGATGAGGAGAGACAGAGATGGGGAGAGACAGAGATGGGGGAGAGTCAGAGATGGGGAGACATATGGGGGAGAGACAGAGATGGGGAGACAGAGATGGAGTGAAACAGTGATGGGGAGAGACAGAGATGGGGGAGAGACAGAGATGGGGGGGGGGAGACAGAGATGGGGTAGAGACAGAGATGGGGAGATACAGAGATGGCGAGAGACAGAGATGGGGAGAGACAGAGATGTGGGGAGAGACAGAGGTGGGGAGTGACAGAGATGGGGGGGAGACAGAGATGGGGGAGAGAAAGAGATGGGGGAGAGACAGAGATGGGGAGATACAGAGATGGGGAGCGACAGAGATGGGGAGAGACAGAGATGGGGGAGAGACCAAGATGGGGAGAGACAGAGATGGGGAGATACAGAGATGGGGAGAGACAGAGATGGGGGAGAGACAGAGATGGGGAGAGACAGAGATGGGGGAGATACAGAGATGGGGGAGATACAGAGATGGGGGAAAGACAGAGATGGGGGAGATACAGGGATGGGGAGATACAGAGATGGGGGAGATACAGAGATGGGGAGAGACAGAGATGGGGTTGAGACAGAGATGGGGAGATACAGAGATGGGGGAGATATAGAGATGGGGGAGAGACAGAGATGGGGAGATACAGAGATGGGGGAGATATAGAGATGGGGGGAGACAGAGATGGGGTCAGAGAGATGGAGAGAGACAGAGATGAGGAAAAACAGAGATGGGGGAGAGACGGAGATGTGAGACAGAGATGGGGAGATACAGAGATGGGGAGATATAGAGATGGGGAGAGACAGAGATGGGGGAGAGACAGAGATGGGGAGAAACTGAGATGGGGGAGAGACCAAGATGGGGAGAGACAGAGATGGGGAGAGACAGAGATGGGGAGAGACAGAGATGGGGAGAGACAGAGAAGGGGAGAGGCAGAGATGGGGAGATACAGAGATGGGGGAGAGGCAGAGATGGGGAGATACAGAGATGGGGGAGAGACAGAGATGGGGAGAGACAGAGATGGGGAGAGACAGAGATGGGGAGATACAGAGATGGGGGAGAGACCGAAATGGGGAGAGACAGAGATGGGGAGAGACACAGATGGAGAGAGACAGAGATGGGGGAGAGACAGAGATGGGGCAGAGACAGAGATGGGGAGAAACAGAGATGGGGGAGAGACAGAGATGGAGAGAGACAGAGATGGGGAGAGACGGAGATGGAGAGAGACAGAGATGGGGAGAGAGATGGGGGAGAAACCGAGATGGGGGAGAGACAGAGCTGGAGAGAGACAGAGATGGAGAGAGACAGAGATGGGGAGAGACAGAGATGGGGAGAGACAGAGATGGGGAGAGACAGAGATGGGGGGGGGGAGACAGAGATGGGGGAGAGACAGAGATGGGGGATAGACAGAGATGGGGAGATACAGAGATGGGGAGATATAGAGATGGGGGAGAGACAGAGATGGGGAGATACAGAGATGGGGAGAAACAGAAATCGGGAGTGACAGAGATGGGGGAGAGACAGAGATGGGGGAGAGACAGAGATGGGGGAGAGACAGGGATGGGGGAGAGAATGAGACGGGGAGAGACAGAGAATGGGAGAGGTAGAGATGGGGGGGAGACAAAGATGGGGAGAGACAGAGATGGGGAGATACAGAAATCGGGAGAGACAGAGATGGGGAGAGACAGAGATGGGGGAAAGACAGAGATGGGGGAGAGACAGAGATGGGGAGATACAGAGATGGGGTAGATATAGAGATGGGGGAGAGACAGAGATGGGGAGATACAGAGATGGGGGAGATATAGAGATGGGGGGGAGACAGAGATGGGGTCAGAGAAATGGTGAGAGACAGAGATGAAGAGAGACAGAGATGGGGAGAGACAGAGATGGGGGAGAGACAGAGATGGGGATTGACAGAGATGGGGAGAGACAGAGATGGGGGAGAGACAGAGATGGGGGAGAGACATAGATGGGTAGATACAGAGATGGGGAGAGACAGAGATGGGGAGAGACAGAGATGGTGGAGAGATGGAGATGGGGGAGAGACCAAGATGGGGAGAGATAGAGATGGGGAGAGACAGAGATGGGGGAGAGACAGAGAAGGGGAGAGACAGAGATGTGGAGATACAGAGATGGGAGAGAAAGAGATGGTGGAGAGACAGAGATGGGGGAGAGACCAAGATGGGAAGAGACAGAGATGGGGGAGAGACAGAGATGGGGGAGAGACAGAGAAGGGGAGAGACAGAGATGGGGAGAGACAGAGATGGGGAGAGACAGAGATGGGGAGATACAGAGATGGGGAGATACAGAGATGGGGTAGATATAGAGATGGGGGAGAGACAGAGATGGGGAGATACAGAGATGGGGAGATATAGAGATGGGGGGAGACAGAGATGGGGTCAGAGAGATGGTGAAAGACAGAGATGAAGAGAGACAGAGATGGGGAGAGACAGAGATAGGGGAGAGACAGAGATGTGAGATACAGAGATGGGGGAGATATAGAGATGGGGGAGATATAGAGATGGGGGGAGACTGAGATGGGGAGAGACAGAGATGAGGAGTGACAGAGATGGGGAGAGACAAAGATGGGGGAGAGACAGAGATGGGGAGAGACAGAGATGGGGGAGAGACAGAGATGGGGAGAAACTGAGATGGGGAGAGACAGAGATGGGGGAGAGACAGAGATGGGGGAGACAGAGATGGGGGAGAGACAGAGATGGGGAGATACAGACATGGGGAGAGACAGATGGGGAGAGTCAGAGATGGGGGGGGGGGACAGAGATGGGGGAAAGACAGAGATGGGGGAGAGACAGAGATGGGGAGAGACAGAGATGGGGAGAGACAGAGATGGGGAGATACAGAGATGGGGAGAGACAGAGATGGGGAGAGACAGAAATGGGGAGAGACAGAGATGGGGGAGAGACAGAGATGGGGAGTGACAGAGATGGGGAGAGACAGAGATGGGGGAGAGACAGAGATGGGGGAGAGACAGAGATGGGGAGAGACCAAGATGGGGATAGACAGAGATGGGGAGCGACAGAAATGGGGAGAGACAGAGATGGGAGAGAGACAGAGATGGGGAGTGACAGAGATGGGGAGAGACAGAGATGGGGGAGAGACAGAGATGGGGAGAGACAGAGATGGGGAGATACAGAGATGGGGGAGAGACAGAGATGGGGGAGAGACAGAGATGGGGGAGAGACCAAGATGGGATAGACAGAGATGGGGAGAGACAGAGATGGGGGAGAGACAGAGTTGGGAGGAGACAGAGAGGGGAGAGACAGAGATGGGGGAGACAGAGATGGGGGAGAGACAGAGATGGGGGAGAGACAGAGATGGGGAGAACAGAGATGGGGGAGAGACAGAGATGGGGAGCGACGGGGATGGGGGAGAGAGATGGAGAGAGATAGAGATGGGGAGAGAGATGGGGGAGAGACAGAGATGGGGAGAAAACAGAGATGGGGAGAGACAGAGATGGGGAGAGACTGAGATGGAGAGAGACAGAGATGGGGAGAGACAGAGATGGGGGAGAGACAGAGATGTGGAGAGACTGAGATGGAGAGAGACAGAGATGGGGGAGAGACAGAGATGGGGAGAGACAGAGATGGGGAGAGACAGAGATGGGGAGAGACAGAGATGGGGAGAGACAGAGATGGGGGAGAGACAGAGATGGGGAGAGATAGAGATGGGGAGAGACAGAGATGGGGAGACAGAGATGGGGAGAGACAGAGATGGGGGAGAGACAGAGATGGGGACCTATGGGGAGAGACAAAGTTGAGGAGTGACAGAGATGGGGGAGAGACAGTGATGGGGAGAGACAGAGATGGGGGAGAGACAGAGATGGGGGAGAGACAGAGATGGGGAGAGACAGAGATGGGGAGAGAGAGAGATGGGGGAGAGACAGAGATGGGGAGAGACAGAAATAGGGGAAAGGGACAGAGACAGGAAGGGGAGGGACAGAGATGGGGGAGAGGGACACCATCTGTAATCAAAGCATAAGGCATTCTTCTGTCTCCTCTGACAAGATATCCCATGTCCTGTTGAGCCAGGGCCAAACACAGTGTTTATACTCCAGTTGTCCTTTAAACATAAACAATGTTCCATTAGCTAGCTAGCTGTCAACAAGTAAATTGTTTGCAAGTCTATTAGCAGAACCCTTCACGTGCAACATCAATAATTAGCTCACTTTTACAACCGCTAAATCACAACTTAACAGACATATTGGGCTAGATTCTCCGCCCCGCCACATTTGTGCTCGACCCGCTGGCAGGATTCTCCGTTACGCCGGCCGGTGGGAGACCCCCGGAAGCCGGAAAAACGGAGCACCCAGCCGGCGGACAATCCCTCCCATTGTTTGTATTCATCTTAACCCGACGTTTTGCAACATTACTGCAAAAAAAATATGAAACGACCATATCCTGCATTCACACAAGTGGTTTTCTACAATAAACCTCAACATTAATTCAACATGAGTGAAATAAATACTAGCACAGGACTAATGCTGAGGAGCATTTGTGCATACAAAGAATGATCAATATGTGTGGTAGTTTTGGGGCAGAATAGCAGAAGCAGAAACTTTAGAATTCTTCAAATAAGCAGTTAGGTGCTCTGATGGGTAATCATAAGTTGCTCTGGAAGGCAGGTATAAAATACGCAAACATTCTTTGTCATTTATATTGCTGGTATGTCAAGTTGGGTGTGTCAGCTATTTTTAGAAAACATGACGCAATTCATTGTTCTGATATAAATACCCAAAATATGTATCTGCGTTGGACTGACAATTATCACATCTGATGCATTTACTAGCTTTGCATAGGTTACTATTTTTAGGGTGAGGAAAACACAAAAGAATATTTATAAATATGCTGGTTATGTAATTCTCAATGTAGCAACATATAATGTCTCAAAGCTCAGAAGTAAAAGAATACCCACAATGTCAGCTTAAATGGGTGAAATGGATATTTAAAGAGGCATCAGCAAAAAGTTAGCAAAAATCATTAAGAATAATTTGGCAGGGGTAATAAGAGGCAAAAGCATACTGAAAATACAGTGCCGAATCTTCTGAGGAGGTGGGGTAACCACCGTCGGATTGTCACTCTCCTCATATTTTTTTTTACCTTACACCACAGCTCCGAATGTCTTGTCCAGACTTCCATTCCTGTTCTGGGAGTCCTTCTTCGTATTAGACCATAAGACCATAAAGACATAGGAGCAGAATTAGGCCACTCAGCCCATCGCGTCTGCTCCGCCATTCAATCATGGCTGATATTTTCTCATCCCCATTCACCTGCCTTGTCCTCATAACCCCTGATCCCCTTTTTAATCAAGAGCCTATCTATCGCTGTCTTAAAGACACTCAGTGAATTGGCCGCCACAGCCTTCTGCGGCAAAGAGTTCCACAGATTCACCACCCTCTGGCTGAAGAAATTCCTCCTCATCTCTGTTTTAAAGGATCGTCCCTTTAATCTGAGATGGTGTCCTCTGCTACAAGTTGAAACATCCTCTCGATCCAGGCCTCGCAGTATCTTGTACGTTTCAATAAGATTCCCTCTCATTGCAGGATTGTCAGGCGAAGCCAAGTCACGTCCCCTTTTTACAGCACTAGCTGCCATATTCCGACAAGTTTAAAAGTTCCCAAAGCCACTTTGAGAAGCTCCAAAGAGAAGACAAGTGTGCCAGGTAAGTGGGTGAGGTGGGGTTGGCTGGGGTCAGGGGGTTAGTCAGGGGCACATGGGGAGTGTCCATGGGCTGGGGGAAATGGGGGAGAGGGTGGTTGGGACTAAAGGGGTTCACTGGTATAGCTGCACAGGAGTTGTAATTAGTTTTAGTCCTTTTAACGTTCCTGGGTAACTATTCTGGTAAGTCATTTGGAACCGTCCAAAGTCTTTTTAAACCAATGTTTCATTGGGTTCCAGATGCAGCAGAATTGTTTCATCAGAGGTGCCAACCACCCGAATAATCTAGTCAGTGTGTCAGGGGTTCCAAGGGGTCTCCTAACACACCTTGCCCTCTGGACATTGGAAGTTTTGGGCCATGTAGTTTAAGACTGGAAAGTTAAGGTACAATGGGTTCCTCGACACTTTTTTTCGCCTCTGCTATTCTGTTTTTAAAATCAATTTCTAACAACAATTCCACTTAGGATTTGAAGCTTGACCTCTTCCAGCCCCATGATAATGTCTAAAACTTCTTGATGTTAGCAACATACTGTGGTTAAATTTCAATATTAGGGGCAGCACAGTGGTGCAGTGGTTAGCACTGCTGCCTCACGGCGCCAAAGTCCCAGGTTCGATCCCGGCTCTGGGTCACTGTCCGTGTGGGGTTTGCACATTCTCCCCGTGTTTGTGTGGGTTTCACCCCCACAATCCAAAGATGTGCAGGCTAGGTGGATTGAACACGCTAAATTGCCCCTTAATTGGAAAAAAATGAATTGGGTACTCTAAATTTATTTTTTTAAAATGTCAATGTTAGTGACAAGCTAACTGGTATCTAGATCAGAATGATGCTGCATTGACAGTACAACTCCATGCTTCTGGGCTGTTCTCACTAAAGTGGGTTCTGGTATCTAAAATAGGTTACCTCAATCATACACGAATAACTGACATGCTGGTAGATGAAAATTCAAAGAACACAGAAACAATGGTTCTAATTCAAAAAGTGATATATTTTCATGGATTTAAGATTTTGCTCACAAGTTGCAATTTTTGTAATGAAACCCCTTTGCTTCCAAACAGAATCAGAACTTATTTACGCAGTAGTTGGGTTCAGTTCAGGTGCTCCTGACTCATGTTCAAGGGATTAGATTAACAGTTTGCCCATTCTATATTGTGGACTTGTTTATTTTGCTGTCAGACTGCATTCATCTGTCCTGTTGACACCACATGGTCTGGGCGGCACGGTAGTACAGTGGTTAGTGTACAGATGCTTCACAGCTCCAGGTTCCCAGGTTCGATTGCCGGCTTGGGTCACTGTCTGTGCGGAGTCTGTACATCCTCCCCGTGTCTGTGTGGGTTTCCTCCGGGTGCTCCGGTTTCCTCCCACAGTCCAAAGATGTGCAGGTTAGGTGGATTGGCCATGCTAAATTGCCCTTAGTGTCCAAAAAAAGGTTAGATGGGGTTATGGGGATAGGGTGGAGGTGTGGGTTTAGGTAGGTAGTGTGATCGTTCCATTCGGTGGTGCAGACCCGATGGGCTGAATGGCCTCCTGCACTGTAAATTCACACATCCACATTTAGCTTTCCACTCAGCCTGTACTCTGACATGCTATGTGCATTTGACTGTGAGTGAGTAAGAGAGACTGCAAGAGTGTGTATGAAAGCAACTATATCTGAAAGTGAATGAGTGTGGGTGTGTATGTGTATTTGCCTGCGAGAGAGCAGGTATGAGTGTTTGTGCGTGCGCACTGAGTATAAGAGCAGACAAAGGTAATTTCTCATTCCAATTCTCTTCCTAAGCCAGTGGTGCACTAAGGCAGACTTTTGTTTGTTTCCATAGCTAGTAATTCCCAGAACAGGTCATTACTCTGTCACCAAGGGCTTATAACTTGAGGAGTCTCTCCACATCAAGTGTGGCTGACCACGAGTCTATCGTGCTCTTAACACCAGCCTATAGTGTGTTTAGAACAATTTTCAGGTTGACACACTCAACCTGTTTGACTGCATTAGAAATTCACTTTCCTTAGCCCATCAAGTCCTGGGGTGGGACTTGAACCTGGCGCTTCTGGCTCAGAGGCAAGGATGCTACCCACTGTGCCACGAGACCTACACAATGTGATAGGATCAGTAACATTTGCGATCTTTACCCGTCCTTTCACAAATATACTTTCTTTCCATCACAGCACCCAAGGAGGCAATAGTGTAGTGGTATTGTCATTGGGTGGCACGGTAGCACAGTGGTTAGCACTGCTTCTTCAGAGCATCAGTATCCCAGGTTCGATTCCTGGCTTCGGTCACTGTCTGGGTGGAGTCTGCATGTTCTCCCCGTGTCTGCGTGGGTTACCTCAAGGTGCTCTGGTTTCCTCCTGCAAGTCGTGCTTGTTAGGTGAATTGGACATTCTGATTCTCCCTCAGTGTACCAAACCAGAGAATGGCGGCTAGGGGATTTTCACAGTAACTTCACTGCAGTGTTAATGTAACCCTACTTGTGACAATAATAAAATCAGTAAGGGAATTGATGGCAATGGGGATAAGGCACAGAAAGTGGTTTTGAAGGATTATATCAGATCAGCCATGATCTCATTGAATGGTGGAGCACACTCGATGGACCGAATGGCACTTATGTCTTATGGACTAGTTATCCAGAGACCGAGGGGAGTGTTCTGGGGACCTTTGTTCGAATCTGTCAAGAACCAACCTGAAGGTATCTGTGAGAGTATCACAACTTGGAACACTAGTTTGTTGGGGTATAGTTTTTTCTCACAGAATGATGTGAGGAGTCAATTGAAGCCCCAATGAGAATAAGCAGCCCAATTGTTGTATAACAATTATTAATGATTACTTATTAAATTAAAGGCAAATATAGCCGAACAGGACTAACATATGCTAGGACAATTTAGTATGAGTCACTAAACAACAGAGATAACGTAGAATGTACCCCTGATTCCAAACAATATCGACAATCCCTGAACTCCTTCAGACTTCCCCTTTCCCAAACAACATCCACATTTAAGTAAATCTATAAATTAATTTCAGCTTATAATTACCATACGATAGTGTGGATTGTCAAGACTAGAAAACATCCAGCAAAGGTATTTAAGCTACCTTGACAAAGGTTTCTGCATGACTTTCGCTTTAAGACTTAGATGTTTGTCTCAGCTCCTGGCTGTTAAGATTTCAAACTCATCTCTCTGGCTGTTATGTGCAAAATTGCCTCTCTGCTTTCTGGGGGTGCTGGTAACTATATTTGTCTAGACACCTGCATCTTGTTACCTTTAAAATCCCATCCCATCATGTCTTGTCACATGTGTTTTGATGTTGTTATTAAGCAGATTTCTACCTGTTGCTGGGCAGATCGCTTCCCATCATGCCTTGTTACATTTGAGTTACTGCTGTTACGAGACAGGTTTCTGCTTGTTGCTGGGAAGGCCCATGACAAATCCCACCACAGATGGTGAAATTTGAATTGTAAACAAAAATTGTACTTAAAAGTGTAATTAAACCATTGTCAATAGTTGCAAAAGCCCATCTGGTTCACTCGTGCCCTTTAGGGGGAAAATATTGCTGTCCTTACTTGGTCTGGCCTACATGTGACTCCAGACCCAGAACAGTGTGGATGACTCTTTTAAAAAAAAAATTAGAGTACCCAATTCATTTTTTTAGCAGGACCAATTCACCTACCCACGCAAACACTGGGAGAATGTGCAAACTCCACACGGACAGTGACCCAGAGCCGGGATCTAACCTGGGACCTCGGCACAGTGAGGCTGCAATGCTAATCACTGCGCTACCGTGCTGCCCTCTGTGGATGACCCAGCAAGCCACAAAATTCAAGGGCAATTAGAGATGGGCAATTAATGCTAGCTTAGCCAGTGATGTCCACATCCTATGAATGAATTTTTTAAAAATGAAAATGTCTTCCACACCGAAATCCACCCTATCTTTTCTCACATCTATGTTTAGGAATCCACTGAGAAATGGAGATTCCGCAATCAATGGCAGCATAGCATACCATCTAAAAGATGCATTACAGGAACTCATCAAGTCTCATTAGGCAGCATCTCCCAAAGCCATGACGCTACCATCCAGAAGGACACGGGTAGGGATACAGGGGAACATCGCCACCTGGAGGTTCACAGCCGTGACTTGGAAATATATCAGCATTCCTTCACCGGCACTGGGTCAAAGTCCTGGAACTCCCTCACTAACAGCACTGTGGGGGTACCTACACCTCAGATTGCAGCAGTTCAAGAAGACAGCTCACCACCACCTTCTCAAGGGCTTTTAGGGATGGGCAATAATTGCTGGCCGAGCCAGTGACACCCACATTCCGTAAAAACGTTAGGGCTTCCTTAGGGCTTGCCCACCCTTCTTGCTGGGAGAGGGGCACATTTAAAAATTTTTTTTTAGAGTACCCAATTAATTTTTTCCAATTAAGGGGTAATTTAGCGTGGCCAATCCACCTACCCTGCACATCTTTTTGGGTTGTGGGGGCGTAACACACGCAAGCACGGGGAGAATGTGCAAACTCCACATGGATAGTGACCCAGAGCCGGGATCGAACCTGGGATCTCTGCGCCGTGAGGCAGCAGGGTTAACCAACTGTGTCATCGTGCTAGGAGGGGCACATTTGCATATGTTGTAACTCAAGCAGCTGATGAGCAAACTTTGGAATAAGGTTTGGCCCAACAATAAACTGAATTTTAAGAAAAATGTTGAAGTTTTAAGGAAAGAAACAATTGCTGAGAAAGAGTGTAGCAATGTCTAGCAATACAGTAAGTTGGAAAAAAAAGTAATAAAAATCCACAGGGTGTGAGAGGGTCAGTGTGCGCAGACGGGTGAGTGCAAGTGTGTATGCGCTGGTGATAGTGAGAAAAGTGAATGTGAAAACTAAGATTGGGCATAAGGCAGACTCACACAAACCCTCACGCACAGTGTCTCGCACTCACCTCCACACTTACTTTCCATAGTCAGAGGCAACCTCACCCTCTCAGGATTAAAGGTGATAGTTCCTTCCCGAGAGGAAGAAAATTGAGACTGCCAGAGGTCTGGGCATCCCTCAACTCCTGAGCACCCAACAGCAACCCCACTCCCACCTCCAATGCACTCACCATCAGGGCCGGTGCTAGGAATTGCGGGCCCAATTAGAAAAGTGATGGCGGGGCCCCTACTCTACAAAAGTAAAAATTTATGTATGTTTATATTTCGTGTAGTATGCTCGTCTTTAACCAAAAAAAAACATTAAATGCTTGATATACTAAAATTTTGAAACTTACTTACCCGGGCGGAAGGATTTGGCGGCGCAGGGCTGAAGGATTTGTCGACGGTAATGCGGTGCGTTCCCCAAAAGTAAAAACTACCCTATAGTTCCTCTTAGAATACAGAAAAGGCTTCAAACGGTAACTCTGTCGCCGCTGGCGCGGGGCCCCCTTAAGGTGCGGGGCCCAATTTGATGAAATTGGTCAAATAGGCTTAAAACCGGCCCTGCTCACCATACAACACCCATCCGCCCTCCAGCAGGCAAGTGACCCTGCCTCGCCACCCCCCCCCCCCCCACCAGACTCTCTTTTATACACACACACACACACATACCAGTAGCCAAAACCTCTCCCATTCAGCAGCTGCCAACCTATTTTGCCCCAGCACCTTAAACAGTCGATTTAAATCCAATCCTGATACTCACCCCCTTAACCCTGACCCGCCAGTGAATGTAAATTTGAGGCCACCAGCAGTTGGGTCCATTTTCCAGGTCAAGGTTGGGGGCCGGTTCCTTAAGTCTAGGCTGAGGAAACACCTCCTCCCGCCCCTCCCCGCTAGCAAATCTGCCCATCCTCCCTGGCTCCCACTACCTCTGATCCACCTGCCCCCATTGAACAGCAAGGTGGCATAGCGGTTAGCACTGCGGCCTCACAGGTCAATTGCCCCATGTTCAATTCAGGCCTTGGGTTCCTGTGTGGAGTTTGCACTATCTCCCCGTGGCTGCTCCAGGTGCTCTGGTTTCCTCCCACAGTTCAAAGATGTGCAGGCTTGATGGATTGGCCATGCTAAGTTGCCCCTTAGTGTCCAAGGATGGGCAGGTTAGGAACAGTTACGGGGATAGGGCCGGAGAACAGGCCTAGATAGGATGCTCTTTCAGAGTGTTGGTGCAGATTCGATGGGCCAAATGGCCTCCTTCTGCACTGTAGGACCTCTATGGTTCTTTGTATAGTTGTTTCTGCATGGTCCCAGCCAGAAACAAGTTTCAAAACTTACTCAGCAACTGATGTCATTCTGTTTGTCCAATCACAGGCTGATTTTACTCTACATTGGCCACTGATAGGCTCACAATGCCTGTCAGCAGCCAATGCGTGGAGAATCCAGCCTGTGATTGGCTGAGCAGGCACTGAGCAAATTTTTTAATTCTTTCTGGGATCTTTTGATGTACACACTTGGTGGACCTGGCAAGTGACTAAAAATACAAGCCTGTTCTGGAGACTTCATTTAATCCGATAGTGGGCTACTGATTTGACATTTTGAGCCACCATTATTTTGGTCATATAGCATACACTTCCTTACCTCAGAGGATGCTTGGGTTTTATCAGACCTAAAAAATAACTCCATTCAGGATGGTATTTAGTTTGCAGCAAGATATATTTATTCAGACCTGGGACTAAATTTTGCTGGGATTAAGTGGGCGCCGCCAGCCAGCAATACCACCAAAGAAACATTCCTGGAGGCAGTCTCCAAATTAGGGGGCTAGCAGCTCTGGAGGTTCGAAATTACCACAGCTTGGAGAACGTGAGGAGAGAGGTGTCCTCTTGAGCCTAAAAAATGAGGGAAAGGGTTTGGAGGGGATACCTGGCAGCCTCTACACACAGTGAGGCCCACTCCACCACCAGCAAAATACCGAAGTGTACAAAAAATTGGCCTCTCATTGGGGCCTCAATTCAAATGGCTGCCTGCCTCCATTAAGCAGGCAACTGATCCGCGTGCCAACTTGCTCCTGGGAAACCTTCCCAGCGCAGGAATTATTTAAATATTCTTTCATGGGACGTGTGCGTGCAACCGGTTAGGACAGCATCTATTGCCGATTCCTAACTGCTGTTGAAAAAGTGGTGTTGAGCTGCTTTTCTGGCTTGGAGGTACACCCCCAGTGCTGTTAGGGAGGGAGTTCCAGGATTCTGACCCAGTGACAAGTGAACGAAGGCGACATATTTCTAAGTCAGGATGGCTCGTGGCTTGGAGGGGAACCTGCGGGTGGTGGTATTCCCATGCAGCTGCAGCCCATGTCCAGAAGCCCCATCAGGGCTCCTTACTATTTTCCTGCACCTGGCATGTCATCCCGAGACCAGGAAAATTCAGCTCTTAGCCTCTCTGAAATCAATTTTATGCTCGGCTTCAATTGATCAGTGCAATTGGCACTAGAAGCACAGTAGATGATTTCTGAGAGTTAGTGATTTTGCATGAACTCCCTGTAGGGTTGGAAAAGTATAATCCTGACAACTTTATTCAGAATCTTTGCTAGAGTCACTCGGGAGGATTTAAACTAGTATAGCAGGGAGGTGGGAATCAGAGTGTTAGCTGAGAAGATGGAATAACTGAAGAGGAAGAGAACGAAAATAAGAGATCATCACCCTCAGGCAGAGCAAAAAAGGTGACAAGTGGGAGAAGGGAGGTGGTCAATGCAGGTCAGAGGGTGTTGTACCTTAATGCGCGCAGTATACGGAACAAGGTAAATGAGCTTGTTACGCACATTGAAATTGGCCGGTACTATGTTGTGGGCATCACAGAGACGTGGCTGCAAGGGGATCAGGGCTGGAATCAGAAGTAACGGTACTACAATTAAATAAGGGTAACTACAAAGACATGAGGGAGGGACTGGCCAGAGTTGATCGGAAAAGGAGACTAGCAGGGAAGACAGTGGAACAGCAATGGCAGGAGTTTTTGGGGGTTGTTCGGAAGGCACAGCAGAAATTCATCCCAAGGAGGAGGAAACATGCTAAGGGGACGACAAGGTATCCACGGCTGACGAAGGAAGTCAAGGACAACATAAAAGCAAAAGAAAAAGCATAGAAAGTGGTGAGGATTAGTGGGAAGCCAGAGAATACGGAAGCCTATAAAAGCGAGCAGAGGACAACAAAAAAGTAATAAGGGAGGAGAGGATGAAATATGAGTGCAAGCTAGCTAGTAATATAAGAGGAGATAGGAAGAATTTTTATCAATATAGAAAAGGTAAGAAAGGCAAAAATATACATTGGACCACTGGAAAACATGGCTGGAGAAGTAATAATAGGAAACAAAGAAATGGCAGACAAACTGAATAGTTACTTTGCATCAGTCCTCAAGGTGGAAGACACCAGTGGGATGCCAGAGCTCCAGGAGAATCAGGGGACACAGGTGAGTGCAGTGGCCATCACGAAGGAGAAGGTTCGGGGAAAACGGAAAAGGTCTGAAGGTGGATAAATCACCTGGGTCGGATGGACTACACCCCAGGGTTCTAAGAGATAGCTGAGGAGATTGTGGAGGCATTGGTGGTGATCTTTCAGGAATCACTGGAGGCAGGGAGAGTCGCTGATGATTGGAAAGTGGCTAATATAACACCGCTGTTTAAGATGGGAGGGAGGCAGAAGACGGGAAATTATAGGCCGGTCAGCCTGACTTCGGTCATTGATAAGATTTTAGAGTCCGTTATTAAAGATGAGATCGCGGAGTACTTGGAAGTGCATGGTAAAATAGGACTGATTAGCATGACTTCGTCAAAGGGAGGTCATGTCTGACAAATCTTTTAGAGTTCTTTGAAGAGGTAACAAGGAAGTTAGACAAAGTACCAGTAGATATGATTTATTTAGATTTCCAGAAGGCCTTTGACAAGGTGTCGCATAGTAGACTGTTAAATAGGTTGAGCCCATGGAAAGTTAAGGATACGATCCTAGCATGGATAGAGGATTGAAAATGAAATGAAAATGAAAATCGCTTATTGTCACGAGTAGGCTTCAATGAAGTTACTGTGAAAAGCCCCTAGTCGCCACATTCCGGCGCCTGTCCGAGGAGGCTGGTATGGGAATTGGCTGACTAACAGAAGGCAGAGTGGGGATAAAGAGGTCTTTTTCAGGATGGCAGCCGGTGACTAGTGGTGTGCCTCAGGGGTCGGTGCTGGGACCACAATTTTTCACAATATACATTAACGATCTGGAAGAAGGAACCGAAGGCACTGTTGCTAAGTTTGCAGATGATACAAAGTTATGTAGAGGGGTAGTATTGAGGAATCAGGGGGCTGCAGAAGAACTTGGACAAGCTAGGAGAGTGGGCAAAGAAGTGGCAGATGGAACACATTGTGGAAAAGTGTGAGGTTATGCACTTTGGAAAGAGAAATGGAGGCATAGACTATTTTCTAAATGGGGAAAAGCTTAGGAAATCAGAAGTACAAAGGGATTTGGGAGTCCTTGTTCAAGATTCTCTTAAGGTTACCGTGCAGGTTCAGTCAGCAGTTAGGAAGGCAAATACAATGTTAGCATTCATGTCAAGAGCATGGATGCACTTCTGAAGCTGTGTAAGGCTCTGGCCAGACCCCATTTGGAGTATTGTGAACAGTTTTGGGCCCTGTAACCAAGGAAGGATGTGCTGGCCTTGGAAAGGGTCCAGAGAAGGTTCACAAGAAAGATCACTGGAATGAAGGGCTTGTCATATGAGGAATGGTTGAGGACTCTGGGTCTGTATTCGTTGGGCATTTGGGAGGATGAGGGGAGATCTTATTGAAACTTACAGGATACTGCGAGGCCTGGATAAAGTGGACGTGGAAAAGATGTTTCCACTTGTAGGAAAAACTAGAACTAGAGGACACAATCTCAGACAAAAGGGACACTCCTTTAAAACAGAGTTGAGGAAGAGTTTCTTCAGCAAGAGGGTGGTGAATCTGTGGAACTCTGTCGCAAGTTTAAGACAAAGATAAATATGTTCTTGATTAATCAGGAGTTATGGGGAAAAGGCAGGAGAATGGGGATGAGAAAGATATCAGGCACAATTGAATGGCGGAGCAGACTCGATGGGCCGAGTGGCCTAATTCTGCTCCTATGTCTTATGGTCTTAACCATTCTTTCAACTGCACCTGAAGTGTTATTTAATTTGGAATAACACAAGCTGCCACTTGATGCAGTTTTGAGTAAAAGATGCTCGACTTTGAAGTGAGTTCAATGTGTTTTATTGAACTATTAGCACAGTTCTCAATGAGTTCGACTCTCCGTTAATCTAAATGCAGTAACTCAGTCTAACTGAACCAGCCTTGCTCTAAGCCACGTGCTGGGGTGTGATGCTGAGGATACACCCTGTCTCACTCTGTAGATGTTGGTCTGTGGAAAGAGGTGGGGTGTGAGTGCCTCATCCCTTTTATAGTGAGATACCACCCGAGTATCCTGACTGCTCATTGGTCGTGTCCTGTTCTGTGTTTGCGTATCATGACAATGCCCATTTCTTAATTTTTGTCAGAGTGCTATCGATCAATGCAACATTCAGTTCTTGTGTGATTGTCACGTTTATGCTATACATGTCCTTGCATTTCCAAGGAAATTTAAACCCACTTCTGCAGTGATAGAATGATTGTGTTGTAATTCATAGACTGACCACTGGGAGTCTCATTAGTATTTAATTTAATTTTTAATGATCTTTATTGTCACTAGTAGGCTTACATTAACACTGCAATGAAGTTACTGTGAAAAGCCCCTAGTCGCCACATTCCGGCACGTGTTTGGGTACAGAGGGAGAATTCAGAATTGCCAAATTACCTAACAGCACGTCTTTTGGGACTTGTGGGACGAAACCGGAGCACCCGGAGGAAACCCACTCAGACAGGAAGAGCCTGCAGACTCCACACAGATAGTGATCCAAGCTGGGAATCGCACCTGACCCTGGAGTTATGAAGCAACAATGCTACCCACTGTGCTACCATGCTCATTAGTATACAAGTGAATGTTAGAATCAGGTGACGTCAGACTGACTAGGGAGCTGGGAAAAATTGCTTATGCATGTTCATCCTGCTATTCATCTGCTGTTTTGTATATATTTGACCTATAGTTAATGTTAATAAATTGTTTATAGCTTTAGCTACAAGTGTTCGTTTAATGCAAATCAAGCCATCAGCCAAGAACATTACAACATCCATCACCATTTGTTTGTACTACACCATTTACCAATGTCTAGAACCAGCTGAACAGGGCCTTACTGAGAGCTTCATCACCTTTGATCCTGAAACTATTTACATAAAGCATACAGTTTGGAAAATATATTTTTATTATGTGCTCTCAATGAAACCAAAATTTACAAAATTCAGAATCTTTCCAAGTATATGATTAATTCAAAAAGATGTTTTGATAGCTGTAAAAACACAATTTCAACTAAGACAGTTAATGCTCACATGAAACTAATTTTCCCCCGAAAAATAGTCACTTCCTTGACATTAGTTATGATGAATATAGGTTAATCAAGGAAGTCCTTTGTGTTGAGTCGGTCCATCACTTCATTTGCACATTGTGAATCATCAGTCCAAAAGAAAGATTGCCTCAAGTATCTTCTGTTGGTTGTCTCTTTGCATTGTGGGCATGTTTTATTTTTCTGGAATGATGATGGGGGAAACAATGTCGCATTTCAATAACTGGTCACATTTTGATAACTCCAGCTCACTCCAGACAGTGTGAAATAACCACAATGTAGCAGAGCAAACAAAAACATATCCCAATGACAAGAACAGCCTTTCTTACAGAAATAGCACCATGGATTTTTCAAATCTTCCTTCTCTCCAGCCTAACTTACCTACCTTATTCCACTACCTTGCTTCTATTTTTAGAAAAAATCTCAGCTTCCAATTACCCGTTTTGAAGGTGGAAGCAAGTTTAATAAACAAGGGTTCATTTTTTAAGTCAAGGCCAAGAACAGCAGATTAATGTGATTTTAATCAAGTTTAGACCATGACATGATTTTGTATTTAAAATCACAGAAGAGACCGTTGAATGAGAGCCCTTAAAATGCAAGTGTCGGGGCAGCACGGTGGCGCAGTGGGCTAGCACTGCGGCCTCACGGCGCCGAGGTCCCAGGTTCGATCCCGGCTCTGGGTCACTGTCCGTGTGGAGTTTGCACATTCTCCCAGTGTTTGCGTGGGTTTCACCCCCACAACCCAAAGATGTGCAGGGTAGGTGGATTGGCCACGCTAAATTGCCCCTTAATTGGAAAAAATGAATTGGGTACACTAAATTTATTTAAAGAAAAAAAAATGCAAGTGTCTCAATGGGTAAACCTTATAGTGGTGAGGAATTGTTATTAGACTTAAAACTCAAATAACATCGCCATTCCTTTCCACCCAAAATAGTAAGATTTCACACTCCCCTTCACCAATCGCTCACCAACTCCAAAGATTAAGTTTAATTGTAGGTTAATTAATAGATTTTTGTTAGGTAAAGGTACAATGTTTATATATTTTCTAGATCTATGAATGACAAATTGCAATAGAGGAGTTTTAGTTTCTCCATATACAGTATGATGGGAACATTTTAATATTTTTATCTCAATAGTCTCAGGGAACTATTATGATTTAAATTTGAACTAATTGATCTGATCCAGAATTGTGTCATGATATTTGAAACACTGTACAGAACTCTCTGATTGGAACAATGGATTTTTAGCTCATGCAATGCATCCCAAATTAGTTGTCAATAAATACCTTGTATCAATATAACAGGCCAATTATTCAGAACAACTACATGCCAGGCTTTCGTGAGTGAGGACAAACATGGACAAGCTACCACTGCAGTTAGTTAGCTGTGGGCACTTTTGGAGAATTGCATGACATACAAATCAGAGTTGCGCCTCAGCATTCTACCGGGACAACTGTATCAGAAATACAGTGTTAAAAATTACCTTGAACAGGAAGTTTCTCACACGTAATCTATTGACAACAGGAGGAGGAATCCCCCTAAACATTTTGGGGAAACAATGAAACTCTTTATCTTAACTGAGGAAACTTCAAACAACATTCAAAGATTGCATGAATCAATAGGATCTTATCTCAATTTCTGATTCCTGCAGAATCATAAAAAATTGCAACGTAGGAAACCACTTTGCATATTGGATCCATGATGGCTCTTTGACAGAGCAGCCCACTATCCTACTCCCTTGTTCTTTCTCCAGAGTCTTGTATCTACCAATTTGAATTTTGTATCCATCTTTCCCTTAAAAGCAAACGATCGCCTGTGCCTCAACCTCTGTGAATCAGCCTTTGATGAACAATTTCCTCAGTTGACAATCCTCCACATAAAATTATTGTATATGTTTGGGAGGATGTCAAATTGATGATGTTTGGTCAGCATCAACATCATCCGAACTGGAGAAATAGTCTCATTCTATTCAGGCCATCAAAACCCTTCACAAATTTTAAAAATGTGTGTTAAATCTCCTCTCGAACATTTCTCTTCTGCTGGAGATAGTCTCCTTAATTCCTGACATCATTGTGGTGAATCTAATTATACATACAATATGCCTTGAATCTCTCGAGTACCTGATTATTGCTTTATATAATTTTCCTCACTTTTTTCACTCTTGCACTTCATCATTATGTCATGTGAGAGTACCTTTAAGAAATGGGTGTTTATAAATGGGTGTGTATGTAAGTATCTGTGGTGAGAGTACCTTTAAGAAATGGGTGTATATTACAGCAGTGATGTCAGAGAGTGGGTGGAGCTGGGCTGTCTGTCAGCTTTTTACTTTCGTTTTAGGCTGTGTTTTAGTTTCGTTTTCAGTGTTGAAGCTGAAGTCAGAAAGCAGCTGTACTGCTGTTCCCTCTGCCATGAAAAGACTATCTCTTGATGTTTTGGTGAATTCAGAATTACAAATGTTCTCAGTAGTGAATGTAAACCGAATGTGCTTCTGTTAAAAGGTGTTTCTTTTGTCTTCTGGATGTTGTATGGGAAGTTATTAAAGATTACTTAGTGTTGCATTCTTTGGGGGTTGTATTTGAATTGATGGTTGCTAAGATGTTCACTGTATGTTTTAAAAAGGTTAACTTGAGTTCATAGAATAAACATTGTTTTGCTTTAAAAAATACTTTTCAATATCTGCTGTACCACACCTGTAAAGTGGGCCGTGTAGTCCCCATACCACAATCTATTAAAAGTTGTGGGCCAGGTGAAGTCCATGATACAATTTGGGGTTCTCTAAACCCTGGCCCATAACAAATTGGGGGTTCGAGGGGGATAAAAGTCTATCTATTGGATTGGCTTAGTGAACGTAAAGACAGTGAGGGGTGAGCATATTGTGGTTGCTTTTCAGGTGGGGTATTTTAATTGAGTGGGGAGTGTGTTGTGGACAATGGCTCTTTCAGAGGCTCTGAAGTTTTTGCGGGTGGAGACGGTCACACGCAGTACCTTACGGACAGAGACTAAAAGCAGACTGTTAGATTTGCAAAGACATTGCAGTTAACATTACCTGACAAAATGCGAAAAGATGAGGTAATTATGGTGGTGGCTAAGCATTTAAAGTTGCCTGAGATACAGTTTGACTCAGTGGAAATTGCAAAAATTCAGTTGCAAATTAAACAAATGGAACACGAGAAAGAATTAAAGCAGCTTGAATACGAAAGAGATAGAGAGGAAAAAGAAAGAGAAAGGGAGATACAGATCAGGGGAAAAGATAAAGAGAGAGAGTTTGAACTTCAGAAAATGACCATGAAACATGACAGTCAGTTAAAATTGGCAGCCATAAAGGGAAACGTACAGTTGGTTGATAGTGATGAGGATAGTGAGAAAGTGCATCATAGTCGAATGCTTGGTGGGGATCTATTTAAATATGTCCAAGCATTGCCAAGATTTAACGAGAGGGAGGTAGAAGCCTTTTTCATTTCATTTGAGAAGGTAGCTAAACAAATGAAATGGCCATAGGACATGTGGGTATTACTGATTCAAACAAAGCTGGTAGGTAGGGCTAGTGAAGTGTTTGCATCACTATAAGAGGAGGTATCTGAGTCATATGAGGAGGTGAAAATATCAATCTTCGATGCATATGATCTAGTGCCTGAAGCCTACAGACAAAGGTTTAGAAATTTAAGGAAAGAACCTGGTCAAACATACATGGAATTTGAAAGGATCAAACAGAGTTATTTTGATAGGTGGATAAGGGCTTTGAAAATAGACCAAACGTATGAAGCTCTCAGAGAAATTATGCTTTTGGAAGAGTTTAAAAATTCAATTCCTGACAGAGGGAGAACTCATGTGGAAGAGCAGAGGGTTAAAACTGTGAGATTAGCAGCAGAAATGGCAGATGATTATGAATTCGTTCATAAATCAAAGTTTGGTCTCCGACATCAGTTTCAGCCTATGAGGAATAGAAATTGGGGACATGAGAAATACTCAAGTGGTAAAGGTAAAGGTGATCTGATAGGAGATAATAAGGAGAGTGTACCTCAGATTAAAAAATAAATCCAGGAGGGTGGAAGAGACATGAAAAGTTTCAAATATTTTCACTGTAATAAACTAGGCCATGTAAAGTCACGATGCTGGTGGTTGATGAAAAGCACTGGGAAGGCTGATGTGGTAAAACAGGATAAAACAGTGTGGTTTGTTAAAGTGGTAAAGGAAAGCCCAAGTGAAGCAAAGGAGGGGCAAAAGATTGTACAGCCTGCTCAAGAAGTGATTGATAAGAAGGTGCCAGATCTCTTGAAAGAATTAACTTGCATGGGTAAAGTTTACTCATGTGTATCAGGAGGAGCAGGTAAAGAAATCACAGAGATACGGGAGCTAGTCAATCTTTAATGGTAAGATATGAGGAGTTATGTAGTTTGGGAAGAATGTTGCCAGAAAAGGTGGTAATATGTGGAATTCAGGGTGAGAGGAGTAGTGTTCCAATATATAAGGTAAGGTTGGAAAGTCCAGTGAAGAGTGGTGAAGTGATAGTAGGAGTAATGGAGAAACTATCTTGTCCAGAAATACAGTTTATCTTGGGTAATGATATAGCTGGATCGCAGGCGAGACTGTGCCGACTGTGGTTGATAAGCCAGTGGAAAATCAGACAACTGAAGTGTTGAAGGACGAATATTCTGGGATTTTTCCGGATTTTGTAGTAACAAGGTCGCAAAGTCACAGGTTAAGACAAGAGGAGAAATCAAAGAGTGAAGATGAAGTTGAAGAGCAATTATCATAAACGATTTTTGATCAGATGGTTGAAAAAGAACAAGAACAGGTGGAGGATAAGGCAGATATTTTTAGTTCAGGAAAATTGGCGGAGTTACAACAGAAAGATGTAGAAGTAAACTGGATGTATCAGAAAGCATACACAGAAGAGGAATCTGAGTGTGTACCAGAGTGTTATTACCGTAAAAGAGATGTCTTGATGAGAAAATGGAGACCGTTACATATGTAGGCGGATAAAAAGTGGGCAGGAGTTCATCAAGTAGTATTGCCGGTAGAGTATAGAAAGGAGGTGTTGTGAGTTGCACATGAGGTACCAGTGGGAGGTCATTTGGGAATAAGGAAAACTCAAACTAAAATCCAAAAACATTTTTATTGGCCTGGACTACATAAAGATGTAGTAACATTTTGTCAATCAGGTCACACATATCAAGTGATAGGGAAACCTCAAGCAGTGATAAAACAAGCGCCCTTAATACCCATTCCCGCATTTGAGGAACCTTTTACAAAGGTCCAAATTGATTGCGTCGGACCGCTTCCTAAAACAAAAAAAGTGGGAATCAATATCCTTTGACGATAATGGATGTCTACTAGGTTTCAAGAGGCCATTCCAATACGTAATACTACAGCTAAAAAGATTGTGGAGGAATTACTTAAATTATTTACTAGATATGGACTACCCACAGAAATATAATCAGATCAAGGATCAAATTTTACCTCAAGGTTATTCAAAGAAGTTATGGATAGGTTAGGAATAAAACAATTTAAATCAACTGCGTACCATCCAGAATCACAGGGAGCATTAGAAAGGTGGCATCAGACATTAAAGACAATGCTGAGGGCTTATTGTCAAGATTATCCAGAGGATTGGGATAAAGGAATTCCATTCGTACTGTTTGCAATTAGGGATGCACCTAATGAGTCAACCAAATTCAGTCCTTTTGAACTAATTTTTGATCATGAGGTAAGAGGACCACTTCAATTGATTAAGGAAAAATTGGTGAGTGAGAAATCGAAATTACATTATTGGATTAAGTGTCAAATTTTAGGGAACGATTAAATAGAGCAGGTGAATTGGCGAGACAACATTTAAAAGTTGCACAAAATGTGATAAAACGGGTAGCGGACAAGAAATCCAAAGTTCATAGTTTTGCCAGTGGAGATAGAGTTTTAGTGTTGTTATCAGTGGTCGGTGAACCTTTAAAAGCAAGGTTTTGAGGACCTTATCAGATTGAAAGGAAATTAAGTGAGGTGAATTATGTGGTAAAACACCAGATAGAAGGAAGACTCACCGAGTGTGTCATGTGAATATGCTTAATAGGTACTTTGAAAGGGAAGGAGAGAAAAAAAGAGGAGATTTTAATGATTCTAACTCAAAGTGGCGAACCAAATCCAAATGATTGTGAATTTGACATACCTCAAATTAAATTGGAAAATGAGGATGTTCTTAAAAATTGGGATAAGTTGTTGAGTTTCCTTCCAGAGGAAAAACAAACTGACCTGAAAGAGTTATTGATATCACATGGGCAAGTTTGTGGAGATAAATTGGGAAGTACTAAAATGGCTATACATGATGTCGATATGGGAAATGCTGTTCCAATCAAACAACATCCATATAGACATAACCCTTTAAAATTGGCACAGGTAAGAGATTGAGAGTATGCTTAAAAATGGCATAATTGAAGTGGGTTGCAGCCAATGGAGCTTATCCATAGTGATGGTACCTAAACCAGACGGTACCCAATGGTTTTGTGTGGACTATGGAAAGGTTAATGCAGTTACAAGAATGGACTCTTATCCTATCCGACGTTCGGAGGACTGCACTGAGAAAGTGGGACAATCAGCTTTTATTTCCAAACTGGATTTACTTAAAAGGTTACTGGCAGGTACCTTTATCCGAAAGGGCGAAGGAGATTTCAGCTATTGTGACTCCAGATGGTATATATACCAATTCAAAGTTATGCCATTTGGCATGAAAAACACCCCAGCCACATTTCAACGGTTAACTAACAAAGTTGTTTCAGGATTTCCCAATTGTACGGTATACATCGATGATCTGGTAATTATCAGCCAGACATGGAAAGAACATTTAAAACATCTGATGGAGTTATTCGATCGACTTCAGGAGGCGGGTTTGGTGATAAACGTAGCCAAATGTGAATTTGGAAAGCCCAAGTCACTTTCCTTGAGGAGTTTCCGATACCCTCGAGACAAAGGGAAATAATGCAATTTCTTGGCATGAGTGGATTTGATCGAACATTGGTGAAAACCTTTTATAGCGTGGTTGCTCCACTGATACACTTGCTGAAGAAAATTTTCAGTGGACAGCAGACTTTCAACAGGCATTTGACTACCTGAAAGCTGTGATAACCAATGCTCATGTGTTGGAGAATTACAAGGGACTCTGTGATCAGATTGAACTAAAGTATCTGACTTTAAAGAGAAATGCTGAGGCATAGAGAAATGGGCGGATCGTGCAAGGACCTTCTTGTTCAACGAGACTGTCAATCGAGAAGGATTTCAGTTGGAGCAAGAACAACGAAAAAAAATGACTATTATTATACCTGTTTGCGTATGTTTTTTTTTGAAACAAAAAAGTATATTTACTGTGTGCATTTCTTAAAGGATAGTGAAAAATGAAACCATCTTGAAGTTGATGGTTTATTATTTTTTTCTTGGGTGGAGGTGTCATGTGAGAGTACCTTTAAGAAATAGGTGTTTATAAATGGGTGTGCATATAAGTATCTGTAGTGAGAGTACCTTTAAGAAATGGGTATTTATTACAGCAGTGATGTCAGAGAGTGGGTGGCGATGGGCTGTCTGTCAGCTTTTTACTTTCGTTTTAGGCTGTTTGCTGCAGGGTGTGTTTTAGTTTTGTTTTCAGTGTTGAAGCTGAAGTCAGACAAAGCAGCTGTACTGCTGTTCGCTCTGCCATTAAAAGACTATCTCTTGACCATTTGGTGAATTCAGAATTATAAATGTTCTCAGTAGTGAATGTAAACCTAATGTGCTTCTGTTAAAAGGTGTTTCTTTTGTCTTAGAAGATAGAACAGTACAGCACAGAACAGGCCCTTCGGCCCTCGATGTTGTGCCGAGCAATGATCACCCTACTCAATGACCACACCCCCCCCCCCCCCCCATTAACCTTATTTTTTAGGACACTAAGGGCAATTTAGCATGGCCAATCCACCTAACCCGCACATCTTTGGACTGTGGGAGGAAACCGGAGCACCCGGAGGAAACCCACGCACACGCGGAGAGGACGTGCAGACTCTGCACAGACAGTGATCCAGCCGGGAACTGAACCTGGGACCCTGGAGCTGTGAAGCATTTATGCTAACCACCATGCTACCGTGCTGCCCATTAAGGATTACTTAGTGTTGTATTCTTTGTGGGTTGTACTTGAATTGATGGTTGCTAAGATGTTCACTGTATGTTTTAAAAAGGTTAACTTGTGTTCATAGAATAAACATGGTTTTGCTTTAAAAAATACATTTCGATTTCTGTACCATGTCTGTAGAGTGGGCCGGGTGCTCCCCATACCACAGTCTATTAAAAGTTGTGGGTGAGGTGAACTCCATGATACACTTTGGGGTTCACTAAACCCTGGCCCATAACAATTAATTCCTGCCATCATTGTGGTGAATCTAATTATACATACAATATGCCTTTAATCCCTTGAGTACCTGATTATTGCTTTATATAATTTTCATCACTTTTTTTCCACTCTTACACTTTATCCAGAATGCTGCTGTTTTTTTAATAAAAAGAATCTACGCAAATTTGCACTCTCTGGAAATTACGTAGAGTAAGGCATGCTTAACGTTGGTCTGTTTTCTGTTGTTTCACATTAATAGTCAATTAATGGGGCCTGTATTCCCATTTAACATCGAGATTCACTTTAAAGTCATTTCCCATTGGTCTGATGTAGGGACTCCCCCACTCGCCACTTCAGTCTAAAAAATTTGCATTCCCATTTAAGGTCCATATCCAGGTCCGATTTGAAACCAGAGTTGTGAAAGTGCGGATCCCAACAGTGTAGAAGAGTTCAACTCTATGTTCAATGCTCCCGTTTGCCGCATCCCTCTCTTGAACCTTTGCTCTGGAGATGTCCCCTTGTTCAACAGCAACGGTTCAGGAAAGGGGAACGGAAGCATTGAAAAAATAAACATAGGATTATAATAGTCGAACTCGGCACTTTTACAACATCGGAACCCGAGCATTCACAAACCTGGAGATCTGGCTTATGATCGAACTTGGATCAAGATCTTGAATAGGAATGTAAGCAAACCTGGAGATCTGGCTTATGATCGAACTTGGATCAGGATCTTGAATAGGAATGTAAGCAAACCTGGAGATCTGGCTTATGATCGAACTTGGATCAGGATCTTGAACAGGAATGCAAGTTCAGGAGAGAGAAGCAGAGATCAGTATGTGGAGATTCAGTGAGACGGTGAGTCAGTGAGCGGTAGAGGATCAGCAGCAAGAAGATGGGTTATTGTTGCAGAGTGTTATTATTAACCTTTTCCCTTCTGTGCAGGGCTTCAGTCTGCAAGCGAGTGTACTAGTTGCTCCTGTTTTCGCAATTCTTACTGTTGCTTTGTTTGTAAACTTTGATAATTTATTACATAAGGAAGATTGTTTTTGACAAGGCCTTTGACTACCTTTATTGTGAGTTCAAGTTACCACAAATCTTTGGTGACGAGGAGAAGACTCAAGAAAACAAAGTTTGCATCAATGTCCAGTGTGGCAACACGGGGTTGCATACAATTTTCTTAGTGAATTTAATCGATGGAATTTCAAGTTAACAGCTATGTTTAGGATGGTCAGCGAGTTCTTGGAGAGAAGCAAGTACTGGGCTGAATACGTGGAGAAGTTGCAGCATTTGTTTTTAGCAAATGGAATAGAACATGGGGCAAAGTTGCGCTTGATTCTCCTGAGTGTGTGTGGGGTGAAGACTTATAAGCGGATGAGGAATCTGACCACACCACGGAAACCAGGGGAGATTACATTTGCAGATTTAATTGCTCTGGTCCAGGATCACCATAACCAGAAGCCCTCGGTGATTGTTCAAGATTTAAATTTCACAGCCATTTTCAAAAAGTAGGTTAATCGGTAGCTAACCTCGTGGCAGAATTAAGGCAGCTTTCAGAACACTGATTACGGAACAGTTTAGAACATATGCTTAGAGATTGGCAGGTCTGCGGCATTAATGAGGCCCGCATTCAGCTTTGCTTGTTGGGTGACTTTTAAGGCGGCTCTGGAAATTTCTCAGAGCATGGAAATGGCTGCCAGCAATGCCAGAGCTATTCAGCAGGCTAATGGTGGTGCCCAGGCGGGTCACTGCATCATACACAGAAATACATTTCCAGACAAAAGTTAAAGCTGTGGAGGGCCACATTATGTCAATCATTGCAAGTTTATGAACGCTGTTTGTCACCAATGAGGCAAGAAAGGACATTTATTGAAGAAATGCAGAGGAAAGGCAAGAAAATTAAAATTTAAAGAAGCCTTAATCAGCTAGGCACCTCAGTGTAGGCAGAGGACATAGTTACAACACATTTAATGTTAATAAAGCACGGGAAGAGCCTACTTTTGCTACAGTTGTAGTCGGCGGCGAGCAGATCAAGATGGACGTGGACACAGGAGCCTCCACACCGTAATTAGTGAGGAAACATACAAGTAGAAGTGGGATTCTAACCGAGCACGAGCTCCAAGTCTGGCAGAGGTTAGTCTTTGGACGTACACTGTTGCTCAGGGCATTGGAAGTCCATATTGTGTATAACAGGCAGGAAGCCAGGGTACATCTCCTTGTGGGTAAAGGAAAGGGGCTGAGTTTCCTAGGGCATGACTGGCTCAGCAAAATTCCATTGAACTGGGGCGAGATCAAGCATAGAAGGGTGACCGAGGCTTGTTGTCATGAAGTATCCGGTCATGTTCAAGGATGAACTAGGTACATTGCTTAGTACTACCATGATGTTGTACGTAGATCCTTTTTCAAGCCCAGAACAGTGGCTTACGCGATTAGAAAGAAAGTGGAGGAGGATTTTGAACCGCTGCAAAATTGAAATCATTGAGCCCATGCAGTTTTCTTGTTGGGCAGCCCCAATCTTTCCTATCCTTAAAAATGATGGGGAGTTTCATATGTGGTGACTACCAGCTCACTATTATCAGGTTTCTAAGTTAGAGGTTTGTCCATTACCTCGGGTGGAAGATTTGTTTTCAACTCTTGATGGAGGCGATAGGTTTTCCAAAGTGGACATGACCCAGCCACATCAACAACTCCTGGTTGAGGAAGATTCCAAAAAGTACGTGACCACCAACAAGCATAAATTGCTGATTAGCTCACTGAGCTAAATCGCTGGCTTTTAAAGCAGACCAAGCAGGCCAGCAGCACGGCTCGATTCCCGTACCAGCCTCCCCGGACAGGCACCGGAATGTGGCGACTAGTAACTTCATTGAAGCCTACTCGTGACAATAAGCGATTTTCATTTTCAAGTACACGCATTTGTTTTTTGCCGTATCTTCCAGTTCGGCGATCTTCCAAAGGACGATGGTTAACCTGTTAGAATGCATTCCTCACGCTACAGTCTACTTAGATTACGGTTTAATTATGGTTAATTATGGACACCTCAGCAACCTCATCAAATTTTTTAAAGATTTTCAGAGGTGTGACTGTGTCTGAAGGTAGTTCAAACTGGATGTTCATCAGAAATTTTGGTTGCAGTCAGAGGTAGACACTGGGAATAATTTTAAACCAAAGTGGTCCAGTATCATGGGTCATGAGACTGTAAAACAGAAAGAGTTATTCGCAGACATCAAGACCACAGTCGCTTGCTGTATGACCCCCAGCCAGGAAGAGTTTGAGTCAGCAACCGCTGCTGAACATGGTGGAATGTAATGCTGCTGTGGGCATTCACCAGGAAATGGTTCCTGCATTTCCAGGTTTGCCAGTTGACTCTGCTGTGTGAGGGAAAGAGGAATATTAATGTACAGATTCTCAACTTATCTCTTCATCTACGATACCAGATCCACATGATTCATCAGTCCAATTGCATAGGTTACAACACAACTACAAAGCTACTGTCAGACCTTCATATAGTTTAGACATTACTTTAGCTGTATTTCTGTCCTGATGAGGGATTGAAATTTAAAGGGAAGTATTGCAGAGTGTTCTTATAAGCCTTTCTCCATTCTGAGTATGCACATACGTTTGGACAGGGTTTCAGTCTGCAAGAAAGTGGTCTGCAAGCAAGATTTGTATTCTCGTTACTCCTTCATTATTATTGTCTGTAAACGTTCTTAATTTATTATATAAAGAAGATTGTTCTTTTGACAACACGTTCGACTATCTTTATTGTGGGTTCAAGTTACCACAGTTAGGGTCCTAGAGAGGTCCCAAACATGATGGTTGGCGGGAAGATACCAGGAGGATCATAGATCAAGATGTGCGGCAATCTGGAAGTTCAGGAAGCCGGGGCAAGAATCTACTGTAATATATTTTTACATTTATCTTATTTTAAAAGTTATTTCATTTACCAATATAGGAATTTAGCATTGTGAAGTATTTCAAGTTACAGGGTATTTATTTTTTCCAATGAACCTACAGACCCGAACTACAGCTTTTACAATCAATTTGGTTGTGATTTTCAGGAACGCACCAACAATTTTAAGGGAGGACTTCCTGTATTTGACCCTTTCGGTTTTCTCTTTAGCTACATCTTTGAGTATCGTCTTTCACCAATTTCCTCATTTGCATCAGCCAGGTTGTTGTGATAAGGTTATAGGTGGAGGTCGAAGTCTCACAGTGGAGAAAGCATCACAGACAGAGTATTCATTAAACTTTTCCAACGCAGTTCCGAACTCCTAGATTACAGTAATGCAAGTCTAGTCCGGGGAATAATTTACAACTTGATGTGGATGACAGAAAAGCATAAGTTGGCAGAGAAAACAAAAAGAAAAACCTCAAACCAACATGAGATCACCCAAGAACATCTCAGCGAATTAAGCTTTTGCAACAATCAGTTAACTAACTCAAATCGAATAGAGAGAGCATGCTGGAAAAATCACAACAAAACACTCAATAACTGCCTTTTCAGCCTAGTGTTAATGCTCTACTGGGTAAGCTTAATCAGTGACCAAATATTTGGTCACTGCTTTAGCTACCCCGTCTTTTGATTTGCAAACGCATCGAGAGAATGAAATGTATTAAAAGCAAAACATCTTCATTGCTAATTGAGCTGGCTTTTAAAAAACGATAAACTAAAAAAGCTCGTCTAACCTTCAACAACTGCTTCCAGCAAGGCATGCAGCAGGTGAATTCACAGGAATGACAATTAAATGGCACTGTTGTATCAATTTTGCAAAGTACGCAGTGGAAACCTAGTAGAATATGGTACAAAGTTTACATTTCCTTTGAAACACAGTTAAACATTTTAAGGGCAACATTACATGGTATGGAAAGCATAAGAACACAAAACAGAAGAGCACAAATGAGCTTTTGAAAATTAAACTCAGCTAAGTGTAAACAGAGGTGAGTTATTCTTTGCTACTCAGGAAATTTAGGAGTAACCAATACCTTTTTTCAATTCGTGTGTAGACAGATAGTGTTGGGAGACTTCAAAATTCAGTACTGGCTAAGAATGTTAAAACTTAGACTACAAGGGAACAGAGAATACAGCAGCATTTATTGTCATCAAATTTGATCACACACGCTGCTCATGAAATAATGAACAACTCTTACTATCTTTGACAAGTTGCTTCAATTGATGCATTACATTACAATTTGTCCTAAAGCAATAAAAAACTGATTTCACTATTCTCCCATTCAGGTTTCAAATTATTGCACTTAAATCTGTGCAATCTATGAACATTAATGGCTTGGAATCAAGTAATGAATCCTTCAGTTTTTTTAAACCCCAAAGCAGATATGCATGCATTTTCCAATTTATTTCAAGTTGTTCTCCCATATATTAATTATTTTTTATTCGTTAATTAATCAGCCTTGTTTGGTTGATAGCACTTTTGCCTCAAAGTCACCGATGCAAGCCCCACTCCAGAAGACTCGGGCACAGAGACACACAAGTGAACTCTAAGGGGTTGCTGACTTTCAAGTGGAATTCATAGAATCCTGACAGTGCAAAAGGAGGCCATTTGACCCATCGAGTCTGCCCCAGTCCTTTGAAAGATCACTTTACCCAAGCCCATTCCCCCGCCCTATCCCAATAACCCCATAACCTATACATCTTTAGACATTAAGGGCCATATCAGCATGGCCAATCCACCTAACCTGCACATCTTTGGACTGAGAGGAAACTGGAACACCTGGAGGAAACCCATGCAGACACGGGAAAAATGTGCAAAAGCGACACCGTCACCAAAGGATGGAATTGAACACAGGTCCCTGACTCTGAGGCAGCAGTGTTAACCACTGTGTCACCATGCCGCCCCGTTTAAATTGAGTTCCAAAGAAGAGTCTCTCCACAGATGCTGCCAGACTTGCTGAGCTTTTCCAGAACCTTCTGTTATAGTTTCAGAATTCCAGCATCTGTGGTACTGTGCTTTTATTAAACTGAGGTAATTTCTGCCAATTCGAGTGAATAAAGAAGTTCACATGGCACTTTAAGAGATGTGGGTGGGGTGGTGTTCGAAGCATTCAGGGATGTCTTGGGCAAGCAAGTGGCCCTACACAAATGCAAACTATTCTGTTTAATTCTTTACTCTTTCCTACATCTGCTTCTTAAAAGTTACTTTGTTATGAAGAAAATATAATTGTACGGGCCGGTGCAGACTCGATGGGCCGAATGGCCTCCTTCTACACTGCAAATTCTATGATTCTATGACCATTATTTGCTGCTGCACTGTGATGTAAGAGGCAATTAGTCTGCCCCATAACTGAACCTCAATGCAGAAAATACTCACGCAAAGATTGATCCAGGTTATGGATTTCCAGATTGCATAGTATATGTTATAATTCAGATAACCAGCCACTGAGGGATAGGACTGGAGCCTAATCGTCATAAACTTTCATTAAGAGATATAAGTTACATATTGTTACCTCTGGCGGCCAATCCATCTAACCTACACATCTTTGGGTTGTGGGGGAGAATGTGCAAACTCCACACGGACAGTGACCCGGGGCCGGGGTTGAACCCGGGTCCGCAGCGCCGTAGGCAGCAGTGCTAACCACTAAGCCGCCCATGCTGCCTGAACTCGCAATTAATATAGTACAGTAAAGTTGCCATAGTCCCAGATGATCGGAGGCTACTTTTCCCCTTTGAGGGGGAGAGCTGACTGGTGGTGATTTAACAATTTGGAAGTACATTCGTTTGCGTAAAAAATATTCATATAGTATTCATATAATATTCATATAATATTCACCTTTCGCAATATCCGGATATCCCATGCACTTTTTAATGCATAGACTTTAAAATTGAAATTCAAAAGAGAAGCTTTTATTGGTGTGGGAATTTTTATTGCGGGAACATGGTCTAATTCTGAGAAGTGTTTTAGTTAACCAAAGCTTTGTTTCACAATATATTCGCGTAACTTACCTAACTTCACGTCTGAGAAAGGCAGCAATGGTTCACTTGTTGATGGGGGCCGTATACATTTTGTTCCCGTTTCTTGGACTTCAGAGGAACAGCTTATTACCATATTATCGTTCAAACAATGCAAAGTTCCTGGTATTTCCAAGGCATTCGAGGACTTGGGTTTTTCACAGTTTGGAAAGAATGCTGAAATCTTGCTCTGTGTCGTGACAGATCCTTCAGCTATGAAATTGGTAATTGTTCAAAATTAGAAAAAATTATCATGCATGGACAACTCATGTCTAAATTTTCACATATACTAAAACAAATATTCGAATGTGCCTGACATATCATGAATACCTACCGAGTAGAAACTCAGATCCCTGCCCCCCCTAGGTGTTATAAATCTGCTATTGCTATTTTGTTTTTTGGAGGAAATAAATGTCTTCAAAGACCATTAGCATGGTAGAGGACAAATGCGCTAGGTGCGCAGGAGCGAACCACGTACACATGTTTTGGACATGTCCAATGCTTAGGGGGTACTGGGAGGGATTTGCGGGGATCATGTCCCGGGTGCTAAAAACAAGGGTGGTGATGGGTCCAGGGGCAATTTTTGGGGTTTCGGAGGACCCGGGAGGCCAGGGTGAGAAAGAGGCCGATGTTTTGGCCTTTGCTTCCCTGATAGCCCGGCGACGAATATTATTTGCATGGAGGGACTCAAAGCCCCCGAAGACTGAGTTGTGGCTTTCGGACATGTCGAGTTTTCTGGGTATGGAAAAAATTAAGTTTGCCTTGAAGGGATCAGTACAGGGGTTCGCCCGAAGGTGGCAACCATTCATTGATTTCTTTGCGGGAGAGTGAGTGTCAGCAGGGGGGGGGGGGGGGGGGGGGGGAGGTTAGAGTAGGAGGGATAAATTGGCGGGTAGTGCCGATGGGAGAGGAGCGGGCTTGTGCAGTATGGTACGATTGAAATATTGAGTGTACGTGGATGTTTGCACATTTTTGCCTTCTTTTTGTTGATGTCTGTAACTGTTTACAATGCCGAAAACTACCTCAATAAAACTGTTTGTTAAAAAAAAAGACCATTAGTATGGTTACTAAAATGTAACAGTATGATTGGACAGCTCATTACAGCTTAAAGCCTCATTGAAGGATTTAATTCCCTTGCGTTCTTCTGAAAGCATAGCTCCCCTCCCTCTCCACATCTGATCAAACGTCATTCAGTTCCAAATCAGCCCAGTTAGTGTGGCTTTCCCACTGATTCCCCAAGCAAGTTTTCTTATTTAATAATTATTTATCTAAACCTCAAGTACTTTTCTGATCAGCTAATTAAAATTTTAATTAAGCCAAGTGAAAAAAAATTCTGAGGCAGAGAAAAAAATGCAATCATCTAATTATCATTCAAGATAAGTATTTAACCAATGCGACTGTTTTCCTCAAAATATCTCATTATTGTCAAGATGAATCCATCAAAAACAACGTAGCCAAAGAAAATTCCTATCTGAGGGTGGGCTTATCAGGGAAAGACCGTCACCAGTTTGACAAGACTTTCAACTGGTTGGAATACGAACACAGAACAGCCCAGTTAGTATCATTACACCAGGAAAATTTTCCAATACCAGGAAAATTAAGAAAAAGTTAAAGGGCGCGATTGAACGGAAATGAAATGAAATGTTGAGCGAGTTTAGCCAGGTGTTTCCCACCTCAGCAGGTACAAGAGAGACCCCGCTAGCTAACAGGACTTTTATTTTGGGCGTCAGCGGGGAACTCCCTGCTGAGGCTGCACTTAGTCTAATTCCCTACAGTACGGAGCTTCGCTCATCAGTGCAGGAAGAGATCAAGGTGCCATTTTAAAATGCCGCCCTGATCGCGAGATGCCAACTCACCGATAAGGAGGTCACTGAGCCCCCCACACCTTACCTAATTAGGGCAGGGCACCCCCGGGTCCATGGGCAAAACGCCACCCAGGCACTGCCAGCCTGGCACCCTAGTAATGCCACTGCCAGCGCACGAGCGCCAGGATGTCCAGGTGGCACTGGGGTGCCAGTGTACCACCCTGCCCAGAGTCCAGCCACCCAGAGGCCCTCGATCCCCTGGGAGAGCCCCCCTCATGTTTCGGTACGCCTGCACTCCATTTGTGGAGACCAGTACGAACCAGCGCTCACCTCGGGTCTCCGAGGAGAAGGGATTCTCTCACAATGCCTTGGGAGGATCAGGCGAGTGTATATTCAAGTGAGACTAGCTCCTCACTTGAATACGCAAGTTTGCCAAATATGGATCCCAACCACAATCCTGCGAGGCATGGCAAACCGGGTAAATCCCGGAAGAGGTAGACCATGTCCAAAGCTTTGAAAGACGGAAAAAGGCACAATAGATTATTTTAAGATAAATCGGTCCCTGAACTTAAACTATACCGTTTTCTAAAATAATTTTCAACAGAGGTCTGATGGATGGATGAGGATATGCACTTGGCATGGGACTCACTGACTGACTGATTAGTTAATGCATTGGAGTTGTTTTCAATACATATTTTAATTAAAATTAGATCTCAGTAATAGAGTAATTTAATGTAATTTTTAATGTATACTGTTAACTTCCACATGGATAATAAACTGAAATTAAATTGTGAAAAGTGAAATGAATAGAGGTAGAAAAAGAACAATGCCACTGAAGATAAAATCATCAGGGAAAAAAGGATAATTCAAATCTTCACACTGAAAAAAAAAAATCGCTGAATACTATCAGCTCCTTTTGCCCAGAGTGATGTTACAGACCGAGAACTGAAAAAGCGAAAAACAGTTTATGGAAATGATTACTTCTCCATATTCCACGCATTAAATATTACTGAACTGAAAATGGAAGAAGAAAAAAAACACTTGTAAACATAAACAGAAACCAGAGATTATCTTGGGAAAGACAATAAATGCCAGGATATTCTTACCATTCTCATTATTGCTGGCACTCTGGTTTCCAGTCAGGATTGTCTGTTTAGGGAGTTTCTTTTCAGTTTTGTTCAGAATTCCCCCTGGTTTCTCAGGTTGATGCTCCTTCTCGATAAACTGTTTACAGTCCATTCCTGTCAGCTCTTTGCACATCTGATTAAACTGCTGTTTGTGGTGAGCTCTAACAAATATGTAAAATTCTGTAAACATATAAATTAGCAAACATTGCTGCTGATTGTGCAGGCCAGGGTTTAATTTTTTTTTAAAAACAGTTAGCAGCATTGCCGTCCTTCGAAGAGGCCACCAAATTCCTCTCAGTAGCACAAAGGAAGTTCTCTCAACGCAAAGCTTATAAAGGCCGTTCAAAAGGCAGTGACAACGGAATTTCTTTTAAACTGGCCCTGTCCAATTGTATGGGCAGGCGCATTTTGGGTACCACTGCAGAATCTCCCGCAGATCTTTCCTCGAATCACTCCTCGCCTACAGACTGCCCCTTGGTGAAATAGTTAGCAGATACAGGCAAGCTTCCACATCTACTCTAATGGTACTCAATTCATCCTCTATAGTGGGGCATGGCCTCCACTTTCATTGCCAATCCCTAATCACCCTCGAGGAAGGGTGGGAGCCACCTATTTGAGTGCCTTGTTCAGTCGGTCTCCTCCCGAGTGTAGTTTCCAGTCGATCACACTGCGGTGGATCTGGAGTCACCTGTAGGGCAAGCTACACAAGGATTGTGGGTTACCTTCTCTAAAAGGACATTAGCAAACATTAGGTTCTGACAACAATTCAGTAGTTTTGCAGTCATCGTTGCTGGCACAATCTTTTTTTAAATTCCAGGTTTATTAAATTTAAATTCCCCAGCTGCTGTGGAGGGAACACATCACTCCAGATCATTAGTCAGGGCCTCAGGATTACTAGTCCCATAACATATCCACTATGCTCAGTATCCTCCATCCTCAACCCCTCCAATGCCTCTAATCACTAGATTTTTGTTAGATAGGGGTATCTAAGAATTTGGATCAGGAGGTGTAAATGGGACACTTTGTGGCACTTACATAAATGGAATGTGCTGTTGATCAAAAAGCAACACAGGCTCTACAGCTGCCCAAAGTCTAGCCTGCGATCAATTCCATCAATTTGACAGTACATATCACCATCAGATTAAAAGAAAACCCAACTCAAAAGATTTTACATCAGGACCAACTTCATATTCAACCATGATTACATTAATTGAAGATGTAGCTAAGATCAAAGACTAAACTTCACACGGTGAAGCAACTCGAGGAACCTTTGAACTATGGTAGCTATGAGGAGAGATTAACTAAACTGGGATTGTTCTCCCTAGAGAGACGGAGGCTGAGGGGAGACCTGATAAAAGTTTATAAAATTATAAGGGGTATAGATAGGGTGAACAGTTGGAGGCTTTTTCCCTGGGCGGAAATGACAATTACAAAGGGGCACAAGTTCAAGGTTTGGGGGTGGGGGGGGAAAGGTTCAGTGGAGATGTGTGGGGGAAATCTTTTTTTACACAGAGGGTGGTGGTGGCCTGGAATGCACTGCCAAGGTTGAGGCAGATACACTAGCGACTTGTGAGACTTATCTGGATAGGCACATGAACAGACGAGGTATAGAAGGATACAGGCAGTTGGTCTACTAGATAGGATACACATGATCGGCGCAGGCTTGGAGGGCTGAAGGGCTTGTTCGTGTGCTGTATTGCTCTTCGTTATAAGTTGGAGACATTGGGCAGAACTTTCCAAAAAGTTATCACTGTCAGGGTCTGACAGAAAACCAGCATGTTTCTCTCCAGAAACACAGCTGAGTTTTCAGACCAGACTTTCTGGAACTTAGCGCACTGAGGAACTCACCAAATCTGAGGGATGAGGTTTGCACCCACAGGGTTCGGGGCGCCATCGTTAAAGGGCACCCTGATCGGCGTTTAAAGTTAGTTCCCCCAACCCCTCCACGGGCACAGAGGGCCATCCCCATAAGCTTTGGGGCGACCGCCACAAGCTCCAGGGCAACCCGCCTCCCCCACCCCCGGAAAGGATATATTGGCATTGTAGGCAGTCAGAGACTCACTAAGCTGATTCCTACAATGAAGGGGTTGTCATAAGAGGAAAGGCTGAACAGGCTACGCCTATGCTGATTGGAATTTAGAAGAATGAGGGGTGATCTTGTTGAAATAGACCAGTTTCCGTGAGGGTTAGGGACAATGCTGAGAGGAAGTTTGGGGAATCAGGGGAATTAGAAACAGGGGGCATAGTTTCAAAATAAAGGGTCTCCCATTTAAGGTGGAGGTGAGAAGGAATTTAATCTGTGTCATTATTTTTTGGAAATCTCTACATTGGGCAGGTAGGAGGCCAATCATTGAACATATTCACGGCTGAATTGGGCTGTTTTTTTAAATCTAGAAGGGAGTCAGTTTCGGAGATAGGTAGGAAAGCGGACTTGAGGCCAACAAAAAATCAGTCATGACATTAGTGTTGAAAGGTTAGGTGGAGTTATTGGGATGGGGTAGCGGAGTGGGCCTAGGTAGGGTGCTCTTTCAGAGGATCAGTGCAGACTTTTTTTTTCCTTTCAAATAAATTTCGAGGACCCAATTATTTTTTTCCCCAATTAAGGGGTAATTTAGCATGGCCAAGCCACCTAATCTACACATCTTTGGGTTGTGGGGGTGAAACCCACGCAGACACTGGGAGAATGTGCAAACTCCACACGGACAAGTGACCCAGGGCCGGGATTCGAACCCGGGTCCTCTGTGCCGTAGGCTGCATTGCTAACCACTGTGCCACATGCCGCCCTGGATCGGCGCAGACTCGATGGACCGAACGACCTCCTTCTGCACTGTAGAGATTCTATTATTCGTTATTGAATGGTGGAGCAGGGTTCGAAGGGTCAAATGGTCTACTCCTATTTCTTATGTAATAGTATCTTGACCATTTACAAAGCAAGGTTTTAGCACACAATATCTATGCTACTATAATAAAGATAAAGACACGTGCAATCAATACAAACGTCACCAAGTTCAAGTTAAAGAAACACATGCAATTAATATTAAGCAGGCACAGATTCCAAAAGAAAAGAGGAACACGCAAATCAACATCAGGGGTTTCTGAATCCTGATGGAGAGCACTGCTGTTCCACTGCAGGTTTAATGATGGACGGCACATCTCCAATGACACCTTTACATTTCTTAGCAAAATAAATGCAAGTTATTTGAATAAACATTTTAAACTTTCACTGAAGAGCCAGGAACCTGGATGAACTTCTGTAGACCTATACAGGCACTTGGGAATTAGTAGTTTCCACCATCCGTCTTAGAAGTTAGACAACAGGTCTACAATGCACATGATAAATATTTGCCAAATAATCACAGCCTTACAATGAACTCAGTAAAAACAAGAAACCAGGTACTTACTTCTTAGTAAATGAAAATCCTCAGACCTTTCTGTAAACAGAGCAGCTATTTCAGTTACCATGTTGTCATAATTATCAGTTTTTTTATATTCCTGAAGTACTATCGAGAATCTGTTGTATCTACTAGGCCCTAAAGCCTTCTTTGCATCATTAATATAAGCAGCAAGTAAATGCTGTTTCTTCTGGTCTGCTGCTGCAGCTGCTAATATTTTTGAAGGTGCAGTTATGGAAGCAGCTGGTTCAGAATTCCAAATTTCACCTACATTTAAGGTAGACAAAAAACTACATTAATCTATTCTGTTAGCCACATTTATAAATCAGTCACCCGAAGACAAAATAATTTCCTGAAAAATCTCAATTTTCCTGTCAGTACACTGAATGAAATTTTAGAATTCTAGGTTTTCAGATCTAGGTTTTCCCAAGGGGACTAAACTTTATTGTTTCAAGTAGACCACAATGAAATAAAGTGTTGAGATCTTGCATATGAAATATACAAAATTATGCTAAATGGCAATCTGTTCAGTGATCTAAGTCAACTCAATTTTGGTTGAATTTAATAAATTCTGTATGCTCCCAGGCTTTTGAAAATGGATTACTGGCAAAGGAATTAGAACAGCAACTTCCCCCTCTCCAAAAAAGGCAAGTAACCAAAACGGGAACAAAATAGTTAATTAGAACCCTGGGGTCTGTAATAAGCAAAACAATCTGAAGAAGACAGTCTATTTATTAACAAAAGAATCTCGATACCTTTGCTAACTGCCCGACAGTTTAAGTGTTCTCCTCCTTTGTTGAGATGTGTGCAAGCATTTAACTGTTGGGATGAACCTGAAGGTGTAAATTTGTTCTCTGCAGTGACCGTAGACTCAGCCTTCCATTTTGCCTCACCACCTAGATTTTTAATTAAAATATTGGATCATAATTACCCTGTTTTCAGCAGAAGGGCAGCACTTTGGTGCTTTCCAATAACATATGTGGTCATAGAATCATTTATTGATTTAAAAAATTGAGATCAGAAAGACACTTTTGAATTTTCACCTCCACGTTTTTTAAAAATAAATTTAGAGTACCCAATTCATTTCTTTCCAATTAAGGGGCAATTTAGCATGGCCAATCCACCTAGCCTGCACATCTTTGGGTTGTGGGGGCGAAACCCACGCAAACACAGAGAGAATGTGCAAAATCCACACGGACAGTGACCCAGAGCCGGGATCGAACCTGGGACCTCGGCGCCGTGAGGCAGCAGGGCTATTCCACTGTGCCGCCGTGCTGCCCTTCATCTCCACGTTTAAAATGGACTCACATCTCTCATATACAGAATTTGAACAATGTGATAAAAGAAGTGCATATCAAAGCTTTATGATTCCAAATTTCCCCCTCCATTCCTGTCACCAGTAACTCATGCCGAGAAAGATTTCACAATTACAGATGGTTGTCAGTGGGGTTGACAACCATAAAGATGAGCCAATGTATTTTCATTTTAACTTTTGAAACATATATATTTATTTATTATATATCCAAAACATTTTTGTCCTGATGCAATGCATGCAATCCCCCCCCCCCCCCCACACACACATAAATTGGGCTGTCACTTGTTCTCAAGTTTTGCTTCCACTGAGCATTAACATATTCTGATATCTTGTGCAACGAGTATCACCTGCTCCTGCCGTTAACTCTGCCTATGTCTCATGACTGACACAGTCTCTCCTAGCTCCCACCAACCGCTGACCTTTTACTCTGTTCCAGCTGCTACATCCCATTGTATACTGTGCTTAATTGCGCTATTGAAAATCCACACACCCATCCTGGATGCATTAGAGGACAGTGACTCGGCTTTGGAATCCATCAACCACAATAGAAGTGAGGCACAATAGAAGTCATGCCTTTTCCATCGATTTAGCTATGATTCACTAACTCAGTACGAATCAGGGACATCATCTGGGACCTGATGCCAGAAAATCGAGAAAGTTGACGTGGAAATTTACACTAAGCTGACATTGCTGATTCAACCCTTCCACAACTCAGTTTTCTAAACATATCTCCTGATTAAAAAGCTGGCAGTGGGATAATGTTATTGTTCCTATTTATGTCCATTTTTTCAGATTCAAGATGGTGAGTGTTAGCACATTTTTCCTGAAGGGAGCGAGGAACATTATAATACAGTTTGCCTTCATGCCCTTCTCCAAATTTCATATTTTACATACTTGCTTTACAAGCATTCAAGTTTGCGAATCTGTAATCCAATTCAAGCTTCCCATGAAGCCCTACATGAGAGAAGCACAAACTAGGAATCAAATCTGAAACCTCTTCTGCCTGAGTAATGCATGTTTGGTGTATTCCCGACAGATTTTTCTATCTACATGGCTGTGTAAGCACAGGAAGGAAAATATATCAAATTCTAAAGTAAAAGCAAATTCTTGGTTTGTTCCAGGAAACAGAATTTTGCAATATGAGGAACTGCTTCATTTAATATTATGATGCTCCCTGTTTCCACATGAAAAGGTTATAGCTATCATTAAAAAACTCCAGCAATGATTCAATTAAGTTTTGTATAGTTATCCTTACTGCAATGTTGACTCATTTTTATTTCTCATTAAGTGCATTAATGGAAAAAGAACAGGCATTGTACTGATGTACAACTGAAAGAGGCCCACTGAATGAAGCTGCCTTTCAGACTCTCAAAGATTTTCGACAGTTAATATATTATAGGAGTTGACAAGTCTGTAAATTCAGATTTAAAATAACGGTGGAACGGATTAGGAACAGAATGTGTAGAGAAATATCCTATTCAAAACCTTCAAGAGTAAAGTCCTGAGACTAAGGTTATGTTGTGTTGATGACAATCTTGTAACATAACTATAAACTCCCTATATAATCAATGGTATTAGGATGGAATTTCTTCCTGATCATCTTTGGCACCTCAGTGCCACATACTATTTTCTGGTCAAAGTGACTGGCAGGCAACTAGTTCTTCAAACTCTCGACAATGCTATTTGTTAACTGACTTCCTTGACGGGTTGATAAGAGTAAATTTGACCTCCATTTTTTTCTTACTTCCATTCCCTGACAAGTACAGGAAACAAAATCTTTGTAAGTTGTTAATACAAAATGAAACCTCCCGGAAGTATGGCAGTGCACCCTGCGACACAGCTGCTGTGAATATTTACGTTGCGGAAGCCTTTTATTATACAGACTGGATCTCAATTAAACACACTTCTTTAAAGTAAAATAATTTTTCTTTTTTGGCTCTCATGTCGTGGAACTGCATGCACAGATCTATGCACGCATTCCCGATAAGATGGCGGCAGGTTTCATCAAACCTCACTTTATGCTGAAGTCACAGCGTTAGGGTAGAATGAAAAGAGACAGGGGAAGAAAGTAACTGGAAATAAATTAATGAATACAAATACAGCATGCATTGTCTTTATTGAAACCTGAATTAACTGCAATCCTAAATGATTGATTGGAAGATAAATACGACCTCATGTAATTTCAAAAATGAATGACTCCGCACATTAGAAGTTAACTGGCATTATATATTCCAGGCTGAAGTATTTTCAGAAGTAATTACAAAACGAAATAAAATACGCAACGGGAAAACACCTCTTAGGTACTTCCTTTTTTATTGCCTGCAAGTGCCTTAGTGTTCTCAGCAGCAACAAATAGCAAAGAATATGTAATATCAACCACAATATAACTTACTGGAAAATGAAACAAGAAGGAAGATACTCATTCTTCTTTAGAATTTATATCCATTTTGATTGTTGCACAAGATATCATATTTCTCAAATGGATTCCTCTTTTAAGCAAAAATAGATAATAAATTAATGGATTCTTCTGGTTAAGGCAGGACTGTGTACCTGGCTTTTTTTCTTCCTGCTCTACCCTTCGCCTCTCCTCTCTTGGAACTGTGTGCTCAGGTTTAAATCCACATCCCTCGCCAGTCAGGTTACAGCAGGCTTCATCAAACCTCTTTTTGTGATGTGGCCGAACAAATTGATAAAATTCTGTTTAAAAATAGTATTTAAAATTTATAAGCATCACGGCAACAAAATATATCCTGAGTCAATAAGCTATCATTACCATGTAACTACAAAGACACATTACGGCGACATATTACGGCACAGCTTGATACAATGGCACAGAATTATATCTAAGAGCTTACATGCCAGATTCCTCCATCATCCTGCTTGGGTGTATCTGTACTGCCAAGGTTGATTCCAGTGGTATAAACAGTCAGGTGGAAGAAGTTCTGGAAGTCCTCCAAATTGGTTATGAAGGTGAATAGCTTTAGGTTGAAATAAATCGGGGAACCTGCTGTTGCTAACCCAACCCACCCCTCTCCAGGACATTCCCCGCCACCAACACCCTCACTAGACTGATGAATCAATCATCCGTGTTGAATATTATATGATGAGGCACCAAAGGGAATCAAGGGTTCAATTTACTTCAAATTGTACAGTAACTGGGACTCGTAATGGAGCAGAACAATGGTAAATAGAGATCAGCTAAAATTATGAAGGGTTTTGATGAAGTAAATGCGGAAAACCTTTCTGCTGGTCAGAAAGCAAGTATTTACCACTAAAAGAATGAAGGAAGCAGTTAGAAGATATTTTTATGAACACAGGCCACAGAATGCTCGGAAAGAAACAAAGGCGGAAGCAAGCTCCACAGTCATGCTGGCAAAAGGAAAATAGTTAAATATTGGAACGCACAGTGCTGCCTCACGGCGCTGAGGTCCCAGATTCGATCCCGGCTCTGGGTCACTGTCCATGTGGAGTTTGCGTATTCTCCCCATGTTTGCGTGGGCTTCACCCCCACAACCCAAAGATGCTAAATTGCCCCTTAATTGGGAAAAATAAATTGGGTACTCTTAAATTTAAAAAAATATATATTGGAAAGCAAATATTTTTCTTTCAAAGAGCTATAGGAAAAAGATATGAAAATGAAGTCAAGCGGGGAGCTCAGCCAGAAACAATCCACTGCCACTCGTGAAAATTGAGGGAAAGTACAGTTTGTATCTCTGCTATGTCTTCATAAGATTACTTTTAAACATTTTTATTGGCCCCATCCTTTTCTCTTTGCTAACTTCCAATCTTTTATTTTAACCTTTCCAAGTTTGATTTACATTTCTTATTTTCTGGTAAAAAGTATTCTTTTAAAAAATAAATTTAGAGTACCCAATTCATTTTTCCAATTAAGGGGCAATTTAGCGTGTCCAATTCGCCTACCCTGCACATCTTTGGGTTGTGGGGGTGAAATCCACGCAAACACAGGGAGAATGTGCAAACTCATCATTCCTACAAAACTCATCTCCAAACTCCGTGGCCTTGGTCTCGGCTCCTCTCTCTGCGACTGGATCCTGAACTTTCTAACCCACAGGCCACAATCAGTAATGATAGGCAACAACACCTCCTCCACAATCATCCTCAACACCGGTGCCCCTCAAGGCTGTGTCCTCAGCCCCCTACTATACTCCTTATACACCTATGACTGTGTGGCCAAATTCCCCTCCAACTCCATTTTCAAATTTGCTGATGACACCACTGTAGTGGGTTGGATTTCAAACAATGACGAGACAGAGTACAGGAATGAGACAGAGAATCTGGTGAACTGGTGCAATGATAACAATCTCTCCCTCAATGTCAACAAAATGAAGGAGATTGTCATCGACTTCAGGAAGCGTAGTGGAGAACAAGCCCATGTCTACATCAATGGGAAGGAAGTAGAAAGGGTCGAGAGCTTCAAGATTTTAGGTGTACAGATCACCAACAGCCTGTCCTGGTCCCCATGCCGACACTATAGTTAAGAAAGCCCACCAACGACTCTACTTTCTCAGAAGACTAAGGAAATTTGGCATGTCAGCTACAACCCTCACCAACTTCTACAGATGCATCATAGAAAGCATTCTTTCTGGTTGTATCACAGTTTGGTATGGAGCCTGCTCTGCCCAAGACTGCAGGAAACTACAAAAGGTTGTGAATGTAGCCCAGTCCATCACACAAACCAGCCTCTCATCTATTGACTCTATCTATAATACCCGCTGCCTCAGAAAGGCAGCCAGCATAATTAAGGACCCCACGCACCCCGGGCATACTCTCTTCCACCTTCTTCCGTCAGGAAAAAGATACCAAAGTTTTGGGTCACGTACCAAACGACTCAAGAACAGCTTATTCCCTACTGCCATCAGACTTTTGAATGGACCTACCTCCTATTAAGTTGATCTTTTCTCTGCACCTTGCTATAACTGTAACATTATATTCCACAGTCTCTCCTTCCTTCCATATGTATGGTATGCATTGTTTGTACAGCATGCAAGGAACAATACTTTTCACTGTATACATGTGACAATAATAAATCAAATCAAACTCCACACGGACTGTGACCCAGAGCCGGGATCAAACCTGGGACCTCGGCGCAGTGAGGCAGCAGGGCGAACCCACTGCGTCACCGTGTTGCCCATGTATTAACTTTTGTCATGTGCCTTTAAGTCTCATTTCAATTTGAATTTCATTACCCATCCATGGGACATCTAAACTTGATCCCATGACCCCTTGTGGGAATACAGCTAGTTTCAATCCTAAACATATTCGCTTTCCACAGCTTGTCCACTGCCTTGTATTTGTTTTTCTTTCCACTGGGTTTGTTCCTTTTTCATCCTGTTGAAATTGACTAGATTCCAATCAAGTTCCAAAGACGTACACTGATTTGATTTGATTTATTGACACATGTCCCGAAGTACAGTGAAAAGTATTTTTCTGCAGCCGAGGGAACGTGTACAGTACGCACATAGTAGACAAAAAGAATAATCAACAGAGTACATTGACAAATGGCTCATCAACAAACAGTGATTGGTTACAGTGCAGAACAAGGTGCCAAACATAGCAAATGCATGAGCAAGAGCAGCATAGGGCGTTGTGAATAGTGTTGTTACAGGGAACAGATCAGTCCAAGAGGGAGTCATTGAGCAGTCTTGTAGCTGTGGGGAAGAAGTTGTTCCTATGTCTGCTGTGCAGGTCTTCAGACTTCTGCATCTTCAGCTTGATGGAAGGGTCTGGAAGAAGGCAATGCCTGGGTGGGAGGGGTCTCTGATATTGCTGTCTGCCTTCCTGAGGCGGCGGAGGTGTATACAGAATCAATACGAGGGTGGCAAGCACTGTCTTTTTCAATATTAATATTGAATCTAATTAAGTGATGAATTGTTGTTTCCCAGAGCTTCCCAAAACAGCACAGGCAATCTGGGCTTTTTTCACAAGTGAAATCGAGTTCCACTCCTACCCACACTTTTACCCTTTTCTTTAGTCCAGTACTACCCTAAACGGATGGTCAGGCTTCAGGGTTGCAGAAATCGCATTGCATTTTACCCATCACATTAGGTAATTTACGCAATAAAAACCAGAATTACCAGAAGGTAGCTTTACATAACCGCACAATAAATAACTCTTTCAATTATTTACCTCGCAGAAGATTGTTTTTTTTCGAATCTTCGGTAAAAAGTGCTGCCATTTCACCAAGCATGGTGTCAAAATCATCCGTTATCTTGTATTTTTGCATTGCGTCAGTAAAATGCTCATAGTTGGCTTTGCTGAGAACCTCCTTTACTGCTGCAATGAAAAATTTAGCCTTTTCTGCTTTTGTCTTCTCAGATAGTGGCAACACATCAAACCCCTAATCGAAAAATAAAACAAATCAAGCTCACTTTGTCAGATAATAGAACTGCCAAAAACATGAACAAAATTAATATTTAAGTAAGGATTGGTTTAAAAAAAAACGTTATCCTTGCGAAGACATCAACAGCCGCAGCACAGGTTGATTACAACAGTCTAGCATTTGGGATTGGGTGAAAAGGATTTTGAATACCTTTATGCAGACTTCCAAAACACTAGTAACACCATGTATTAGAATTAACTACTCAAATATTTTCAAAATAATGGAATGGTACAATTCATTACACTAATGGGAAACTCCTTCATTACTGAGTGTAATGGGTGGCCCATTAAAAGTCTCCTCCAAATACTGCATTGTTAAACTGCGAAAAGAAAATATACATTTCTGATGACGATTTCATAGTGTACATATAAAGCAACTAGTGTGGAGAATTACAGAACAAAGGTGTCAGAATTAATTTCATACAAGATTTCATGCTGGGGAAATACAATGGAAAAATGTCATTCATATACTACTATATATGAGGTGCCATTAGGTTTGCATAATAATGAAGACAAAAGTCACATACGTACATGATTACTAACTAGCGTGATTTTTTTCCTGCCTCCTCGCTGTTCACCAGTCAGATGTTTAAGAGACATTGTTGGCATTTTAACAGCCTGCAGAAACGCAAATAAAAGGTAATTTTTTGTCACATCCAACAACGGGTCACAAACATGCTATTCATTGAAGTCCTGAGGATGTGAGAAATATTACATAAATGCAAGTTCCACACCATTATTATGTGGCCATCATTTTGTCGACACAACATTGGTATACACACGTTCCAAAGCTTTTGAAAAGCACTCAACTGCTAGTCAACAATTCTGATGAAAGATGCACATAAATGAATTCATTGCAATGCTTTTCAGGAGGGCCAACAAGGGAAGGGAATGTACAATAAATGGTAGAATACCGACTGAGTGGCATTAAGGAGCAGTCGGTCCTGAGAATGCATGTCCACAGATCACCAAAGGTGGCTGGCTAGCTAGATAAGGTGGTCAAGAAGGCATACTGGATACTTGCGCTCATTAGCAGAGATACAGAATATAAGAGCTGGGAGATTAGCTGCAACTATATAAAACACTGGTTCGGCAAAAGCAGTAGTACAGCGTGTAGTTCTGGTCACCAAACTGTTGTAAAGATGTGACTGCACAAGAGATGGCAGAAAGGAAATTTACGAGGATGTTGCCTGGATTGTCGAATTTTAGTTATGAGGAAAGATTGGATAGGCCAGGAGGCTCCAGAAAGACATAAATGAAGGGTCTAGATGGAATGGATCGGAAGGCTTTGGTTGAGGAGGCATAGCCTTATGAGTAAGAGATAGGAGATTTTCAGGGGTTTTGAGGAAAAACTTTTTCACCCAGATAATGATCAGGATCCAGAGCTCTCTGGCTAAAAGAGTGGCTGAGGCAGAAACCTTCATAACGCCAGAAAATACCTGGATGTGCATTTGAGGACTGGTAACCTACAAGGCAACAGACCAGGAGTCGGAAGTAGGATGAGGCTGATCGGTCCTGAAGGGTGGAATGGCCTCCTTCCATGCAGCAAATTTATGTAATTCTGTTCTAACTCGGTGTCTATAGACACTGCTGGATTTCCATCATTGGTGCATTTCCAAAATTTTCTAACTTTGTTCCTCATTTTTAGTTTTTTTTCTTTCTACTGCATGAGTTATCAGTGACATCTGATTCTGCAATATCCATGGCAGGCTTAAATGATAATACATAAAAACTGTGTTTACATTTGGAAGAATGGTATCTGATTAGTAGATTTAGCCAGGTATACTCCCAACCTACCAAAACTGGTTTGAAGAGAGAAAACCGATTGACACTCAATGCTGCACAAAAGCCAATTTATGAGCTGCATGGTATTCTATAGCCCTGCAGTGCTTTTCCTGCTATATATTTAACCTATTGCTAATGTAAGGCGAGGCTGGTTAAAGAAACCACGATGAAAAATAAAGGTTAAAAAGTAAAGGAAACATGGAGGCTGCAGAAATAATTAAAACAGGAGGAGTAGGAATTGAGGACCTGGCTGAATGAAGAGCTGGAAGGAGGCAATAAGATGAGTAGCACGTGGCACAGTAGTTAGCACTGCTGCCTCACAGTACCAGGGACCTGGGTTCAATTCCAGCTTTGGGTGACTCTGTGTGGAGTTTGCACGTTCTCCTCGTGTCTATGTGGGTTCCCTCCAGTTGCTACAGTTTCCACACACTGACCAAAGAAGTGGAAGTTAGGAGGATTGGCCATGCTAAATTTCCCCTCAGTGTCCAATGGTTAGGTGGGGTTACGGGGTGGAGCTTGGGAGGTTACTCTTTTAGAAGAGTTTCTGCAGACCCGATGGGCTGAATGGCCTCTTTCTGCACTGTAGGGATTCTACGAAATTAGAGCTTAGCACTGAGACAGAGAAAACCTTCAAACTGCAAAAAAAGACAGGTGACTGTATGTATGCTGCATTATTTCAAAAGAACTGCACAACCCAGAAGACAGCAAAGTGAGAAGGCAGCCGAGTACAGAATTTGATCTGGACTGGCGTTGCCACTAAGTAGAGTCAGCTTGAAATTAATTTCAGTAAAGGCAATAATGGGATATGAAATCTGGTGGGCACATAGCATTCATATCATGGAGGATATAAGTGCCAAGATAGAATTGGACCAAATGACCGTGTCGAATTGTATTCTGCAATACATGAAGCAATGTTGAATTAGGTGGGATCACAGAAAGGATTGAGGCACGTATGGAAATGCACAAAGTCTGCTTCATGAAGTTAGTGAGCTGTAAGCACAGGTGGTCCCAAGAGAAAATAATATAGCTGTAATGGTGATCCAAATCATGTGAGAATATCACAGCACCAGGGTCCCAGGTTCAATTCCCGGCTTGGGTCACTGTCTGTGCAGAGTCTGCACATTCTCCCTGTGTCTGCTTGGGTTTTTTTTGGGTGCTCCGGTTTCCTCCCAAAAGTCCCGAAAGACGCACTGTTAGGTAATTTTGAGATTCTGAATTCTCCATCTGTGTCGCTGAACAGGCTCCGGAATGTGGCGACTAGGGGCTTTTCACAGTAACTTCATTGTAGTGTTAACATAAGCCTACTTGTGACAATAAAAATAATTATTAAGTATGTCCTAGGTTTTTCCATGTATGGAATCGAACCTGGGACCTTGGCGCTGTGAAGCAACAGTGCTAACCATTGTGCTACCATGCTGACCCCATCAATAAGAAGAAAGCAATAGATGTGGCATATTTAGATTATCAGAAGGCATTTAATAAATTTCCACATAACAGTTTGTTACGCAGGAAATGTTGTTACGCAGGAAATGGGGTATTGGAAATAATATACAAGTCATTGTTGAAATGCTGCATCAAAAGCAATTGTTCCAAAGCTAACAAAAGATTTATGCCGTAGCTATCGGTCTGGACAGTATGCAAAACAATACTTTTCACTATACCTCAGTACACGTGACAATAAATCAACTCCAAAACCAAATCTATCCTGCCCGTTATATCCTCAAAAAGGTCCGATGATTCCCATTTCATCAAACAGTGTTGGCTCTACCTCGTCATATTATAATTTTCCAATTGCATTCTCACCTCATCCATAATAAATTTAAGTACTTCCCTACTACAGGTGTCAAGCTAAATGGCCTGTGGCTCATTGTGTTCTCTCCCCAACATTCCTGTTTTGAATAGCAGAACTAAATTTTGCTGCCTTGACTGGGACTATTCTAGAATCTAGGGAATCCTGGAAAATCCAAACCAATGCACCTATTATCTCTGCTGTCACTTCCAAAACCAAATATACCACCTAATCTGTTGAGCTAAATTGTGGGTTAAGGTTAATGATGTTAATTTATGAAAAGCAAAATCTCTTGTCCTGATTTCCAATTGGGCAAGTGGTCTAATTCCGAGGTGACCCAGCTTTACCTGAAGAGTGTTCATTTTAAATTTAAAAAAATAAATTTGTTTCATTTTTAGATTTAGGACGCACAGATTAATTCTTCTTTTTAAAAAAAATAAATAAATTACAGAGCTTCCCGGTGGAGCCTGCCTCCATGTTGCTGGAGGAGGTGCCGGAGGAGGTGCTGACGACAGGGGGACTGGAGAAAGGGGTAGTGTCGGCGGTTTACGGAGCTATTTTGGAAGAGGAGAAGGCACCACTGGAAGGGATCAAAGCAAAGCGGAAGGAAGAGTTGGGAGAGGATATGGAGGAGGGGTTCTGGTGTGAAGTGCTCCGGAGAGTGAATGCCTCCATCTCGTGCGCGAGATTGGGGCCGATACAGCTGAAGGTGGTATACAGAACACACTTCACGAGGGCGAGGATGAGCCGATTCTTTGAAGGAGTAGAAGATGTGTGTGAATGTTGCGAGGGGCGGGGGCGTTAATCACGTTCATATGTTTTGGTCCTGTCCAGAGCTAGAGGATATGTTTTGGTCCTGTCCAAAGCTGAGGATTACTGGAAGGAGGTTTCTACGGTAATTTCTAAAGTGGTGCATGTGAAACTGGACCTTTCGCCTTGTTGATCGCCTGAAGGCGGATCATGATAGGTTGGAGATCAACCTCTCCACCCTGTGCCCTGGCGTGGCGGGGGGATCTGTTGGAATTCTTGACTCTTGAGAAGGTTAAGTTTGAACTGGGGGGGATGGATGCAGGTGTTCTACAATTCATGGGCATTATTCATTTTGCACTTTCAAGAACTGGATATCATCGAACATTCGTTGGGGCGGGTGGGTGGAGGAAGGGCCGTGTGAGTTAATGGCAACTATGGGTGAACCCGAATTCCTTTTTGCCATTTGTTTGTGTGAACATGCGGGCTAATGTTTGGGGTTGGTGGGAGGATGGGATTGTTGTTATTGATATGGGGATTGACATATTTGTTACTGATTATTGTTTATTGTTGGTGGGTGTAAATTTGGGAGAAAGTGTGAAAAAGGAGAATAAAAAATATTTTAAAATAAATAAATAAATAATGTTGAAGTTCTTGGTTCCTTGCCATTTCTGGTATATTGAAAGAGAAAAAAAACTTATAGGAAAATGGACTAAGAGACGGAAAGTGGGATTACCTGGCTTTCTCTTTGAGAGAGCCTGTGCAAACTCGGTGGGCCAAATGGCCACCTTCAGTGTTGTACTGCTGTATGATTGTATGAGAGGTGGAAGAGTTCCTGGGGTGAATACCAGAGAAAGTGGTCAAGCCATGAATAGAGAAACAAAGGGAATGATGTGGCTAACCATTCTGGGAGTGGGGAAATGGACAGGTAGAGATAGTGAAGGAAATGGCCATGGTCTGAAACTGTTACCTTAGGTATTCAGCACTATATGCTTCTGGCACAGACAAAATGGGAACTAGGAATGGAAAATATGAGCATTTTCATAATGCAAGTGTCTGCCCAGGATTGTATGAAAGAGTTAACTACAGAAATGCGGTGTTAGTGGGAAATTGAACTGTGACAGGAAGAGCTAGCCACTTATAACCACAAACACAAGTCTCGGAAAATGTATTATCACCAAGGCACCATTGTGAGAGGCACTGGGAACAGCTCTGGAGACAGTAAACTGGGCAAATGGACCAGCTGACTGAATAGAGCTCATGTGGAGAGGGTTCAATCTAACATTATGGGTACAGTGTTAACACTGGCGTTCTAATTGCAGGAAATGCTATCTACACATAGACTAGGTTTTGGAGACCATTTGTGGTGAGAAGGGAAGTTTTCTTTTGCAATGTGTTTAGGATATTATTACATGGTTTCCACTGCAAGTCAGGAAAGAGGCAGAGCAATTACATAACCTAAAAGACAGGAAATACATGAGAAAAAGGAACAACCATGTAGTTAGGTCCATTGTTAGAAAAATAAATATTTTTTTTCAGAGTATGCGTCTCAGGTAGTTAATCAGATAGTTTATGCATATATAACTGCGTCTGCATTTTATCTGCTTTGCTTTTAACAGAAGTTTAAATGCATTATGCAATTGCAGGAAGTACTACAAATGATCCTCATCAGAGACTGCTCTGTCATATCAAATGGTTAATTCAAATCAGCGAGTCTATTGCAAAACATTAAAGGTTAAAATGCCTTAAACATAACAAAATTGAGGTTTAGCAATGGTAAATATTTGAACTGGAACTGATATAAATTATGTATGCTCCAGTAAGATAATCTATTGCAGACCAGATACCATCAATGACGCAAATAAATCAGACACTATTAGATAAAAACCTTTTTTTATTCGCTCATGCATTGTGGGTGACATTGACTGGGTCAGCATTTATTGCCCATCCCGGAGGGCATTTAAGAGTCAACTACATTGCTGTGGGTCTGGAGTCACATGTAGGCCAGACCAGGCAAGGATGACAGATATTCATTAGTGAACCAGCTGGGTTTTTACAACAATCGACAATGTTGTTTTACTGAATTCAAACTTCACCATCTCCCATGGTGGGATTTGAACCAGGGTCCCCAGAGCATGACTCTGGGTCTCGGGGTTACTAGTCCAGTGACAATACCACTGTGCCAACGCCTCCCTTGGAGCAAAGAGGGCAGTTGATACAGAATATAAATATATGACATTTACAGAAATACATCAGCAAAGCCAGGAGGATATGAGAGATAATAGGAATAAAGTATAGACATAAACAATTTAAAGTTTGGATAAGCACATGAGCAAAAGAGGTAGAGTCATAAGGTTCAAGAGTGAGTGTCCCAAAGATTTAAGCAAATTTACAGCAAACAAATGATTGGTCAGATTATAATGCTCCACCACCATGCTTGCAGGTTTTTAGTCAAAGGGTGGAGGGGGGGGGGGGGAGTTATGAAATTCCAGGAACAGGATTTATTCTGGGTTACTGCTCATCTTCGCAGTGATTTTACACTGTGGTCTGCAAGGCCTCAGATGGGAAATCTGCTGATGCCCCGATTAAGGGCATTTCCTGCCCAGCCTCAATTTTTAGGCAGGCGGGCGGATTGAAGCTCCATGGAGGATACCCAGAAATAAAGTTCGATCCAGGGTTAGGGCAGGTGGATTAAGTGGTTCAAGGAACAGGGTCGAGGCATAGAGTTTAAGAGTAGGGAGGTTATGCTGGAAATATACAAAATGATGGTTGGGCCACATCGAGAGTATTGTGTGAGGTTCTGGAATTCATGTACAGGAGGGATGGGATAGCACTGGAAAGGGTGCAGAAGAGACGTACCAAGATGTTGCCTACGCTGGAGAGTTTTATCAATGAAGCAAGATTGGGTTGTTCTCCTTGAAGCACAGGAAACATGATTGAGATGTCAAACATTATTGAGGGGTATGATAGAGTAGACAGGAATAAACATTTACCCTTGATGGAGGGATCACTGACCAGGGGACATAGGTTTAAGGTAAGGGGCAGGAGGTTTAGAGGGGATGCGAGGGAAAGCCTTTTTACTCAGAGGGTTGTGGGAGTCTGGAACTCGCTGCCTGTAAGTGTGGTGGAGGCAGAGATCCTCATAACATTTAGAAGTATTTAAATGTGCACTTGCATTCCCAAGGCATAAAAGGCCAAGTGCTGGAAAATGGGATTAGAATAGTTTGGTGGTTGTTTTTGACTGGCGCAGATGTGATGGGCCAAAGGGCATTTTCTGTACTGTAGGTCTCTATGACTCGAAGGGAATGGGGGGAGGATGTGCCTCCATCAGAAGCCACCTTCTGACTGGGGCCCCTTTTCTTTAAGGCCCAGATACCTCCCCCCCCCCCCCCCCCCACCCAAACACCTTACCTTCAAGACCCCGATTGCACCCTCACGAATCTCCAGGCCTTCCCTAACCACTCCTCCCTGCACCCGTTAACACATATCTGGGTCCTGATTTCTAGAAGTTTATCTCAAGCAGTTCTGTGCAGTTCCTCTTCTGACCCACTGCAGTGCTGTTGCTGAGTGCCAGCAAGCATGCCGACAGCTCTCCAAGGTGGAACACCCTCCTAACTGAGGGGCGGAAGTCCCTCCTAATGCCAACAACTCTCATTGGAGCATTAAATGGCAACAGGACTATCTCTCTGTCTAAGGCCCAATCAACTTCATCAATACCCTTCCTTCCATTATAAGGCCAGAAATGGGGATATTTGCTGATGATTGCACAATGTTCAGCACCATAATGTGCAACACTTGGACAACATTCAGTCTTGGACTGATGAGTGGCAAACAATATTATTGCCACACAAGTGCCAGGCAATGCCCATCTCCAACAAGAGAGAATCCACCCATCTCCCCATGACATTCAATGGCATTGCCACTGCCTTCCTCCACGACCAACATACTGGGGGTTACCATTGACCAGAAACTGAACTGGACCACCTATATACTGTGGCTTCAAGAGCAGGTCAGAGGCTAGGAATCCCGTGGCAAGTAACTCATTTCCTCACTCCCCAAAGCCTGCCCACCATCTACAAGGCACAAGTCAGAGGTGAGATGGAATAGGGCAGCACAATGGGTGTGGCAATTCAAAAAGGCTGCTCACCATTACCTTTTCACTGGCAGTTAGTAATGTGCAATAAATGCCAATTTATGGAAGAATAAAAAAATATCAATTTTCTGTTTTGACATAAGTTGTTTCTATTCTTCATATTTAAACTTGTTTTGAAATTCATGTTTAATGCTGCACCAAATCTTACCTTTCAGAAGTTTTTGAATGAGCCTTTTGAGTGACCCGAGATGGGAGGGGGCTCAAGGATCCCTTTAGAGGCGAGCTGGTGTGTTTTATTGAGGGGGGGGGGGGGGGGGGGGGGGGGGGGCTGTGCGAGGGGATGGTCATGGTGGGGGGGTTTACTGATATCTTCCTGCACTAATGAGCTCTGCTTGAAATGGGACCGTGTGCAGCCTCGGCCGGGAGTTTCTGACCGAGGTTCCGAAATGAAGCAGAGTCTGGTTTGATAATGCGGTCTTTCTCGACACAGAGAGTGCTGGGAAACACCTGGCTAAACATGCTCGACGTGGGACTCTGTTTCATTGCCATTAAATCGCACCCAATATGTCAAGAGCTTGAATAAAGTAAAGATTTAAGAATGGGATAGAATAGATTAACGAAGTTTGGACAAAATAAAGTTTGAAGAATGGGATGAAAGAGCAACTGATAAGAGCGCAGCTGTGCCAAGGGGTTTTGATGTACGAATTAGCTTAAAAGCAAGGTAAATAGATATTTAAGAGAAGTGGGAAACAATAAAGTATACAATTTTAGGTATGTTATGGGCCAGGGTTTAGAGAACCCCAAAGTGTATCATGGAGTTCACCTGACCCACAACGTTTAATAAATTGTGGTATGGGGAGCACCCGGCCCACTCTGCTGACATGGTACAGCAGAAATGGAAAAGTATTTTTTAAAGCAAAACAATGTTTATTCTATGAACACAAGTTAACCTTTTTAAAACAAACAGTGAACATCTTAGCAACCATCAATTCAAATACAACCCCCAAAGAATACAACACTAAATAATCCTTAAGAACTTCCTAAACAACATCCAAAAGACAAAAGAAACACCTTTCAACAGAAGCACATTAGGTTTACATTCACTACCGAGAACATTTATAATTCTGAATTCACCAAATGGTCAAGAGCTAGTCTTTTAATGGCAGAGAGATCAACAGTACACCTGCTCTGTCTGGCTTCTGCTCCAACACTGAAAACGAAACTAAAACACACCCTGCAGCAAACAACCTAAAATGAAAGTAAAAAGCTAACAGACAGCCCAGCTCTACCCACACTCTGCCATCACTGATAAACACCCATTTCTTAAAAGTACATTTCTTAAACGCCCATTTCTTAAAGGTACTCTCACATGACAGGTGTTAAACCTACAGAATAGATAAGTTCAGAGTGGAGACTCTCAGGAAAGAGTTAATGTTCTCTAATACTCAAGTTGGAATTGGGATTTTAAATGTTTAATAGACTGCACTGATATATAAGGGGGATACAGGTGGCACTGATTTGTTGTTGGAGAAGTGATTACTGAACACAATAAACTTGTGAGTCAAAGAAGTCAAGACTTGCTTTCTCATTCTTTATTATAGTTTCCATCAGAGCTTAACAGTGACATGAGAAGACAGTTCACATGTATGTGTGAGAAGTCTGGCTTCTAAAGCGAGTCGTTTAGTTGGGAGGACATCAAAAGGAAAATATGTTATTTCAGTAGTCGGGTAGCACTGCACTGCCAGGAGAGGTGAAAATGAAATGAAAATGAAATTAAATCAAAATCGCTTATTGTCACGAGTAGGCTTCAATGAAGTTACTGTGAAAAGCCCCTAGTCGCCACATTCCGGCGCCTGTTCGGGGAGGCTGTTACGGGAATCGAACCGTGCTGCTGACCTGCTTGGTGTGCTTTCAAAGCCAGTGACTTAGCCCTGTGCTAAACAGGTGGAAATGAGAAAGAAGAAAACAGGTGGAAAGCAGTTGTGATCACAGCCATGCTCAGCTTGAAAGTGGAACTCTCCCAGAAAGCAGAATTCTAGGCTAGAAGCTACTGGATTTGAAAATCTCAGACAAACTACACTTTACCTAAGAAAGCTTCCTAAACCTAAAGATAACCCGTGGGTGGTAACTATTTGCTGAATTTAGCTCATCAAGTTATACTATGTGGAATGATTGGGGACATTTCTCAGAGTTCAGGGACACAGATAGATGGGAATGTGGTTAATTCTAGAATATAGTGTGTGTAGCCATTATTATAGTTAAGTATACCTTGGTTTTGTATTGTGGCCATTTTTGTTGTGCGTCTTACCTGTAAATAAACCTTCTTTTATTTGAGCGATCACAACAAGGTTGGACCTTTCCCTTTTGCTTGTCTATCTTCACATTATACCAAATTGAAAAAATACATTTTCAAGAACTGGCGTTCCAAGTTACCCCTCCAGGATTTGGGATACACTCGCGTCTAACATTAACGGGGTTCTTAACAGAATCAACAGTCAAAGTGTACCCAAAATAAAAAATCTAGACGTTGCTGTTCTTTTTATGCAAGATCTCAGTTAGGCCCAAGTGGCCTAAGGCGAAGCTTTGTGCAATCCACTTTAGGAAAAGCATAATAACAGTGGAAAAGTTGGCGTGTTCAATGGATATGATCATGGGTGAAACTTGACAAGACAGCCTTTATTCACCATTATAGCTAAATGATACAGTGGTGATGTGATAAAGGTCTTCAACATTAGGAATGGTTACACCAAAATAAATAATGAAGAACTGGTTCAATTGGTTACCAACAGAGTAACGACCAGGCATAAATTTAAAACCATGACAAAAAATTATCAAGGGGAGTTAGAAACATTTTTTCAGGCAGTGTGTAGTTAGAATATTAAATGACTGGGGTGGAAATGCCAGCATTTACTGCTCATCTTTAACTGCCCTGGAGAAGAGGACTGTGAGCCGCTGCTTTAAAATGCTGCAGCCCATGGGTATTGTGTATTGATGGTGTTTCCAGTGTTTCCTCACTAGCAACCTTGCAGTGGATCAAGGGCACTTTAAGAGAGCGATCACGTGATGTCATTGGACGTTTGCACGGCCAAACAAGCAGTCTAACATCGCAGCCTATAACGTTAATGTCTTCTTAATAACGCTCTTTGTATGGCTGAACCTCCAAGGCACACTGACCTCATTTAGATCGAGAATTTCAGCACTTGGTGACCCAGCAATGATGAAATAAACAAATATATTTCCATTTTTGATTCTTTAAGCTGCTCTAGAATCAGAGAAGCCCGACAGTGCAGAAGGAGGCCATTCGGTCCACTGAGCCTGCACCCACTCTCTGAAAGAGTATCCTACCTCGGCTTACTCCTCCACCCTATCCCCGCAACACGACCCAACCTGCACATGCCTGGACACGAAGGGATAATTTGGCAAGGCCAATCCATCTAACCTTCGCATCTTTGGACTGTGGGAGAAAATCGGAGCACCCGGGAGGAAACCCACACAGACACGGGGAGAACATGCAAACTCCACACAATCACCCAGGGCTGGAATTGAACCCGGGTTCCTGTCGCGGTGTGGTAGCAGTGCTCACCACTGTGCCACCGTGCAGCCAATAGGTGTTTAAAAGCTGATTGTGGTTGAACTTGCTACCAATGATCCTGGAGCAGATAACGAGAAAACCGATTTTAAATGATGAAACAGAAGCAAAATTTGGTTTGGAGAAGCTCTTTGGAATATCTACTTACACATAGAAACTAAAGTGCCTTCAACTTGAAAGGTGCAATAATTCGATCCAATGAAAAATTAGAACAAATTTTCAATTTTCCACCTCTGAAGTGAAATCCTTCATTCTTTTTTAAAATAAATTTAGAGCACCCAATTCATTTTTTCCAATTAAGGGACAATTTAACGTGGTCAATCCACCTAACCTGCATACCTTTGGGTTGTGGGGGAAAAACCCACGCAGACACAGGGAGAATGTGCAAACTCCACGCGGAAAGTGACCCAGGGCCGGGATCGAACCTGGGACCTCAGCGCCGTGAGGCAGCAATGCTAACTACTGCGCAACAGTGCTGCCCTGAAATCCTTCATTCTGAGTCATAGTTTCAAGCAGTTTAAAGAACTACTGAGGAAAATCGCTCTTTTTTGCATAAGCAAGTGCGGACAAGTCTATTATTCTGAAGTTCTTATTTTACAACCAGGAACCAGCGCTAAATAAAATAGATCAGATGCAAGATAGTCCCACGCAAATGTCACCTTTTTTCCACCTTCATCGGTTTTTAGTTCACTGTGCTCTAACGCATCGAGGAGACTCAAAGGTTTCTTTCGCATGTTCTCTGTTGCTTTCTCATATTCAATGCAAAGCTTGGCCATGGCACCTCCTCTGGAAGGCTCAACATCATCTGTATACAAGTACATCAACACAAATCGCTAATAATTTGTTTTGAGGAAGCCCAGGTTGCATCCGGAATCAAACAACCGCAACAGTCACCAGGAAGCAACACTGGAATGGAGCAGCACCTCACCTAGTAAACCGATAGAGCCAGCAAGGGAAGAAGGGATAAAATCCCTCCTCTACAACAGTACGTAAAGTCCACCATTTGCAGCGCAGAACAGTCAGGCAACTGAATCAGCACATACTGTACTCCCTGGTAAACATCCCTCCCACCCATACTGTAATTGCGGCACAAACCCACACAAAACACCCACCTCCCTGCAACACCTCTTGGCTCCCATAGTGACAGGAGGCTTTGGCACAAAGGGCGGAATTTTCCATTCTCCTCATGGGCAGCAGGGTAGCATGGTGGTTAGCATAAATGCTTCACAGCTCCAGGGTCCCAGGTTCGATTCCCGGCTGGGTCACTGTCTGTGTGGAGTCTGCACGTCCTCCCCCTGTGTGCGTGGGTTTCCTCCGGGTGCTCCGGTTTCCTCCCACAGTCCAAAGATGTGCGGGTTAGGTGGATTGGCCATGCTAAATTGCCCGTAGTGTCCTAATAAAAGTAAGGTTGGGGGGGGGGGGTTGTTGGGTTACGGGTATAGGGTGGATACGTGGGTTTGAGTAGGGTGATCATGGCTCGGCACAACATTGAGGGCCGAAGGGCCTGTTCTGTGCTGTACTGTTCTATGTTCTATGTTGAATACAAAAAAAGGTTGTCTCGTTCTAATAAATGCAACAATTTACCAAATATTTCTCCATGCATTCCACCCCTCAAGTATTTTCTGCATCTGTGCGTCTTTTCGTTTTTAATGGATTGGGATTTTAGGTTGGGAGGAAAATTATTGGCAGCCTTGACTTCCAACATACACATGTTGAGCACTGTGTTTAGTTTTGGTCTCCTTACTTAGGACACGGCGTAATGCATTGGAAACAGTTCACAGAAGGTTCACTTAACTGATTCCTGGGATAAAGGAGTTTTGTTATTAGAAAATGTTGGACAGGTTGGGCCTATATCCATTGGAGTTTAGCGACATAAGAGGTAATCGTATTGAAACATAAGGGTTCAGAGGAGCTTAACAGGATAGATTTACGACGCCGTTGAAGTGACATTTTTTTCTAACATAGGGTTGTTAGTCTGTGAAATTCTCTTCCTCAGGGAGCAGTGGAGGCAGGATCATTGAATACTTTTATGCTCGAGTTAGATAAGATTCTTGACTCCCTTGGTAGTCAATCTAAGGGTATCAGAAGGACACAGGAAAGTAGGGTTGAGGTCACATCGAGATCGGCCATGATCTTATCAAATTGCAGAACAGGTTCAAGGCCTACTTCTGTTCTTGATTGATATATTCGTACATATTATGTATACCTCGGCCACTGCAAGTGAAATTAACAGCAATTTGAAAAATACTGTACCAGCACGTTTTCTTTTGAGGCTTGGGACATGGGAATCTAAAGTTTTTGCTTTCTTCAGACTTAGGCCAGAGTTAGCAGGCAAGGATGGAGCGGCACGATCTACCTCCGAACACTGGCCACTGCATGACTTCATCTTCAGTTTTGGCGGAGGCATCTATTTGTGTAACATAAATACAATTAAACGAAGAAGCCTACATTTTAATGTTCTTACAAACATCATGTTCTATTTTAAATTCAATTTAAGCAATCCATAAAAATCAAGCTCTTTAAAAAGAAACACTGGAACTTCCTTACGTTTTAAAAGCAAAGCGAAATACTGAGGGAGCTCTTCAGTACAAAATATCAACCCGAGCTATATAAAATGCAGAATATATTGTAAATATATTAGTTTACAAAGTTAAATTAAGTTCAAATTTATTTCAATTTCCTTGTGCCCAACTTTGATTCACCCGCCTCAAGAATGAGGTACTTTGTTGGCATTAGTAATGGACCGGTCAGTACATGATGCCATGTGAAAATATAGACTACCCTCCTTTCTTCCAGCCAGGAGTGTGGACCAGATTGGCAAGAGGTCTCTCTTAGGTTACCAATTATTTGTAACAAGTAGTTGATAGGAGCCACATTGGACATGTGTTGTTACATTGCCATGAAGCGGATGTGATAGTTAAATTTTGCTCACTTGTGTCTTGGTCTATTTGTGAAAAATACCATTTTGCATGAAAAAGTATCTCCTTCGATCCAAAGCCAGCATCATTATTGGTGTGGCTCAGAATTGTAATTATCCCTTTATTACGGTATATAGTACACATGATACCAGGCCAGATGCCATCAATGACCTCTCTTGAAAAGTGGCACATACCAGGCCAACAGACCAATACTTACAATCTAAAACTAATAAGTTACTTACAGGCTGAACAATACAGAACAGTGAAATCGGGCAACATCGTGGATATATTAACTTCTTTAAAAAAAGATGAATTAGTCCACAAGAGGTCAAAATAAAAAAGACTTGCATTTATATAGCAGCTTTCCCAACCGCAGGATGTCTAAAAGGACTTTACATTCAATGCTGCACTTCTGAACTGTACTCACTGTTGTAATTTAGTAAAGCTGGCAGCTAATCTATACAAAGTTGCAAACGACATTTAACAAAGGCTAGATTTGGTGGGATTGGTCTGCCATTATTTTGGCCAAGTGTCAGCTTGTGCTGGAAATGCAGAGGGTAGCCCGTCAGCAGCATTGGCGGATTTCCCCGCTGCATTTTTAAACTGATGGACACAAAAAGAAAGCGAGATGCGGGTCCCATAATGTCACACTGGTGGGCAGGCTCTGATTGAGGCATAGAGACCTGATAATTATACTTAAAGGTATACAAACGGGGTTCCAACGTCGGGATTTCCGTTCTGGCATTGACGTGGACAATTGATCAAGGAAGTCCCACCAGCGTAAAAGCCATTTTGGGATTCTTGTGGGAGTTTCTAACACGACGGCTGTTCCCGCCTCTCTCTCTCTCTTCTTCAACCCCGCCGCCCATTAGTGATGTTGATTTTCGGGATAAATACCTGCCAGGGTAGCTGAGGAACACACTATCTATCTTACTCCTGATCCTCCTGACCCCTTTCCCCCTAGAAATCCACTCCTTGAACACTACTTATTGTTTTCAATGTTGAAATAATCAGGTCCTAGAGATTTGTCAAAAGTCTATTTCCTCCAGCCTGGCATTCTACCTAAATTAACATTTCAAATAGTCTATTTTTCATACTTGACAGTAAATGAAAGAGTAATCCCATTGGGTTGATGGAATGTAAACTGAATGTGAGCGGCCCCATTCTTTCAAAGAATCTATGATGAACTGATGTTTATGTTATTGTGGCCACAGCCCCAGAGGCCTTAAGACTCTATTTCAAATCCACAAAATATTGTTGTGGATCCAGCAGAGGGCAGCAGAGCAGAGCTACTGATCAGCTGTTCTGGGGAAATTTGCATACGTGCAGTGCGGTCAGCCTAAGTTGAAGGTGAATCTGCGAAGGGGACCCGAGGAGTTTGAGTGAAGGCAATCATCCAGCAGAGGGCAGCAGAGCAGAGCTACTGATCAGCTGTTCTGGGGAAATTTGCATACGTGCAGTGCGGTCAGCCTAAGTTGAAGGTGAATCTGCGAAGGGGACCCGAGGAGTTTGAGTGAAGGCAATCATCCAGCAGAGGGCAGCAGAGCAGAGCTACTGATCAGCTGTTCTGGGGAAATTTGCATACGTGCAGTGCGGTCAGCCTAAGTTGAAGGTGGTTTGTGGAGAGGCTGTTGGCAAGTGACAGTTAAACCCGAAACACTTCGTGAGTGTTTCCCACCCTACCTCCTCCTCTAACCAACCCCCCCACCCCACGGTGGTTGGGAAGCGGGAGCAGGGGCCTGTCGTGAAGGTGAGTGAGTGCCTTTAAATTTGCTTACCTTTGAGCGGGAGCAGGGTTTGAGGTAATATCAGGTAAGCTCTTCCTTTCTTTTTCTTTTTCTTGTTATTTTTTAAATCTAGAGGTGATGTCAGGGAAGGCAGTACAATGCTCCTCCTGCAGAATGTTTGAGGTGAGGGACGCCGTCAGTGTCCCTGCTGATTTCATCTGTGGGAAGTGCACCCAACTCCAGCTCCTCAAAAACCGTGTTAGGGACCTGGAGCTTGAGCTGGATGAACTTCGGATCATTCGGGAGGCAGAGGGGGTCATAGATAGGAGCTTCAGGGAAATAGTTACACCAAAGACTGGAGATAGATGGGTAACTGTAAGAGGGACTGGGAAGAAGCAGTCAGTGCAGGGACCCCCTGCGGTCGTTCCCCTGAGTAACAAGTATACCGTTTTGGATACTTGTGGGGGGGACGACTTACCAGGGGTAAGCCATGGGGTACAGGCCTCTGGCACGGAGTCTGTCCCTGTTGCTCAGAAGGGAAGGGGGGAAAGGAGTAGAACATTAGTAATTGGGGACTCAATAGTCAGGGGCACAGATAGGAGATTTTGTGGGAGCGAGAGAGACTCACGTTTGGTATGTTGCCTCCCAGGTGCAAGGGTACGTGATGTCTCGGATCGTGTTTTCCGGGTCCTTAAGGGGGAGGGGGAGCAGCCCCAAGTCGTAGTCCACATTGGCACTAACGACATAGGTAGGAAAGGGGACAAGGATGTCAGGCAGGCCTTTAGGGAGCTAGGATGGAAGCTCAGAGCGAGAACAAACAGAGTTGTTATCTCTGGGTTGTTGCCCGTGCCACGTGATAGTGAGATGAGGAATAGGGAGAGAGAGCAATTAAACACGTGGCTACAGGGATGGTGCAGGCGGGAGGGATTCAGATTTCTGGATAACTGGGGCTCTTTCTGGGGAAGGTGGGACCTCTATAGACAGGATGGTCTACATCTGAACCTGAGGGGCACCAATATCCTGGGGGGGAGATTTGTTAGTGCTCTTTGGGGGGGTTTAAACTAATTCAGCAGGGGCATGGGAACCTGGATTGTAGTTTTAGGGTACGGGAGATTGAGAGTATAGAGGTCAGGAGCACAGATTTGACTTCGCAGGAGGGTGCCAGTGTTCAGGTAGGTGGTTTGAAGTGTGTCTACTTCAATGCCAGGAGTATACGAAATAAGGTAGGGGAACTGGCAGCATGGGTTGGTACCTGGGACTTCGATGTTGTGGCCATTTCAGAGACATGGATAGAGCAGGGACAGGAATGGTTGTTGCAGGTTCCGGGGTTTAGGTGTTTTAGTAAGTTCAGAGAAGAGGGCAAAAGAGGGGGAGGTGTGGCGCTGCTAGTCAAGGACAGTATTACGGTGGCGGAAAGGATGCTAGATGGGGACTCTTCTTCTGAGGTAGTATGGGCTGAGGTTAGAAACAGGAAAGGAGAGGTCACCCTGTTGGGAGTTTTCTATAGGCCACCTAATAGTTCTAGGGATGTGGAGGAAAGGATGGCGAAGATGATTCTGGAAAAGAGCGAAAGTAACAGGGTAGTTGTTATGGGAGACTTTAACTTTCCAAATATTGACTGGAAAAGATATAGTTCGAGTACATTAGATGGGTCATTCTTTGTACAATGTGTGCAGGAGGGTTTCCTGACACAATATGTTGACAGGCCAACAAGAGGCGAGGCCACATTGGATTTGGTTTTGGGTAATGAACCAGGCCAGGTGTTAGATCTGGAGGTAGGTGAGCACTTTGGAAACAGTGACCACAATTCGGTGACCTTTACGTTAGTGATGGAAAGGGATAAGTATGCCCCGCAGGGCAAGAGTTATAGCTGGGGGAAGGGCAATTATGATGCCATTAGACATGACTTAGGATGTGTTGGTTGGAGAAGTAGGCTGCAAGGGTTGGGCACACTGGATATGTGGAGCTTGTTCAAGGAACAGCTATTGCATGTTCTTGATAAGTACGTACCAGTCAGGCAGGGAGGAAGGGGTCGAGCGAGGGAACCGTGGTTTACCAAAGAAGTGGAATCTCTTGTTAAGAGGAAGAAGGAGGCCTATGTGAAGATGAGGCGTGAAGTTTCAGTTGGGGCGCTTGATATTTACAAGGAAGCGAGGAAGAATCTAAAGAGAGAGCTGAGACGAGCAAGGAGGGGACATGAGAAGTCTTTGGCAGGTAGGATCAAGGAAAACCCAAAAGCTTTCTATAGGTATGTCAGGAATAAAAGAATGACTAGGGTAAGAGTAGGGCCAGTCAAGGACAGTGGTGGGAAGTTGTGTGTGGAGGCTGAGGAGATAAGCGAGATACTAAATGAATACTTTTCGTCAGTATTCACTCAAGAAAAAGATAATATTGTGGAGGAGAATGCTGAGACCCAGGCTATTAGAATAGATGGCATTGAGGTGCGTAGGGAAGAAGTGTTGGCAATTCTGGACAAGGTGAAAATAGATAAGTCCCCGGGGCCTGATGGGATTTATCCTAGGATTCTCTGGGAAGCCAGGGAAGAGATTGCTGAGCCTTTGGCTTTGATTTTTAGGTCATCATTGGCTACAGGAATAGTGCCAGAGGACTGGAGGATAGCAAATGTGATCCCTTTGTTCAAGAAGGGGAGTAGAGATAACCCCGGTAACTATAGGCCGGTGAGCCTAACGTCTGTGGTGGGTAAAGTCTTGGAGAGGATTATAAAAGATACGATTTATAATCATCTAGATAGGAATAATATGATTAGGGACAGTCAGCATGGTTTTGTGAAGGGTAGGTCATGCCTCACAAACCTTATCGAGTTCTTTGAGAAGGTGACTGAACAGGTAGACGAGGGTAGAGCAGTTGATGTGGTGTATATGGATTTCAGTAAAGCGTTTGATAAGGTTCCCCACGGTCGTCTATTGCAGAAAATACGGAGGCTGGGGATTGAGGGTGATTTAGAGATGTGGATCAGAAATTGGCTAGTTGAAAGAAGACAGAGAGTGGTAGTTGATGGGAAATGTTCAGAATGGAGTTCAGTTACGAGTGGCGTACCACAAGGATCTGTTCTGGGGCCGTTGCTGTTTGTCATTTTTATAAATGACCTAGAGGAGGGCGCAGAAGGATGGGTGAGTAAATTTGCAGACGACACTAAAGTCGGTGGAGTTGTAGACAGTGCGGAAGGATGTTGCAGGTTACAGAGGGACATAGATAAGCTGCAGAGCTGGGCTGAGAGGTGGCAAATGGAGTTTAATGTGGAGAAGTGTGAGGTGATTCACTTTGGAAAGAATAACAGAAATGCGGAATATTTGGCTAATGGTAAAATTCTTGGTAGTGTGGATGAGCAGAGGGATCTCGGTGTCCATGTACATAGATCCCTGAAAGTTGCCACCCAGGTTGATAGGGTTGTGAAGAAGGCCTATGGTGTGTTGGCCTTTATTGGTAGAGGGATTGAGTTCCGGAGCCATGAGGTCATGTTGCAGTTGTACAAAACTCTAGTACGGCCGCATTTGGAGTATTGCGTACAGTTCTGGTCGCCTCATTATAGGAAGGACGTGGAAGCTTTGGAACGGGTGCAGAGGAGATTTACCAGGATGTTGCCTGGTATGGAGGGAAAATCTTATGAGGAAAGGCTGATGGACTTGAGGTTGTTTTCGTTAGAGAGAAGAAGGTTAAGAGGTGACTTAATAGAGGCATACAAAATGATCAGAGGGTTAGATAGGGTGGACAGCGAGAGCCTTCTCCCGCGGATGGAGGTGGCTAGCACGAGGGGACATAGCCTTAAATTGAGGGGTAATAGATATAGGACAGAGGTCAGAGGTGGGTTTTTTACGCAAAGAGTGGTGAGGCCGTGGAATGCCCTACCTGCAACAGTAGTGAACTCGCCAACATTGAGGGAATTTAAAAATTTATTGGATAAGCATATGGATGATAAGGGCATAGTGTAGGTTAGATGGCCTTTAGATTTTTTCCATGTCGGTGCAACATCGAGGGCCGAAGGGCCTGTACTGCGCTGTATCGTTCTATGTTCTATGTTCTATGTTCTATGCCGGCGTTGGACTGGGGTGAGCACAGTAAGAAGTCTTACAACACCAGGTTAAAGTCCAACAGGTTTGTTTCAAACACGAGCTTTCGGAGCACGGCTCCTTCTTCAGGTGAATCTTCACCTGAAGAAGGAGCCGTGCTCCGAAAGCTCGTGTTTGAAACAAACCTGTTGGACTTTAACCTGGTGTTGTAAGACTTCTTACTTAAAATATTGTGTAATTGGTATTTTAAAATGGAAAAAACACCTCCATTTCAAAAGAATTCATAATTTCTCTCAGAAACATCCTTGAACATTTCATGTGCAATGCGTTTCTTGGAAACTTAATTACTGCTGTTCACAGGAAAACATGACACTCATAGAATCCCTACAGCGCAGAAGGCGGCCATTTGGCCCATCGAGCCTGCACTGACCCTCCGAAAGACAACCCGACCTAGGCCCACTCCTTCAACCATCCCGTCCTATCCCCATAACTCCCCAACCTAACATGCATCCCTGGGCACTAAGGGACAATTTAGCACAGCCAATCCACCATACCCGCCAATCTTTGGATCGTGGGGTAAACTGGAGCACCTGGGGGGGGGGAAACCCACACAGACACGGGGAGAATGTAAAAACTTCACACAGCCAGTCACCCAAGGCTGGAATTGAACCTGATCTCTGGCGCGGTGAGGCAGCATCGCTAACCACTGTGTCACTGCCATCCCTGTAATTTACATCGCACAAAGTTCTGAAAATGGCAAATGGCTAGCTAACTTGTTTTGTGTTACTGTCACAACATCTGGACAGCCTGCTGTTCTTTTTATAGTATCATGACATCTTTAATGTCGATCTAAACTACTCTACACACAATCCAATATAGGTTAAAATATGGGACCAAAATATTGCTTTCACTATATCACATTAAGCAACATGACTGAGAGCGGAATTCAGCCTAATGATAAAAACTAGACCATTGACCATTGTCGCTTAGCTGTGGGCTCTTGACAACAATTTTTCAGGAGGAATCAAGAAGTTCAATGCTGAAAGTGACACTTCACAGCACATTTAAGTAATTAACAGCCAAGTATTACAAATTGTAACTTTAAGAAACTGCACCCCAGTCCAGAACATTAGTCACCACCAGCACATGATGGGAATTGACACTCTTCAAGATTTTTCCATCAGTTAAAAGAGAGCTACTCCCAAATGTTGAGGGGCGAGGCAGGAAACAAATCAACTTGTTACTTGGTTTAAGCCAACCCAATGCAATGTTAAAAAATCACCATTCTGAAAGATAGATAACCCTCTTTGTCCTCCACCCATCTTGAAGTTGGTACATGTTAAAAGGGAGTCAGGAGGAAGTAGGAGGAAAAAAAATACAAATTACCAAATAAAATCTTGATTTTCTCATCACTGAAGTAAACTTAAAAAATGTTTTCTGAAAGACTGAACCACTACACATCAATTAATTAATGCACTTTGCAGAAATGAAATCTTGAAGACTTGCAATATCAAACATAATAAAAATGTGGCGAGTCAATGCACCTTTCTGTCTTGTTGCTGTTATGAATACATATTTCCAAGAATTATGCTTTTTTAAAGAGGATGTTACATTTTTTTGGACATCTTCTTAACAACTGGCCTGTTTTCCAAAAATAGGTTATATGTTTTTTTTAAAATAATTTTTATTGGAATTTTTTGAAAAATATACATCAACAAAACAATAAGAACAATAACAATAATAATAATAAACACCCCCCGGCACCTGAAGCAACGCATATAACAAACCACCTCCCCCCAAAATACAACAAATAAATTAACAATAAGCAAATTAACTTAAACACTATCCCCCTAAACCCCCCCCCCCCCGGGTTGCTGCTGCTGCTGACTTAGTTCCTTATCGTTGAGGCAGAAAGTCGAGGAAAGGCTGCCACCTCCTAAAGAACCCTTGTACCGACCCCCTCAGGGCGAACTTGACCCTCTCCAACTTAATGAATCCCACCATGTCATTAATCCAAGTCTCCATACTCGGAGGTCTCGCATCTTTCCACTGCAGCAAGATCCTCCGCCGGGCTACTAGGGAAGCAAAGGCCAAGACATTGGCCTCTTTCGCCTCCTGCACTACCGGCTCCACCCCAACCCCAAATATCGCGAGTCCCCAGCCTGGCTTGACCCTGGATCCCACCACCCTCGACACCGTCCTCGCCACCCCCTTCCAGAACTCCTCCAGTGCCGGGCATGCCCAGAACATATGGGCATGGTTCGCTGGACTCCCCGAACACCTGACGCACCTGTCTTCGCCCCCAAAGAACCTACTCATCCTAGATCCGGTCATGTGGGCCCGGTGCAGCACCTTGAACTGGATGAGACTAAGCCTCACACATGAAGAGGAGGAGTTCACCCTCTCCAGGGCGTCCGCCTATGTCCCCTCCTCAATCTGCTCACCCAGCTCCACCTCCCACTTAGCCTTCAGCTCCTCTACCAACGCCTCCCCCACCTCCTGCATTACCTGGTAGATGTCAGACACCTTCCCATCCCCGACCCACACCCCCAAAAGCACCCTGTCCCTTACCCCCGGCGGGGGAAGCAAAGGGAACCCCACCACCTGTCGCCTAGCAAACGCCTTGACCTGAAGGTACTTGAAAATATTCCCCAGGGGGAGCTCAAACTGCTCCTCCAGTTCACCAAGGCTCGCGAACCTCCCGTCAATAAACAGGTCTCCCAACTTCCTAATGCCTGCCCTGTGCCACCCCAGGAACCTGCCATCCATCTTCCCTGGGACAAACCGGTGGTTCCCCCGCAGCGGGGCCTCCACCGAGCCCCCCACTACCCCCCTGTGTCGCCTCCACTGCCCCCAAATTTTGAGGGTAGCCGCCACCACCGGGCTCGTAGTGTACCTCGTTGGAGGGAGCGGCAGCGGCGCCGTTACCAGTGCCTTCAGGCTCGTGCCTCCACAGGACGCCATCTCCATCCGTTTCCATGCTGCCCCCTCCCCATCCATTACTCACTTACGTACCATCGAGACGTTAGCCGCCCAATAGTACCCAGAGAGGTTGGGCAGCGCCAGCCCCCCTCTATCCCTGCCCCGCTCCAAAAAGACCCTCCTTACCCCCGGAGTCCCGTGCGCCCAAACAAATCCCAGAATGCTGCTGTTCACCCTCCTAAAAAAGGCCCTCGGAACGAAAATGGGGAGGCACTGAAACAAAAACAAAAACCTCGGGAGCACCGCCATTTTGCACTTAAACAAAAACAAAAACCCAAAAATAGGGTATATGTTCATTGTAGACGGTGAGCAAACTGCCTTTTCTGAGAACTCACATGACTTCAGCTAAATGACCAGCAAGACACCTGGGGTGAAAGCTATTGTTTATTTGAATTTTAACTGCTGGAGAAAAAAAAACCGTCTGACGGAGATGAGTTTCTGTTTCAAATTTGTTTTTTTGGACTTAGTTTGGGAATAAACAGAGAATGAGAAGGTTTCCCACCACGCTTTCTCCCTGCTTTGCCAGAAATTCTGTATGGCTATCAGTATCCAGTTACAAAATTTCAGAACTGTCTGTGTTTGGAAACCTGAGAAGCTAAGACAAGAGAGAGAGAGAGAGAGAGATGCCAAGGACATTTGATTCTGCTTTGTTTTCCTCCACATCAAAGCTCCTTTGGAAAGAACCTCCAGACAACTACAGTGACTTCTTCGCACGTAGGAACAGCAGGTTGACAGTACCAAAATCCTTCAAACTTTATCTTTTTTTCATAAAGTTTTCCCATTGTCCAAAAATTTTTTTTTTCCCTTGAAGGCTAACCTCTGCAGCAAACCAATTTATTCTGTTCCTTGTCTATAGGCATGTGTCTGTGCGTGTGTGTTTAGGTTTGATGTCTGCATGTGCATTGGGATTTAATGCTTACTTGCACATCCATATTACAAGTTGTATGCTAACAGCTTTTGCAACTTGCTTTTTAATCTAAGCTTTGCTTCATAATAACTCAATAATTCTTACTATGCTGAAAGAAGCCTGATTAAAGTCTCTTTTATTCTGGGTTTACCAACAGCAAAACCAAACCACTGACCATTTTGATGAGTGAATTAGACATTCATACTTATGGGGTGGGATTCTCCGTTGGCTGACGCCAGAATCGAGAAACGTGCTTGGGCAGAGAATAAGCAGATTTGATGCAAATCGCAATTCTTCGTCACCTCGACAGCAGCATCAATGCATACCTGATGCACGTACAGTAAACACAGTTTGTCATAAGCTGGCCCAGCCCGGTATTCTCCGAGGCCTCCGTGGTTCTCCTCCACTGATGGGCCGAGTTCCCGACGGCGCGGTTCACTTGTGCCTTAGAAAACCGTGAAACCGGCCACGTGGCTGATGAGGGAGAGAGGAGGTAGGACACAGAGAGGAGCGACTGTGGACTGCCGGTCTGGACATGGCCAGTCTGCCTGGGGTTGGGGGGGGGGGGGGGGGGGGGGGGGGGGGGGGAGATCCTTGCCAGGGGGAGGGGGGAACCACCTTGCTGCGCACCCACTTTGGCCCCTGGTTCTGCAGAGTGACACCGGCCGTATGTGCCAGCCGGGGGCACCGTATAGCCCGGTGGACCTGGTTCTGTCCGGGTTACACACCATGCTAACAAGCCCCCCCCCCCCCCCCCCGGATGGAGACGAGCCACACAATAAGTGGAGGAGGAGGAGGTGCCAAATGAGGTCTTGTGTGTACCGGAACCGGCTGTCATTTGAGGATCTGCCAGACCGTGCATGCCATCATAGAGTCTGGCTAAGCAGAGAGACAGTGCGACATATCTGCCAGATGATGGCACGCATGGCACCACAGGGGTATGAGGGAGGACACCCGCTCCCGGTGGCCGTCAAGATAACACGATGGGCTCCTTCCAGACGCAAAGTGGGGATCTGTCAGTGTGGGGATCTCACAGACCTCTGTGCACATGTGCATCCGCGCCCTCACGGAGCTCCTATATGCCCAGGTGGCTCAATACACACACTTCAAATTGGACAGAGTCCATCAGCCTGCCCGGGCAGCAGGGTTCGCCACCATCAACAGGATGCCCTGGGGCCAGGGGGTGATCGAAGGGATGCATATATCCCTAGGGGCACCTGTAGATGACAGGCCGCTCTACACAAACCAAAAGGGGTACCACTCTATGAATGTGCAGCTGATTTGTGGCCATCAGCTGCACAACATACACGTCCGCACCCAATAGCCCGGCAGTATGCACGACGCCTTCATCCTGGCACGATCGATGTTTCTTGACATGTTCGAGATGCGGCCCCCCCCCCCCCCCCGGGCTGGGGGATTGGTCCCTATCTGGAGGATACAGATCGTCCCAAAGACAACAATGCCGATACAGCGACCAGATCCGTATGGAGCGGTGTTTGGGCCTCCTGAAGATGCAGTTCAGGTGCCTGGTCCGCTCTGGAGGGGTACTCCAGTATGATGCTGAGAGGGTCGCCCGCATCGTGGCGGCCTACTGCATCTTCCACAATATCGTGCAGCAGAGGGGGCGACGTGCTGGACGAGGAGAGGAACACCAGGAGGATGTGGGGGAGGGGACGGATGGTTCCCAGGCAGTGCTCCAGGGTCAACGCGCACAGGATGCTCTGAACGCCTCCAGGTTCACCAGCTGGGGAGGGGGAAAGAGGAGGACTGGCCAGGGGCACGGACACCGCATCCCACCCCTCACCACCACCTGCAACTCCCTCCATGCTACATAGATGCCGCACTACTGGGTCGGGGGAGTACCAGTGGGTCTAGTCCATGGGATGGAGGATGATGACAACCCGCTCTGCGATGAGCTCTGGTGCGCCACATTATACGGCAATGCTCCAACTCCTGCCCACGGTAACACTGTCCACCATCCACCTAGGTGATCTCTGCATGCGAGCTGGCAGATTCCATCACACAATCCCACCAGATCACTGGAGTGATGGTGGTGGAGACGGTCGGAGGGGGAACCCGGGCCACCCACAACGTCCATCCATTCAACCCCCACTTCTCTGGCTAACCCAGACAGCCGACCCCTTACACCCATGTGACAGAGCACAGAGACAGGTTGGGCAGCACGGTAGCATGGTGGTTAGCATAAATGCTTCACAGCTCCAGGGTCCCAGGTTCGATTCCCGACTGGGTCACTGTCTGTGTGGAGTCTGCACGTCCTCCCCGTGTGTGCGTGGGTTTCCTCCGGGTGCTCCGGTTTCCTCCCACAGTCCAAAGATGTGCGGGTTAGGTGGATTGGCCATGCTAAATTGCCCGTAGTGTCCTAAAAAGTAAGGTTAAGGGTTACGGGTATAGGGTGGATACGTGGGTTTGAGTAGGGTGATCATTGCTCGGCACAACATCGAGGGCCGAAGGGCCTGTTCTGTGCTGTACTGTTCTATGTTACAGTGTTAATACGCGCTTAATGTGAACAAATATTTACAGGTTTGTGCCTTAGCCCCTAGAACTGAACAGTGCCCTGCACCCGTGCCAACTTAACTAGTGTCTAACTTTCTGTTCTTAGGGCCATAAAGCTACGTATAGGTCTCTCCTCCAGATGGCACAGCAGAAGTGGAGGCGGCCTGCTGTGATTCCTTCTCTGTGGAATAGGTCCCCATTGGTGGAGTCTCCTGCTCTGCCCGCTATCTATTAGATGCACCAGGGACAAGAGGGGAGGGGGGAGGTGCTTGAGGTGCTGCGTTGTTCCAGCATCTCTCCTGCACAGGAGTCACCGGCATGGAGCCCATCACCTCCTCCTCTTTTGGGGTGACTGATGGCCCTTGGGCTGCGAGCAGAGCTATCCCCTGAGGCTCTCCTGCCACCTGGTGCTGCCAGTCCTGAAATCCCACTCTGGTCTTGACCAGGGTCCACATGCTCGCGGCCATGGAACACAGGAAGTGGCACTATCACCATCTGGGACTGCGCCACATCACCCATTGACTGTGCCACCACCCTCTGCGTTTATGTCACATCAGCCAGTCACTGTGCCACCTCCCTCCGGTACTGGGCCACCTCCCTCTGCGCAACATCGGCCAGGGCCTGGGCAATTCCGATGACGTTCCCAGCCATGGCCTGCTGCGATTGGATCGCCGCGCTCAGGAGCACCGCTGCGATTTCCAGGTGGTTCTGGCACATGGATGCTGTGAGATGGCCAACCCTTGTCTTGCCCAGCGCCCGCACAGAATGCCGCAGACGAGGACATGCTGATTCATAGCCAAAACCGTCGCCTCTAATGCTTCCACTGTGTTGGCCTGGGTGGCGCGCATTGTTGGCACCACCTCCTGCTCATGGTTGACACTTCCAAATGCACCTGCTGGATACTCACTGACAACGCCTCATCTATTCCCTAACTCTGCGACTGCATCTCCACGATTGATGGGACTGTCCGTTCCAGGAGCCTAAAACCAGTCTGATTGGCAGCTGCCCTCCAACCGAGCACCCCCTCCTGCAAACCAGAGTGTCCAAGGAGCCTGTTTAGTAAAGTGCCCAATCGAGGTGTGTGTGTCTGGGATGGTGGAGGGTGTTGGAGACAGCCGTGACTGGAAATCACGGTCATCCTCCGACTCAAGCTCTGGGGTGTCCGGAGTCTCGGGCGGAGAGCTGGGGCGGCATTCTCCCCTACCTGGCGGGGCTGGGGGTCCCAGCGTAGGGGAGTGGCGCCAACCACTCCGGCTTCGGGCCTCCCCAAAGGTGCGGAATTCTCCGCACCTTTGGGGGCTAGGCCCGCGCCGGAGCTGTTGGCACCACGCTGACTGGCGCCAAAACCGGCACCAGCGGCCTTTCAGGCCCGCTGCCAGGGCTGGACGAAAGGCGCATGCGCGCTGGGGATTCTCTTCTGCCTCCGCCATGGCAGAGGCCGTGGTGGCGGCGGAAGAGAAAGAGTGCTCCCACGGCACTGGCCCGCCCGCCGATCGGTGGGCCCCGATCGCTGGCCTGGCCACCGTGGGGGCACCCCCCGGGGTCCAATCGCCCCGCAGCCCCCCCAGGACCCCACTCACGCCGCCGATCCTGCCGCCACCAGAGGTGGTTCAAACCTCGGCGGCGGGAGAGGCCTCCCAGCAGCGGGACTTCGGCCCATTGCGGGTCGGAGAATCGCCGCAGGGGCCTCGCCGCTCAACGTGGCGCGATTCCCGCCCCCGCCAATTCCCGGGTTTGCACTCATCGCCGTTCGGCTCAAGGTGGGGGCTCCGGCTGTGGCATTGTTTGGGGATGGCAGGTGGATCCGCCCCATCACCAGCCGGCCCTGTAAGACACAAGATGCATGAGCAGGCCGGGAGGGAGGTTTGGTGATTGCGGGCGGCCTCAGTGGCCAATGCACCCGGCAAAGCCGGGCAATATCGATATCGTTACCGGCATGTGGTGCAGGATGGGGGTTCTGCCGCCTTCCAGTGGTTGGGAGGGGGGGGGATGGGTAACGGGTGTGTGGGACAGGGGTGGTGCCAGGTGCACAGTACTATCTATTCACCCTGGCCACCCTGAAGAGGTTGTGCAGTTTGCTACAGCATTGCTGGTCGGTTTGGACAATGTTGCCCACGGCCCTGACAGGAACTGCCACCTGCGCCCATGCACGGCGAAGGCTGGCAGCCTCCTTCCAGGGCTGAGATACAGGGTCATCCTCCTCTCCTCCACGACGTCCAAGAGGGTCTCGAGCTCTGCATTCATGAATCTTGGGGCTGCTCTCCTCAGTGCCATCTTGTTGGCTGGGATGTTGTGTGTGGGGAGTGAAGTGTGTATATGCGGCTGTAGTTTGTCAGCCTCCTGAGTGTCAATTGCGAAACCGGAAAATCCCGCACCATTTCTCATTACGATTGATTGTATTCCACGTGTTGCCGGCGCTAGCCCCTTAACGGTAGAGTAATCGGTCCAGGTGGGGCGCCAGTTTTGCTGTCATGAAAGTTCACGTGTTCTGTGTCAGCATCAACACAGTCTCAGAAACGTAGAATCCTGCCCATGGTGCGACCGGTGTAGTAGTGAAGCTGGAGAAACTACGCACTCCTCCCATCCCGGTCAAACACTACTGAACATGAATATGTCAAAAGCAGCAATGTTGAGATATGTGCCTTATTACACTATCTGTAAAAGCAGAATTCTCTTTATCGTTAAGAACACACCAGTTTTAGACATAGACATAGAATTTACAGTGCAGAAGGAGGCCATTCGGCCCATCGAGTCTGTACCGGCTCTTGCAAAGAGCATCCTACCCAAGGTTAACACCTCCACCCTATCCCTATAACCCAGTAACCCCACCCAACACTAAGGGCAATTTTGGACACTAAGGGCAATTTATCATGGCCAATCCACCTAACCTGCACATCTTTGGACTGTGGGAGGAAACCGGAGTACCCGGAGGAAACTCACGCACACACGGGGAGGATGTGCAGACTCCGCACAGACAGTGACCCAAGCCAGAATCGAACCTGGGACCCTGGAGCTGTGAAGCGATTGTGCTATCCACAATGCTACTGTGCTGCCCATTTTGCTGCAATAGACTCCAATATACTCCAATCATCATTTGAAACATTGTAAGTTGCCAAACAGATGGCTTAAAAATGGATACATCCCCAGGCCCAGATGAGATGTATCCCAGGCTGCTGTGTGAGGCAAGGGAGGAGATTATGGGGCTTTTAAACTAATTTTGAAATCCTCCCTGACCAGAGGAGAGGCACCAAAGGACTGGAGGGCAGCTAACATGGTAGAATTATTCAAAAAGGGAAGTGGAGAAAAAGCAGGTACTTACAGGGCAGTGAATCTAGCACCAGTGGGAGGGAAATAATTGAAAAATATTCTGAGGGACAGAATTAATCGCCACTTGGATAGGCAAGGATAGTCAGAGTGGCTTAGTTGAGGAAGTGAGCAAACGAATAGGATGGACAGTAGGACCCTGAGGGTAATGTGTTCACAGACAGAACAAAGGGATGAGCAGAGCATGGCTCGGGGGATGGTAGCCTCGTGGAGAATAATGAAAAGGATGCCGGGTAAAAAATGAGCCCAGGATAAGTGAGCCAATTAGGATATATGACCAGGTCAGGAGGTGTGTAAAATGACCAATGGGAAGTTTGTATGCGAATCTTGATGTAATTTGAAGTATATCTCCAGTGTTCCTTTGTTTGACAGTCTCTTAATCCTGGATGCTGCAGACGACAGTATGTGTGTCCTGCAGGTCCTATGGATTGAGTCAGCCTTGCAAGTTAGTTATAAATAAATGATATGATACCTGCAAATCCATCTCAGATTTTATTGAATCTAGACTGACAGCAAATTAATCAGGGATTAACATTTGGTGCCGAAACCCGGGATTCTCAAGAATCTTGCCTTTCATCTGCGAAATCAGAATTGGACTGCTCTCGGAAGGGGAAAGAGGAAAATGGGCCCACGATATGGCTGGATAAAACTTGCGATATTGATTTTCCTCTGTCTCGTATTCTGCTAACAGTCTAATCACTCGCATTTGATCAGGTGAGATTGTCTCGACGAAATCAAAGGTCAGTCTGATGGATTAGAAGATTTGATTTCAGTCATTGCAGGTACGGCTCAGTTTTGGAATGAGGCTAACAGTTCAGTTGGAGTCTGATGGTCACTCAGTTGCATGTGAGTAGCAAATTAAAAATTGGTTCTATTAAATTATACTTTAATTCGGTTAAGGTCTTTAACGGATTGATGTGATGTCGCTAAAACAGTTCAGTAAAAGACCGCTGATGGAATGTTGGTGGACAATTCAATTCCGTTCAATTCGAATCTGACTAAAATTGGTTAAGGTCTGTATCGGGTTGATGTGATGTCGCGAAACAGTTCAGTGAAAGACCGCTGATGGAATGTTTGCAGACAGTTCAATTCCGTTCAAATATAGTTTCGGGAAGATATGGGTTGTTTGAATGAAACAGAATTGGGTTATAAATGACTTGGGTGTTGATGAATGAACGTATAAGGATTTGAATTCCTTTTGTCTGAATGGAGATCTCCAATGAATGAATGAGTCTGTTTAATAAGAATGTGATATCCTCTGTTCCTAGTTTTGTGAAATGTTGTGTTTTAGGAGGTATTAAAGTGAGATTTAAAACGGGGTAAGTATTTGAAAGTTCTTAAGTAACTTAGTAATAATGCTTAACATTGTGGGAGTTAATTAAAACATAATTCTCAGGAAGAAAACAAAAAGTGAAATCAAAATGTATAAATTGGGATTTGTAAATGATTAGTTGCAACTCGGCATAGTCTTGGCTGCAAAAAAAACAAATAATAAAATAGTTTCACATCACTTAGAAGTTATAAATGGCAGGCAAGAAATGTGCTCAGCACTAAATTGGTCTTCGCATCAACACAAAGAGAAGTTTTACTTCCAAGCCGTCAGCTCTGTGGAGCTGTCCGGTTGAAATTGACACGGCACAGCTCCACCAGGGTCCTAGTGCCCGATGCATCGCTAGAAAGTTACTAGCAGAAGAAATGAAGTTTAGAGTGTTAAATACATTGTAGAAGGAGCTTTAAGGAATGAAGATATTAGACCAGAAGTTAGAGATTACATTATAGATGGGGTATCAGACAATAGAAACATTAGACCTGAAGTTAGATTAGGAGAATTACTTGCAGCATCAGGAAATAAGAATCTGATGACAGGGAAAGATTTAAAAAAATTAAGATGATGCAGGAAAAAAAAAGAGGATATTAAAACCAATTGATGACAGAGAGGAAGTGTGGGTGAAATTACCGAATAAAACCACAGGAGAAGTAATCAAAAAAAAAAAAATTGGGGTGAACATACAATTGTATTAGAGAACCATGGCGTCTGGAGCAAAAGAAATTATGTCAGAATTTTAAAAATCTGGTCAAATTGAACAAATACAGAGGAATTATGATACTCCATCGGCAGCCTACGGGCAATGAGCGTAGGAATGTAATCAGTCAAGATTTAAATGTATGGAATGATAGAACAAGGGCGGTGCTTAATGGCCCTCAGTTTAAAATGGTTCACAGTGAGCATCGGGAAACCACAAGTCAGGATTGTGGGGCATTCTGTAGCCCGATTGTTTGGACTGGTAGTAGTCATATGAAACCCAGGAGACGGTCGGATACTGAGTATTCAGGAGAATTGATAATGCATTTGCAAAGACAGCGATGGGATGCTGCAGCCCCCAGGGAGATTTGGGGCATTCAGTTTTGTCATGGTTGTTTTGTGGAATATCAGGCAACTTTAATGATTGAGGTTTGTGACCACAGGGGGGATTTTGAATCCAAGAAGTGTCAGTGTAAGTGGGATAGATTAATGACAACGTGCAATTACTGCAAGGATAATTTGGCCAACAACAATGTGACTCTAAAAGGCTGTGCAAGCTTGTAGACAAGTGCCAGACTTATGGTATCGATTTGTGAGGAAGCACGTGGTTTATGCTGTTGGGAAGACCTGGAGATGGTACTTCTGGAATATCCAAGCACGGATAGGAAGATACAAATTAAGAAATAGGGCCCTCTCCGACTTTGACCTGTTCATTTTAGTTTCAGATGAAGCAATGATAATATAGATGAAGAACCTGAACAACACTCTGCAGAAGAATGTTTCAGACAGTATGGGAAAAAAAACTAATGATACAATTGGCTACATGTTTGAGGGAATTGAATGATAGAGCCCGGAAGAAAAACCTTACGGGTTAGCAACAAATCAAAATATCAAATTATTACTGAATACTGAAACCTCCGGTCAGACATCTCTAACGGGACGTTAGCTGATGGGTGATCTGTGGTCTCCAGGAGGGACGTATTACGCGGAGGAGTTATTAAGGGTCTCGGCAGACAGCAGCGACTGACGAGGAACCCCCGTATTTTAAATGACAGTAGTCTGGAACAGTGCATCTCAAACTATCTGATGTGGCGTACCGGCAGTTTTTTCCAATGTGCCAGGGACCGGTGAGCGAAACAAGCCAATCCAGGATTACTGTCTCTTTCTTTTCTGGAAACACTCCAAATACCGGCACCGGTACGCGTACCACACTTTGAGAGGCACTGGTCTAGAATATTGGCAGCTTGCTGCCGCGAGGGGAAATTTGTAACCAATATAGTATTGGAGAGTATAACAGTTATTACAGATTAAATGTCCTGTAAGTTGTTATGTATAAATTCAATTGGGTTTTTATTGGGTGTTTATGTACGGAATACCGGCTCAGTTAAGTTCTGATAACGGGCCTCATTTTATTGGACAGATCAACAAGGAGTTCTGCTCCCAGTTGGGCATACGCCAGCAGCTAGACTGTGCGTACAGACCACAGGCGGCCGGGTTGGTTGAGAGACACAATCAGACCCTCAAAACTAAATTGGCTAAATTAAGAACGGACACGGGACTGACATGGCTTAAGTTGCTCCTTGTTGCCCTCATTCAGCTGTAGGTCACACCTGCAGGATCGGCCTGGCTCTCTCCTGCCGAGTCTTTTACGGCAGGCCCATTAGAACACCCTGGAACCTGCCTGTTCCCAGATTGGTCCAGTTTCACCATCTGACTAAAGAAAGGACTAACTATGTTCTAGCCCTCACTAACGCCCTCATGGAGCTCCATGGCCAGGTCCGCGCAGCTCACTCGTCACCGTCCCTATCACATAGCTTGCTCTCAGTGCAGCCTAGTAGTTATGTCATGGTCAAAAAAAAAATTGGACTCGGAAAGGGTCAGAGCCACGATGGGAGGGGCCTTTCCAAGTTCTCCTTACCACCCCCACTGCAGTTAAAGTGGAGGGGCGGAGTGTTTGGGTCCACCTCCACCACTGTAAAAGGTCGGTCACTAATCTGCCTCCCTTCCCCAGCGCTATTTTACAGGTGTGAAGCATGATGGGGTGGCTACACACCACCTGTGTGATCTTCGGCATCGCCTCGCTTGGAGTGACATCGGCGGCGGAAATGGAACAGGGGAATATCATCTACATCTGTAACCCCAACCGAAGTACCCGGATATTTCACCTCTGCAAAGGTGACATTCTTCGCTGCCCCCATATACGAGGACGTGGTATGGACTCGTGGAAGGTCATCAGGTTAACGGACCATGCAGGACTTATGAAGCAATTGCACCGGTCCCAACGATGGGAAGGGAAGACTGCATGGACATTGCCTTGTTTTGGAGTATATGTAAATTTGATTTTGGATGTGTTAACCTTGGTGCCTTACAGGTAAAATCAGACTGTGAGGAGGGGGTAGGAAGAGGTTGTGAGAGAGAGAGAGAGGGACTAGACAGAGGAAGGGCTGTGTAAGGAGGGAGGTACAACTAGACGTAGGTTATCAGGAGATGTACTTAATTTATTTAGGACCCGGAATGAGGGAAACCTGGACCGTATGAATCTCTTCTACTAGATCTACCACCGCTTGTATGGCCAGGGGCGCGTTGTCTGCTACCCAAACCCCACATCGGTGTCTAGGTTATTTTCTGTTTCACCGCTTTGGGGCACTCCCCAAACTGTGGTTCATTGTCAGAGTTCCAAGCCACCGCCCGAGCAATTTACCTTTCCCTACGATCCGGGTGCGGCCCCACCGGCTATTTGCCTTCCCCTTCCTCGGGATAATTCCCACTCACAGCAGGATAAGCTTTGACGGTGGAGGGCGTATATACCTAGCCACTTCACTCCCAATAGAGACTCCCGGTCGTTCGAGAATTGTTTCAGCAGTGAGGGGTACGGCTGTTTGCTGGTAGAGATGAAAATGAATATAACATGTCTGTTCTCCACTTGTACTGATCAAAAGTGTTGCATAACCCTGACATCAGGTCAATGCGCCTGTTACAATGCCATTTGTGTCCCGCTGACGCTAGGCATCCAGCTCCTTTGTGGCTGGGCGAATGTCTCTCATATCACTGTTGGGTCTAGGGCGTTCCACATTGCTATGAGGCCCGAATGGGCGTTCCAAAGCTGGATGAAATGGGCTACTGGGGGTTCCCTGCTCAATCAATATACTGATTGTGATGCTAGCCTGTACACGGAGCAAGGATACTACTTTTTCTTTAATGGTACAGCGACCAATGTTTTGTCACCCCCATTTCCCCGCCAAATTGCTATCGGAACTCTAGTCCCCAACACAGTCCCCTGCCCCACTGAGTGGATACTGCACCATAAATTGGCATGCCGGTCAGTCTCAGCCGAATTCTGCGAAGGCTAGAAGAAACCTCAGGTCCTAGCACCCAACCGGGGCCACTCAGCCGGATGGGGAATTCTGAGCGCCTTGACACTGGGGGGTGTGGGGGGGTTCCTTGGCGGTCAACGATAGGAATTATTTTATTTGCGGCCTTACCATCCTGGGAAACAAAACATTAGGGGCCCTCGGGGCAATAACCAGCGAATTATCTCAACTCAGGTTGTTTGCCATGCAGAACCGGTGTGCTCTTGACTATCTCGCCTGCATCTTTGTGGGCCTGGCCATCCTTAAATGCATGATGGGTAAAATGCAGGTTGCGCTGGAACAGATAGCCACCCCTAGAGTCTTGACTGTTAGGATCCACGAGCATGCAGCGGCCGATGGGGTGCTGCAATAGGATTTAGAAATGCAGCAACGAGTTTTCTTAGCTGAGGGGCCATAACTACAGCTAGGAATGATGGGTTATCATGAAATGATAAAAGGAGGGAATGAGGAAGTGAGCAAACGAATAGGATGGACAGTAGGACCCCGAGGGTAATGTGTTCACAGACAGAACAAAGGGATGAGCAGAGCATGGCTCGGGGGATGGTAGCCTCGTGGAGAATAGTGAAAAGGATGCCGGGTAAAAAATGAGCCCAGGATAAGTGAGCCAATTAGGATATATGACCAGGTCAGGAGGTGTGTAAAATGACCAATAGGAAGTTTGTATGCGAATCTTGATGTAATTTGAAGTATATCTCCAGTGTTCCTTTGTTTGAGAGTCTCTTAATCCTGGATGCTGCAGGAGACAGTATGTGTGTCCTGCAGGTCCAATGGATTGAGTCAGCCTTGCAAGTTAGTAATAAATAAATGATATGATACCTGCAAATCCATCTCAGATTTTATTGAATCGAGACTGACAGCAAATTAATCAGGGATTAACATAGTCAGGATCAGGAGATGATAATTGGGTGGATTCTTCATTACCCAATGACGCGATTGGGATTCCCGATTGGATGGAGAATGGACCATCCCCCGAAAAACAGGATTGCCCCACCAGTGGCCACAGCGCGCTACCCTGCCCCAGTGTGAGGAAGCAGGCCAGCGATTTGAGCCTATTTCAATATAATTAACATACTGGAAGCCTGATTCACCCCCAACCCCTTACACTGACCCCCACATGGGGAAATCCACTGGGCAGGCTTTGGTGCAAGCTTGCCCAGCATGGTCCTGTCACAGTGGACCTTGAGGTCAGTGGGGTCAGTACATAACTGTGGTGCCCCTCAACGCCCATCGGAAGGACCCTCTTTCCAATCACAATGCAAATCTTTCTCCCCCCCCACCCCGTTGCCAAATAGAGGCATCCAACCCCACTACAGGAATAACAAGCACCCCCACCACCTCCAACAGCACACACAATGGTGACCCGAATGCCTCCCCCACCGACCCCCCCCCCATCAATGTCCACCCATCCTTCACTGACCCCCTCGTCACTCACCCAGCCCCTCAAAGCAGAAACCGCCCACCCCCATCAGCCCGCCTCCAAGCTTGGGATTGCGCTGCCTGCTCAAATGGCATCGATGTCTGTGTGTGGGGGGGGGGGCGAGAGTTATTTTTTAAACAAAGATCAGGGTGCCCTTTAAAGATAAAGCCTTGATCCCTGTGGAGTCAGCCGTGCTGGCTCTGTCAAGTCCCTCCCTGCCAGAAGATCGGAACAACCCATGTCCCCAGATTTTCTGTAGACAGAGAATCTGATCTCAAAACTCAACTGTGTATCTGGGGAGATACACACCAGTGTTCAGTTGAACCTCACACTCTGGATGTGGTTTTCCCTGTTAGGTTTCCAATTCTCGCGAGAGGGACACAACGGGATTTGCACCGGCCAGCTTGCAGAATGAGATGTTCCCAGCCCATGAACCTGATTTTAATTCATTTAAATATATTTCAATATAATTAAATGTCTCCAAACCGAATCTTCCAGCCCCGTGTGATGACCACCAGTCCCCTTGTCCCACCGCTAGCATGACATCACGCCGATGCGAATCACGATTGGATTTGGATTTCAAAAACCAGTCATGGTGATCACGCCAGGGTGGGGAGGGGACTGGAAGCGCTGGGGTTGAGAGCCAAGGCTGGACACTGCCACAGGGCACTGTGTGGGCACCAAGAGAGGACAGTGCCAGGGGTCAAACTCTTCTCCATTATGTGCGTTGGGGGATTCGCCCAGAAGCTTGTGTGTGGGGCGGGGTGGTCTTCTCCGTGACTGGGGGCTGGGAGGGAAGCATATTTTTAAACACACCCACTGCTTTTTTCTTGACAAAGTGTCAGAAGGCCTGGACAGACAACCTAACTGCGTTTCTGGGGAGAAACATGCCGGTTTTCAGTTAGAACCTGACACTTTGCTATTTTTTCAGAAAATTCCACTCTCAAACTTTGGGAAAATTCCGCCCAATGACTCTACGTGATTAAACTGTTTATGCGTCACTGTCTGAAAAATCTACTTATTCAGGCAGGGCCCCTCTCTTTAATAACATTAGAATCACAGCCTTTCTAGAGGCCAACACTTGCACAATCTGCAGTAATTGCAATACTAACAACTTATTCATGCAGGAGGGTCAAAGCATATTCCTGGATAGAATCATTTCAACATGATCCAAAAAACAAAGTCACAGTTTGTACTTAACATTGTTGGTGCTGACGATTTACTGAAGTATTTACTTCACAAAATACGGTGGAATCTGCCAAGACCTGAAGGTGGTGGTGTTCCAATGCCCCTCCTGCCCTTGGCCTTCTATGTCGTAGAGGTCATGGGTTTGGAAGGTGCTGCAGTGCAACTTGTATATGGTACACAACAGTCACTTTCAAACCCACGGTCAGGTGGATCGTGGGCCGGTGTCGGGAGGGCCATAGGGTCCTGCGTCAGGGCATTCCCGATCGTGGGGCCATGCGCTGTGGCATTCCCGATCACAGGAAGTAGTGCCCAACGGCGCAACAGGCTTTTAAAAATGGTGGCCGATATTTGGCTTTCAGAATGCGGCCTTTCTGCGCATGCATGCCCCCTCAGCAATGCACAGGCCCCAAGCCTAGCGGGGCAGAACGCCTCCTCCTGATATCAGCGTGCAGGAGCAGTTTTTAAAAATAAATAAATCGCTGGAATCTTCCTGTCTGGAGTGGCGGCAGAGAGCAAGTCATGCACCCCGGCGCACAAGAAATTATTCCATTTTGCAGCTGCCAGCAGTGCTGGTGTGAACTCCAGGGCCTCTGATGAACAACCCATGAAGAAGAAGCTGAAAACAGCAACAAAGCAGCATAAAGATGATTACTTGAGGTATTGGTTATTAATTGTGCCACTGCAACTCAAGATTCAATGTTCATGTGTGTTCTCTGCAGGGAAGCACTGACAAATGAAAGTTTAAAATCCTCAAAATTTCAAAGACATTTGAAGACTAAACATGGCGAGTTTGAGGACAAACCTCTTTTTTTTTCAACAGATGTGGTGAGATCTCAAATCATCAGCTGAAGTCATTATCAGAAATGTCACATTGACTAACAAAGCAAGTGAGGTGGTGAGGACCAAGCAGACTTATCTGTCACATTAAAGGTAAATGAAAATGGTGGGTCGCAAAGGTCGGCCAGCGTGGGTCGTGAAGGTCAGCCGGCGTGGTAAAAATTGGTCCCGGGCAAAAAAAGTTTGAAAAACACTGGTGTACAGTGCTGACATTGAATGTCTGTGGTGCAGGAGTGAATGTTTAAAGTCGTAAATGGGTTGCGAATAAAGCGGGCTGCTTTGTCCTGCATGGTGTCCACCTTCTTCTTCTTGACTGATGTTGGAGCTGCATTCAGCTTGGCAAGTGGACAGTATTCCATCACACTCCTGACTTTTGTCTTGTAGATAGTGGACAGGCTTTGAGGAGTCAGGATGTGAGTTTCTCATCGCGGAATTACAAGTCTCTGCCCTGCTCTTATAGCCAGAGGTTCATGTGGTTCATTCAGTTAAGTTTCTGGTTAAAGGTACCCCTAGGAAGTTGATGTGGGTCAATGCAATTATAGTAATACATTTGAATGTCAAAAGGAGATGGTTATATTTTTCCTTGTTAAAGATGGTTCCTGCCTGGTATGAGTGTTGCTTGCCACTTATTAGCTCAAGAGGCAAGTAAACCTATAATCAAGCTGATTTCATTAAGCTAAAAATATATACAGAAACAAATAAATTCTTGCAAATAAAACATTTGTCTCTTCAGAAGGATGTTTGCATGGTGGAAAAGCATTATGACCATGAAAAGTACAAAAGCAGAGTGGAGATGATAAAGATCTACTGCCCTATTAACAACTTGGCACATCATAAACATGGGTCGTGATCTAATGGAAATGTTCTAGGTGCCATTTCAGGCATGTTTGACTGGGAGTTCATCCCTGGCACTGTCGGCGTGTTTCCCACCGCTATTGAACCACACTTGTCACTTTTTCAGGCGCTGGGGAGTTTCTCTCCAGGCTAGCCCACGGAGAAGTTTTTTCCATCACGGAGGAGCTGAACTCATTGGACAGACCAGATCCTCAGAACCGAGCCACCATTTTGAAAGGGTGCCCCGATGTCTTGGTGAGTTTGAACGTCCACCACGCTCCCCACCGACAGGCAATATCACCCCCACATACATGGACATTAACCAGAGTGAGGAGACCTCGATATAGGGTCGCTGAGGACTCGTCCTTTTCAGGCCTTCCCACGCCCCCTCTCGGGCCCATCCCCGTCTGGACCAATTCACCCTCAACCTTCCGGAGGTCCCTTCATACCCACCCTTCACTCCCTCCCTCATCCCTCTTTTCATGGGCATGATCCCCCTTCAGGTCCTGATTCTTGGCAGTGTCAGACAAACACCCTGGCATGGCCGCCCTGCCAGTGCCACCAGGGCACCTTGGCAGTGCCAGGGTAGCAGTGTCATGGTGCCAGCCTGTCAGTGCTGTTTCATAAAACACCTAACTAATCCAGGAGGCCATGAGATTTCAGGTAACACAGCACACCTCTTAAAAAGAAAACACCTTACAACTGATTGCCACCACCTTTTATTTCTTCCACTAGTGTTAACACCCAGAGCATTTTACAGATTAAATTTTAAAATGAGATACTCACTATTTTTTGAGCAATACGAAAAAATTGAGATACATCTCGAATTAAATGTCCAAAGTTATCATACACTTTGACATGCGGTCGCACCCATGATGGCAACTGTGACCTCACCTCAGTGCCGACAAATCTAAAAAGGGACAGAAAGTAGAGCAAGAAAATAAATTCCTAATCAACTTTGGAAATTAAAATCTGGTTGACACCAGACGTAGCTGCACTTTTGAGTCAAGGCTGTCCAGCTAATTCTCAAGTTATCTTCCAGTTTCACGTTACAAGTGAAAAATAGAAATTGCAGCTGTTGAGAAATGTGTCCACAAGGCATCATTTCTCATCCGACGAACTCATGCATTTCAATAGCAACAGCCCAAGCAGTTTCACTGGTCCAGTTTATTCAATGTCAATCTTCATTTCTCATGGCAAAGGAAAGCCTACCGAGAGCAGACAATGAAATGGAATTGTGGCTATGTTCCAGAATAATCTTGTTGTATCAGAATCACTAAAAAAGAACTGGCAGAGGGACAAAAGGAGATAAACTCACTTCACCTTCCTTTGAACTTGTAGTGCTCATTCCTTCAGATCCTGCCTATTGTTTCATCCTGTTCCTGTCCCACATATATCTTATGTCAACTCCATTTCCCCTCCTTTTGTCCAGTCTCTTGCCACCTACTGCCGCGACTTTATACAATGTCCTACATCACTTTGACGGTTTCTTGGTCCTAATTAGGTGTCCAATCCACCTCCAGCCCCCAAAGAAAATTACCTGGTAGCTCTAAGTTTCTTCCTTGAACAGAGGCCCGACTAGTCCCAATCCATCACCTTCTGCCTGGCTCTCACTTTGAAAAAGCTATTTTTTAAACTTCAATCACTTTATTCAAACATGGGCTGGCTTTTTTGAGGGAGATATGGAACATTCCTTATTCCAGTCCTGGTCTGGTTCCCTCCCTCAACTCTTTTTCGGGTACACTGATACTTAATTAGTGCTGCCGTCAGCTTTCACCTTGAACTTGAAAATTTAATTTACTTTGTTTTCATCCTTCTCTCACCTTCACCTGGCCCATCCCCGACTCTTCCCTTCCTTTGCTAGGTGCCTATGTCTCCATTTTCTGGGGGTAGGTAATCAACTAATATTCACAACCACACAGACTTACACAGCTACCTTGACTACATTTCCGCTACTTCCTGCAAGGACTCGATTTCATCCCTTCAGTTTCGGCATTTTCATTGCATCTTCCTTTTTCTTCAACTGAAGATTCCTCCCCCAGTGTGGTTGTCAAGGCCTCTCCACTGATGCCAATTTATTTCATGCACTTCTCATCTCATCCCTTCCCGGCCCTCCTGGAACCAAGATAAGGTTCCGCCTGTCCTCACCTTCCATCCCACTAGTCACTGGATCAAATGGACCATCCATTCTGCCAGCTCCCGCATGATTGATGCCACCACCAAACACCCCTCCCCTTCAGCATTCCAGAGGGGCTGTTTCCTCTGTGACACCCTGGTATACCCCTCAGTCATCTCTGAAATCCCCTCCATTTCCTATTACATCTTTCTTATCTCATGATAATAGGACTGAGAAGAGGAGAAATGTTGTGAACCTTTTGAATTCTTTGTGTAGGAAGTTGATATTGCCCCGTCATTGAATGTATTTAAGACTGGACCAGAAAGATTATTGATCTCTCAGGGAACCAAAGGGTAGAGGGAGGGAACAGGAAAGCGGAGTTGATGCTCAAGGCCAGGCATGAATGTATTGAATAGAGGAGCAGGCAGGAAGGGCCTTTTGGTATATTCCTGCTCCAATCTAAATGTTCTTGTAGATCCTGTATACACTCCTCATGATGTGCTCTAGTCTATGCAGTGAAGAACAAATGCTGACCTGGTGACCAATTTGCAGAACACCTCCAATCTACAAGCACGACTCTGAGCTTTCTGTTGCTGGTCATTTTAATTTTCCACCTTGCGCCTCTAGACCTTTGTCTTGGCCTACTACACTGTTGGAGTCACAAAGGCCTAGAGAGATGACGGTGCTTGACGACATGGGACAGCCCATTTTGGTGGAGAGCAACAGAAAAGCAGCAGAAAGTTAAAACTCAAGAACAGCACAGTGGTGCATAAGTAATGCACGCCCTCAAGTGGCAGAACGAGAATTTGAATCTAATTCTCCACAGGTGAAATTATTCTCATTAAGAAATAAATAAACAGACAAATGATCGCACTTCTTTCTCATATACCTGAACACAATCTTCCATACATTTAGTTTCCGTATATTGAGATTACTAAACATTGAAATAGAAGAGATGAAACGCTTGTCATTGAATTTACAGTGCAGAAGGAGGCCATTTGGCCCATCGCGTCTCCACAGGTGCTTGGAAAGAGCACCCGACTTAAGCCCGCGTTTCCACCCTATCCCGTAACCCAGTAACACTACCTAATCTTTTGGACACTAAGGGGCAATTTAGCATGGCCAATCCACCTAGTCTGCACATCTTTGGACAGTTGGGAGGAAACGGAGCACCCGGAGGAAACCCACGCAGACACTTGAAGAAAGTGCAAACTCCACACAGTCACCCGAGGTTCCCGGAATTGAACCTGGGACCCTGGAGCTGTGAGGTAGCAGTGCGAACCAATGTGCCACCATGTCGTCCATCACAGAAATAATGCTCCATTAGGAATTAGCCAACAATGAAATCAATTCTGAAACGATTTATTGCTAGTATTATTTTATAGGAAAACAATTGAAAAAAATCTTTTGCACACACCTATGATCACACAGAAAGATGGCTCCATAGTCATTTCGGTGACGGATAACCCTGCCGATGGCCTGGTTGACGGCACGGGTTGCTTGCTGCCTGTACCATTCTTGTCCAGATAAATTCTTTTGAAAAAATGTCAATGTTAACTATGGTTCATCCTTTAATTCTTTCCATAAACATTTGTATCTGAACAAAATGCCATCCTCAATTGCATACCTTTTTTTTGTTGCAGGTATGAACGACAAATTACTCAATCCAACAGATGTGACCAGCTTTGTTTTGTTAATCTACTACTTACTTTCTGGAATAATTGCTACCTCGAAAAAAGAATTACCTCCATTTTTGCCACATCCAGTGTGGTGCCAGCACTAGAAACACCTTCCCCTTCCCTCTCAGCATTCTGAAGGGACCATTTCTCCTAACACCCTGGTCCACTCCTCAGTCAACCCCAACACCCCCTCCCCTTTCCACGAGAGCAGAGATGCAACGCCTGCCATTTTAACTCCTCTCCTCTCATCATTCAAGGCCCCCATCTCTCCCCTTTCACGTGCTGAAAACTGTTATATCATCAGAACTTTTAATGAAATGCCGTCAATTTGAAACGTTAAACTGTGCTTTTCTCTCCACAGATGCTTACCAGCTGAAGTTACCAGGTGAAACAGCAATTTATTTGCATTTCTGTCAATTTTGTATAGTTATCGCTGTGTATGATGTGGTCTCTTCTACATTGAGATGGCCAAATGCAGACTGGGTGACCGTTCTGCAGAACAACACCATTCAGTCCACAAGCTTGACCATGGCCACCCTGCTAGTTTAATTCTCCCCCTTGCTCCCACTCTGATCTCTTTCTCCCTGGCCTTCTGTGGTATTCCAGCGAGGCTCAAGGAAAGCTTGAGGGACAACACCTCATCTTTTGATTTGGAGGCCCATTGCAGCTGCCCTCCCTCAACAGTGGGTTCAACAATTTGAACCTTTTCACTCCTTTTTCTTTGCTGGTTCTGGTGTGACATTTTGTTGTTATTGCTGTTCAAGATTCTGGAATTCACACCTCTAGACATCTCTTTAGTTTATTTAAATAAAAGCAAATTACTGCGGATGCTGGAGTCTGAAACCAAGGAGAAAATGCTGGAAAATCTCAGTAGCTTTGACAAAGGGTCACCTGGACTCAAAACGTTAGCTCTTTTCTCTCCCTATAGATGCTGCCAGACCTGCTGAGATTTTCCAACATTTTTTCTTTGGTCTTTAGTGTATTTGTTCCATTAGCGCTCTTTCGGGCCTTGTTCCATCGATACTTGTTGTTTACTCACTCCTCGCTTCCACCCTAACACAGAACTTCCCCTTTGTGACCGTACCTCCCCTCTTCCGCGCGCTTAGAACGGTTCGATCATCAGAATTTTTCATGAAAGGCCGTCAATCTGAAACGTTAACTCTGCTTTTCGCTCCACAGATGCTGCCAAGACTTTCCAGTCCATTTTCCATTTTCATTTCAAGTTTCTAACATCCACGGTGCTTTGCTATTGCCCAAAATGTTTCAACTGCCTCAGCAAGGGGGGGTTAAAGTCATCGTTGCTGTTTGAACAAGCAGCCCAGTATAAACATAATTAATTTTGTCAACTGGGCCAGGTCAAAGCTCATATGATTCTGATTATTATGTAGAACAGACTGGCATTTTCATTGGCACTTGTATTCCACATAAAAGCACATCTTTGAATAGATCTAGTTCATCAAAAGCAATCAGCGACATTCGTACTGACTGGTGTGTGATTTATCCGTCAAAGAACACATTAAAATATTTATGTATCATTAAAACAATCAAATTTGGTTTACAGACTATGCTCACATAAACCTAATGCATCTGCAATTTTGACAAGTGTTCAAAGGGAATATTTAGAACTTTATGCAGATTTAATTTACAGATTAGTGACCACCATCAAAGAAGGTCATCAAAAAATACCAAAAGCACAAAGTAAACCCCTCAACCAGATGCTTGTTAAAAGAACAGATCTACCAAACAATTATATTCTTTTTGTTGATACAGTACCCGAACATTTCCAACACATTTTGATCTAATTTCATCAAGGAATTGCATCTTTAGCACTACTTTAGGGTCCATCCGAGGTGGAAATGGCAAACCAGTGACGATGACGCCTCGCCCATTCGTGTCTGCAAAATCCAAGCCTTCACTGGCCTAAAGAACAACAGATACAGCAATGTAACACATGTCTTTGCAAATTTCCAATAAATAAACATTTGTATACATAAAAATAAAATGACTGGGGTCAAACTGCCCAAATTCACTTCACAGCCAATCGTCAATACCTGCAGAATCAAGAAAATGTCATGCCATCACGCTGGCTTGGGTTCAATGCAGGATGAAATGAATATCATAGAATTTACAGTGCAGGAGGAGGCCATTCAGCCCATCGAGTCTGCACCGGCTCTTGGAAAGAGCACCCTACCCAAGGTCAACAACTCCACCCTATCCCCATAACCCAGTAACCCCATCCAACACTAAGGGCAATTTTGGACACTAAGGGCAATTTATCATGGCCAATCCACCTAACCCACACATCTTTGGACTGTGGGAGGAAACCGGAGCACCCGGAGGAAACTCACGCACACACGGGGAGGATGTGCAGACAGTGACCCAAGCCGGAATCGAACCTGGGACCCTGGAGCTGTGAAGCGATTGTGCTATCCACAATGCTACCGTGCTGCCCATATGCGCTAACCCACTGCCACAAATATACACCTACGACCAACATTTTGCATAAGGGCTGTATTTGGTTTGATATAATTTCTTAATCTTATGAAATCACAGAACTATATTACCTTCCATGACTTTATTGATGTTATTGATGCCACTTCAGGCCATTGTAGCAACGTTGTGGCAGACTAATGGACTACCTGAACCAAGCATGGACTAAAGGGTACTGATGCCAAGTTTTCAAGCACTCTTGAATTTATTTTCCAAGTCCCTCAACCCCCCCCCCCCCCCCCCCCCCCCCCCCCCGTCCTACCTCCCTACCAAGCTCTCCTCTATGATCAAGCTTTTTACCACTCTGCCTCATCGCATCAAGGGTGGCACTGTAACACAGTGGTTAGCACTGTTGCTTCATAGCTCCAGGGTCCCAGGTTTGATTCCCGGCTTGGGTCACTGTCTGTGCGGAGTCTGCACGTTCTTCCTCCGGATGCTCCTATTTCCTCCCACAGTTCCGTACCAGCCTCCCCGAACAGGCGCCGGAATGTGGCGACTAGGGGCTTTTCACAGTAACTTCATTGAAGCCTTCTCGTGACAATAAGCGATTTTCATTTCATTTCAAGTTGTGCAAGTTAGGTGGATTGGCCATGCTAAATTGCCCTTGGTGTCGAAAAAGGTGTGGTGGGGTTACTGTATTGTGGGGATAGGGTGGAGGTATGGACTTAAATGGGGTGCAGGCTTGATGGGCCGAATGGCCTCCTTCTGCACTGCAAATTCTATTACCTCATTTTTTTAGATCCGGAATTCTATTCCTCTGCCCCCACCCACCTCCATGATGTACCAAGAGACATTTTTCCAAATCAGCATGTTCAAAATATAAATGTAAGTTGATGTAGTTGCTTGCTAACTGTACTTGGATTTGCTGAAACTAGCCACAGAAGAGCACAGCCAACAATCATGGGTACAAGCGGCATTTTGGATTTCATTCAGCAACTGTGCAATCTAAAAGTAACTTGGCCAATTGAAATAATACTTTCTTGCTGAGGGATTGTACTGTTGTACACAAGTCTAGTTTCTCACCTTTCCTCTGCACACTGCATAGAAACAAGCTCCATTTGACTTTGGATCACTCACTTTATCATAGTATGCATCTATAGCCTGGAAGAGATTGCCAATAATCAGTAATTTAGTTTTTTAGTGCGTAAATGAAGTCAGAACTGCAGAAAGCAATGAGAAAAGAAACAAAATCAAACCTCTGTAAACGATCCTTTGCCTTTTACTTCCACAAAGATGGGTTTAATCTCTTCTATTCTATTGGAAATGCCCTGCTCCTGTTAGAAAAAATAGTTTAAATGGAACAGTCTATGAACTCTTTATTTGTCATGTAGCTTTTGATGAATAGATGTTTTATCATGCACAAAACAATGATAGAAGTTGTACATTGTGCAAGTGCAAGTGAGGGAAATGTTTGGATTTGTACTTTTTCTATTATTTGTCTTAAGGGATGAGGAGATTTATATTAATTTTCCTGATGTTTGGGATGGGTTCCCATGGATGCCGCATGCCCTCCAAGTACAATGTGGGGATATATCAAGGACAAATTTCCAAACATTGAGAAACGCAAACAAATCCAAACTGCTGAAATTACTGTATGCTCAATCTTCCAGTTCCTCCTTTATCTTCACTTATATTATTCCAATGCTCAGAACACTTTTTTTGTGGAATACGAAAAAAGGGGAAAACACTGACCCTACAAAGCAAACAAAAAAGATGCAAAATGATTCAATCTAATGAACCTACAATTAAAAGCAAGAAAAAAAGGTGAGTTACTTGCTGCAGAATTCTCGGCCTCTGATCTGCTCTTGCAGCCACAGTATTTATATGCCTGGCCCAATTCCATTCTGGTCAATAGTAACCTACAGGATGTTGATGTGGGGGAATTCAGTGATGGTAATGCCATTGAATTAAATAGGAGAGAGTTAGATTCTCTCCTGTTGGAGATGGCAATAGCCTGAAATTTATGTGGTGTAAATGTTTCTTGCCACTGATCAGACCAGGCCTGAATGTTGTCCCAGTCTTGCACTATATGAACTCAAACTGCTTCAGTATCTGAGGAGATGTGAATGGACTCAAACATCCCCATGTCTGATCTTTTGATGGAGGGAAGAGCATCAATGAAGCAGCTGAAAATGGTTGTTCCAAGGACACTACTCTCAAGCACTCTTGCAGTAATGTCCTGGAACAAAGGTGATTGGCTTCTGGCAACCACAACAATCTTATTTTGTGTTAGGTATGACTCCAATCAATAGAGAGTTTCTCATCTCCCCCACCAACCCTTTATTCACATTGGGCACAATTTAATTAAATGGGAACAAAATCCCATAGCGAGCGCATTTAGATGCGTGTTTCCCCGGCACTCGCAATGCCGAGAAGCAACCCGCTATTTAACGCGCCCTTGGCCGAGGCCGCGCATAGCTCCATTTCCTGCACTGAGGAGCTCCACTCGCCGGAACTCCTCGGTGTAGCGAGAGATCAGATTGTGGCGATGCCGGCGTTGGACTGGGGTGAGCACAATAAGAAGTCTTACAACACCAGGTTAAAGTCCAACAGGTTTGTTTGAAACACGAGCTTTCGGAGCATTGCTCCTTCCTCAGGTGAATGGAAAGGTATGTTCCAGAAACATTTATATAGACAAAGTCAGCGATGCCAGACAATGCTTGGAATGCGAGAATTTGCGGGTAATCAAATCATTACAGATCCAGAGATAGGGGGTGATCCCAGGTTAAAGAGGTGTGAATTGTCTCAAGCCAGGACAGTTGGTAGGATTTTGCAAGTTCAGGCCAGATGGTGGGGGGTGAATGTAATGCCACATGAATCCAAGATCCCGGTTGAGGCCACACTCATGCATGTGGAACTTAGCTATAAGTTTTTGCTCAGCAATTCTGCGTTGTCGCGTGTCCTGAAGACCGCCTTGCAGAACGCTTACCCGGAGATCAGAGGCTGAATGCTGAAGTGTTCCCCGACTGGAAGGGAACATTCCTGCCTGGTGATTGTCGCACGATGCCTGTTCATTCGTTGTCGCAGTGTCTGCATGGTCTCGCCAACGTACCACGCTTCGGGACATCCTTTCCTACAGCTTATGAGGTAGACTACATTGGTCGAGTCGCACGAGTATGTGCCGCGTACCTGGTGGGTGGTGTTTCCACATGTAATGGTGGTATCCATGTCGATGATCTGGCATGTCTTGCAGAGATTGCCCTGGCAGGGTTGTGTGGTGCCGTGGTCGCTGTTCTAAAGGCTGGGCAATTTGCTGAAACAATGGTTTGTTTGAGGTTGTGCAGTTGTTTGAAGGCAAGTAGTGGGGGTGTGGGGATGACCTTGGCAAGATGTTCATCTTCATTGATGATATGTTGAAGGCTGCGAAGAAGATGTCTTAGTTTCTCCGCCTCAGGAAAGTACTGGACGACGAAGGGTACTCTGTCAGTTGTGTCCCGTGTTTGTCTTCTGAGGAGGTTGGTGCGGTTTTTTGCTGTGGCGCGTTGGAACTGTCGATCGATGAATCGAGTGCCATATCCCGTTCGTACGAGGTATTGTAAGTTGTAAGCGGTGTTGTAAGACTTCTTACTGTGCGAGAGATCAGGACACCACTCTGCAGCCCTGAACGCACCCTTCTTTCCCCCCCCCCCCAAGCCCTAACACACGATGAGGGATACCCTCACATACCAGGACACTCCTGGCCTGATCACCGCTGTGCGAGAGATGCCAGCTTGGCACCCTGGCAGTTCCAACCTTGCACCCTGGCAGTGCTGCCTGGGCACATTGGCAGCACCAGTTTGGAAGCCAGGTGGCACTGCCAGGGGACCAGGCTGGCGCTGCCAGGGTGCCATTGTTAGGGTGCCCAGGTGGCACCAGCAGTGCCAGGGGGCAAGCAGGTGGAGGCCCCCATGATCCATTTGTGAAGACCTGTCTTGAGCGGCTCTCATCCTTGGTCTGTGCGGGAAGGGGATAGACCAATGCCTCAGGAAACTGCTTGTTAAAGTGAGACTGACTGTCTTGCTGTAATATGCAGATTTGCTAAAAAGTGATCCCTCCCTTTACAATCGCGACGTCTCGTGAGATCGCTTTAGATCTCGCGAGGCATTATGAGTCGGGTAGATGCCGGGAGCAGGGTCTCCCGGCTTCTATCGGCCATGTTGTGCCGCGGCGCGCTGCCTTTCAGGCATAACATGGCTGTTCGATCTGGCCCATTTATTTCAATTTTGCTCAGGCCCCTTGGATGCCAAACTCGGTAAAATGCAGTCTTGATGTCAACTACAGTCACTCTCATCTCAGCATCTTGAGTTCAGCTTTTAATTGTAGATGCAAGTGTTGTAACTGGACTAGAACAGCTTGCCTGGGAACATGGCTAGTTCTGGAGCACAGGTCTTTAGTACTTTTTCTAGAATGTTATCTGGGATCATAGCCTTTGCAGTATCCAGTGCCTTCAGTCGTTTCTTGACATGATGCGGAGTTAATCAGATTAGCTGAAGATGGACATCTGTGATGCTGGGATCATCCACCTTAGTCAGTAGTGGTGCTGAGCCAATTTTGGTGATGGACATTGAAGCACTCCACCCAGAGTATATTCCGTGCCTCTACCATTCTCAGGGGTTCAAGTGGTGTTCAATAGAGAGAAGTTTTGATTCATGAGCAGAGGGAGGCCATTTCAGGGGACAGTTGTGAATCAACCATATTGTTAGGGTCTGCAATCACAAGTAGGCCAGACATGGCAAGGACAACTGACTTTCTACCCTTTTAAGGACATCAGTGAGCCAGTTGGCTTTTTACTTTCATTGTCACGTTATTGAGACTAGTTTTTGATTGCAGATTAATTGATTAATTGAATTTAAATTCCCCCATTCCCCAGAGCATTAGCCAGGGCCTCTGGATTAGCTTTCCAGTAACATTACCACTGCACCACCATCCATGCCAATGTGTGACCCACATCAATGTGGTTCATTCTTAACCTTTAAAAAAATATATTTTTATTCAGTTTTTTATTATACATAACACAAATAATAACAACAAATCCCCCCTTCCCAATAACAACAAACACCCCCCTTCGCCTCCCACCTTCCCGTTAGCAACTAATGGTGAACAACCAGTACAAAATGAACGGACGCCATCTCCGATAGAACTCGTCAATTGAGCCCCTCAAGCTGCATTTAATCTTTTCAAGATATAAAATTCCTTAAGATCTCCAAGTCATATTAAGTCACTGGGTGGAAAAGATGACCTCCACCCCTTAAGTATTTGCCCATGAGCAATCACGGAGGCGAAGGCCAGAACATCAGCCCCCGAGCCTGTCCGCAGCTGGTCCGGCAGGTCCAACGCCCCAAATATGGCCACCGGAGGTCAGGGATTCAGCTCAATTTGTAGAGTGGCTCATACTGTGCTGAAGAATGAGACCCAAAACACCACGAGCTTTGGACATGCCCAGAACATATGCACATGATTAGCCTGGTCCATTCCACACCGCCCACACTCATCTTCCACCTCCACAAACATCCTACACATCCTGGATATAGTCAAATGGACTCTATGCATCACCTTCAACTGTATCAGTCCTAACTGAGCACATGATGACATCGCACTCCTTACCTTCAGTGTGGCCACTACCACCAGACTACCTGAATATTTTCCTGGGGCAAACGGGAGCGATGCTGTTGACAGCACCAACTCCCTGCAAGAGTCTGCTTCCACCCTCACCCACATTGCTTACGGCTTCCTATCCCAGCCCCGCAACCTCTCGGCATTCGCCGCCCAACATGAATACATCGGATTCGGCAAACCCCCTGACTGCCGCCCTCTCTGAAGCATGGTTTTCTGAATCCTCCCTAACTTATCTGCCCAAACAAATGACAAAATCAACCATTACACTCCCATAAACAATGCTTTCGGCAAGAAGATGGGTAAACACTGGAATAAAAATTAAAACCGTGGCAAAACATTCATCTTTACCACCTGTACCCAGCCTGTCAATGATAGGGAAAGGCTGCCCAACTTCAACAGATCCACCTTGACCCTGCCCACCAGGCTCATAAAATTCAATTTATGGAGCGGGCCAATCTCGAGCCACCTGCATCCCCCAGGTATCTAAAGTGAGTAATCACCACACAAAATGTATTTCCTTTCTTTTCATGTACTAAATGATCTGTTTGAGCTGCATGCAGAAAAATACTTTTCACTGTACCTCGGAACACCATCCTCCCCAATCCAGCTCCCGTCCCCGGTGGGGAGACCAAAAAGCACTCACTCTTCTCCAAATTCAATTTGTATCCCGAAAAAGCCCCAAATCGCTTGAGTAGCCCCATATATCCCCCACCCCGCGAACAGGGTTATAAATATGTAACAAAAGGTCGTTGGCACACAGGGACACCCTATACTCTACCCCCGTTCCCCCTCACTATCCCTCTCCTCAGCGCAATGTCCAAGGGCTCTATCGCCAGTGCAAACAAAAGGGGACATGGGGCACCCCTGTCTTGTTCCCTAATGCAGCTGAAAATATCCTGACTTCACCTCGTTCGGACGAACACTCGCCTTCGGTTCCTTATTTATCAATTTGATCCACGGCGCAAACTTAGGTCCAGGCCCAAATCCAAAACCGTTATAACACTGCAAACAAATAATACCACTTTACCCAATCAATGCACCATGTTTAACAAGCGTCGCACTTTCGAGGACAACTGCCTACCTTTCACAAACCCCGTCCGCTCACAACCCCCCCCAAACTGGAGGCACTCCTCCTGCCTAAGTGGCAACACTTTGGCAAGAATCTTGCCATCCACATTTAACAGGGTCACTGACCTATACACTCCGCAGGAACCTCATCCCTTTTTATCAAAAGCAAAGTAGATGCCTGTCCCATCCTCACCGGAAGCACTCCCCACTAGCTACCGCATCCTCAACCATCTACACCAACAGCAGCACCAGACTGTCCGGAAATTTCTTAGCAAATTACACCGGGAACCCATTGGCCCCAGTACTTTACCCGTTTTGAGTTTTCCTGATCGTCGTCCAAACCTCCTCAATCCCCATCCCCACTGGCTCCTCCAAACCTGCCCCACCGTCCTCTTCTATTGTGGGACACTCCAGCCCCTCCAAAAACTCCCTCAGAACCGACTCATCCTCTTCCAAAACTCCTCAAATTCCCTATTCACCCATGGGAGCATAGTCACCAGCCCCCTCATCCCATCCCAGACCTGAACAATCTCCCGGGAGGTCGCTTGCCGGTGTAGCTGTCCTGCCAGCAAGAGACAGGCCTTCTCCCCGTACTTGCCCACCATACCCCTTTGCCCGACTCAACTGGCGTACCGCCTTTCCTGTAGACAAAAGGTTGAACTGCGTCTGCAGTTTGTTTCTTCTGGAATTACAAGGTACTGATGCCAAGCTTTCAAACACTCTTGAATTCCTTTTCCAAGTGCCTCAAACTTTCTCTGCCTCCCCCCCCCCCAAACTTTCCCTACACCCACCACACCCACACACACCCCCACACCATTACTATAACTTGTCTGCCCCCCTGATCTGCCACCACCAACTTCTCCATCAATAGTAGTGGGTGCTTTCGCGCGGGGGGGGGGGGGGGAGGATCGTTATTTCCGATCATGTGCCTTACCCGGTGGACGTGGTGCTGGAGAAGGGGCCTGCCCAGAGGTCGAAGTGGAGGATGGATGTGAGGCTGCTTGCAGATCAGTGTTTTTGTGTGTGGTTGGCAAAGGTGATTGACGATTATTTGGGGTTCAATAAAAAGGAGAGGTCTCGCCGGTGATAATGGGAGGTGTTGAAGGTGTTGGCAAAGGACAAGATCATAAGGCGCAGGTGGATCGGGAGGCAAGAGAGGAACGGCACTGGCCGGTAGACAAAAGTTTGGACGTTGATGGGCAAGTATGTAGAAGATGCCACTCCTTTGATCAGAAGAAAGGAACTGTAGACGCAGTTCGACCTTTCGTCAGAGCCAGCCCATTTTCCCCCAACTATTGAGCGTTCCCATCATCTCCTTCCCATTCCGCTCAAAATGCTTAGCAACCTGTCGCTCAAACTCCATTGCCATCACCTCGGCCAGCGTGTCCACTGTAATGGGTGGAGCCCAACCCGGCGAGCTGCTCCCGCAATCTTTCTTCCCACAGAATTCCTCACCGTACTCGGGCCCACTGGTGGACTAGCACTCATTCCTTTTCGTGCTGTATTCTTTTGTTGAGGATTCAACATCCTCCTTTGTTGAAGACAGTTCACATAAAGTTTACCCCAAATCTGGGTGAAAAGAGCCAAAAAACGAGAACTCTGGCGGGGGTTACCTAACGTGCAACCTCCACCTATATGTCATCACTGGAGCTCCCTCGGCAACACTCCTAAATCGATCCCTATCCCCAGTTGAGTAACCGGGAAACACTCACTTTTCTATCAATTTTATTTATACCTTGAAAAAGCCCCAAAATCGCTTCAGCAGTATCATGATATCATCCATTGTGGGGATCGGGTCCGTTACATATAAAAGATCACCAGCGTATGGGGACATCCTATGTTCCACCATCACCCCCACTATTTCCCTCCATCTACCTGACGATCTCAAGAACAATGGTCAACAGCTCAATTGCCAATGCAAATAAAGGGGTGGTGGTGGTGGTGGTGGTGGTGGTGGTGGTGGTGGTGGTGGGGGGGGGGGGGGGGGGGGGGGGGGGGCAGAGGGCATCCCTGCCTCATTCCCCTTTGTAACTGAAAACTTTGAGCTTGTATCGTTTGTGAGAATGCTAGCCTTAGGTGCCTGAACCCACTCCACAAACTTAGGTCCTATCCCAAACCGCTCCAATGCTGCATACAAATATCTCCATTCTATCCTATCATAGGCTTTTTCAGCATCCGATGCCACAATAACCTCTTGTTCTCTCCCTTCCGCAGGGGACAACATCACATTTAATAGCCGTCTCACATTAGATGACAAGCACCTACCTTTCACAATACCCGGCTGGGTCTTCTCCAATGACCTGTGGGATACACCCCTCTAACCGAAGCGCATGTACCGTTGCCAGAATCTTGGCATCTACATTCAGTAATGATATCGAGCGGTATGACCCACACTCTCTCAGATCTTTCTCTTTCTTTAACAAGAGCGAGATGAACGCTTGCATCATCGTCTCCAGAAGAATCCCCCGCACAGCCGATTCCTCAAACATCTCCACCAATAGACGTACCAATCGATCAGCAAACTTTTAATACAATTCCACCGGGAATCTATCCGGCCCTGGCGCTTCCCCCATCTGCATCTGCCCTAATGCTGTTCTGACTCCCAATGGCAGCTCCATCCCTTCCAGATCCTCCTCCTTTATCTTAGGGAAATCCAATATTCCAGAAAAATCTTCATATCAGACTCCTCTACCGGTATCTATAAAGCTTCTTATAAAAAGCTTCAAATGCTCAATTGATTTTTTTTCCTATGCCGACATTAACCTACCTTCCAATTCTTGAATCTATACTATCCCCCACTAGGCAGCTTAACTGCCCGATGAACTAGCAGAGTAGGCCAGTAATATAAGGATGGACAGGGCAGCACGGTGGCGCAGTGGATTAGCCCTGTTGCCTTACGGCGCCGAGGTCCCAGGTTCGATCCCGGCTCTGGGTCACTGTCCGTGTGGAGTTTGCACATTCTCCCCATGTTTGCGTGGGTTTCACCCCCCACAACCCAAAAGATGTGCAGGGTAGGTGGATTGGCCACTCTAAGTTGCCCCGTAATTGGAAAAAATGAATTGGGCACTCCAAATTAAAAAGAAAATATATGAACAATAAACACATGGCTTGCCAGCTTCGCCCACATCCCGCCCATAAAATGAATTAAAAAATAAAATCTGTGTGGTCACTTACCTTCCAGAACTCAAGGCTTTTATCCATAACAGGATATGACGGGAAGAATACCAATAAACCATTTGGCACCACTCTAGACAGATTAACTGGAAGTGAGGAGGGTAAAGAAACATGTAATTGAAGGAAGTACTTATTTGGGAAGTTGCTTAAAACATCCAGCCAAGGTTTGTAAGAACGACTTTAAACCATTTTTCTTAACTTGTTCTTTTGACCGACAGACACCATCCATCACCAAATGCTTTAATTCTATAGAGAAGCGGAATCTGTACAGAACCATATAATATTTGATTGCCATTCTGTCGCGATATTAATTTGTTATAAACTACAGTTCTTCACAAGAACGAAAGATCATACGAAGTAGGAACAGGAGTAGGCCACTTGGCCCTTTGAGCTGGCACCACCATTCAACAAGATCATGGCAGATCTTCAACCTCAACTCCTACTTCCCACTCTATCCCCATATCCCTTAATACCCAAATCTATTGACTTCAAGTCTTGAATATACCCAATGTTGAGCATCCACGACTTTCTAGGATACAGAAGGCCAAAGGTTCACAAGCCTTTAGTGAAGACATTTCTCATCTCAGACTTAAATGGGCAACCTCATACTCTGGTGGAACTGTGAATCCTAGATCAAGAATTCCCAGTCAGAAAACTAATCTTCTGGCATCTACTCTGCCAAATCCCGTAAGAAATTTATGTTTCACTTAGATCATCTCTCATTCTTCTAAATTCCAGGGAATATAGGCTGTCTGCTCAGTCTCTCCTCACAGGGCACTCCTTCAATTCCCAAGAATCAGTCCAGCAAACTCCCTTGCACTTATTCTTTAGAGAAAGAGATCAAGACTGCACACAGTATTCCACAGCTAGAATCTTCCAGGCACTTTGGAGATGGGCTGGGAGGCGGGAAAGCTGGCATAATGTCACCAGAAGGCTGGCGGGAGGGAGTCTACATGAAGGTAGACTGTAAATATTCACAGCCCATGTACTGACCTTTGCAGCAGTTCATTAATTACAGCCTGCCAACCCACATATATCTTATTTATTCTTACTCGGTATTCTGTCCATTAATCAATCCTTGCTAACATATTACCCTAATCCCAGGAGTCCTAATTTTATGGAAATATTATGTGAATATTATGTGCAAGGAGGAGTTCAATTTACTAAGATGCCCGAGGGAAAACAGAGAGTGAGCAAGTGGAAGCCAAAATGAGAGACACGCACACACATGCGCGCGCGCACACACGCGCGCGCGCACACACACGCGCGCGCACACACACGCGCGCGCACACACACGCAGAAAAAGACAGTGTATTTTGTGTAATATTGTGTGGATTACTAAAATTAGGGTCTCAAACTCAACTTTAACTCATCTACTTATAGCTTTAAGGGAGAGTGGGTAGGAGTGCAGACAACCCACTTCCAGGAGGCAGGTAGGCAATTTAATTATTATTATGAGGATGTCTGCTTTATTTAACCTTACTTTCTTGTATAACCCAGGGCATCCGGGAATCCGGCAGATAAAAGGTGCTATAAACTACTTTATGCAAAAGTAAATGCAATAACAGCAGTTTGTGGGCCAGAAGCAGCAGGATTACTTCCTTCTCGCATACCTACCTCACTTTCTTTCCTGATTTAACTCCCAATCAAAAAATATCTGATTCCCAAACGAAATTCTCCGTCGCAACCCTCACAAAGCGCCCTCCTAGTTAAGGACCGGCCTAGAGAGCACGACTGGGGGTGGGATTTTCCCAGGCTGGTGGAACTAGGATCAACTAGGAAAACAGAACTGCCATCGGGCTGTAATTTTGAGGTCTGTGCGCTTTGTTCCAGAAGACAGACACCCCTCTTAAAACTTGACATTTTGGCTATGTAATAAGAATAATAACCTTTTATTGTCACCAGTATGAAGTTACTGTGAAAAGCCCCTAGTTGCCACATTCCGGCACCAGTTCGGATAAGCTGGTACGGAAATTGAACCTGTGCTGCTGACCTTGTACTGCATCACAAACCAGCTGTCTAGCCCACTGAGCTAAACCAGCCATTACAGAGACACGTGTGCGTTCCTACAAGCGTGGCAGGTATGGAGATCAAGAAGGGAACATAGGAGAAGCCCCAGCCTTTGCATTTGTCCAACAGGAAGGTTCTTGCAACCTTTCTGGGCGAGAGCAATGATTGCAAGGGAATAAGTAAACTGGGACAGCACTGCGATATGGGGCCATTTAAAATATGGGACTGTAAAGAATGCAAGCACTGGTAGCTAGTGGGAGAGATGCCCGAAGGCTATGTTGTCCGCCCAGTGACAGGGCTAAGGACAAATCCATGGACCCAAGGAGTGCGAGGGGAAGGTTTCAGTTGTGGGCCAAGTGGTAGGGCTAAAGGAAGGTGTTCTGCTAATGGAGCACGAGGAACAAAACTAAAAAACACAGAGCCAGAAAGGAACAATCACTGGTTTACTATCTGAGTCATGAGCAAATTGGCATTGGGTAAATAAGATCAGAGAAACAAATGCGTGCTCAAAGACTGGTGTGAGAGAAATGGGTTTCAATTCATGGGGCACTGGCACAAGCACTGTTGAAAGGAGGAGCTGTTGCATAGGGATGCGCTTCACTTGAACTACGCTGGAAAGAGCTGTAGAGATGGCTTTAAACTAAATAGTGGGGTGAAGATGGGGGCTTCACTCAAGGGGAGCTTGAGAAAGTTAAAGAGAAAGTTTGAGGCAACAGCGCATTATAGTGATATGGGCAAAGGTAACCAGCGTGTAACAGAAAGGGGCAGAGTGTATAAGCATAAGGAGGCACCAGAAAATAGGATCAAAGTAGGGACAAATGATAAAAAGACAGAATTAAAGGCTCTTCAAATCAATGAAAGCAGCATTCATAACAAGATGAATTGACAACACAAAATGAAATTATTAGGAATGATATGATCAGGGATATGGCACATAGCAACCAAGGCTGGGAACTGAATATTCAAGGATATTTGACATTTCAATCTGATAGGAAGGAAAAGGTGGCTCTAAAGACGAGTTCAGTACAGTAGTGAACAATGCCTTTGGCTCAGACGGTGAGGAGAGACGTTTCTATTTCTACTTTTTAAAAATCAGGGCATCCTTTTATCATTAAAAAAACTGAAGTTGCAGGTGGGATGGGTTCTGAATAAGCACGCCCCACCAGCATGACATCACAGGACCCACCCCTTCACCTTATTTGGCAAAGTGGTTAAAAACTGAAAATCCCTGCGAGGGGAAACAAATTCAGATATCTGCAGGTGCGGGACTTCCTTCATAAACAGGTGGCAACCTTCCCGCTCCTACCGCTGAGGGGGATTCAGGATAGGGTAATTTCCAGAGAGTGGGTAGGGGATGGGAGGGGAGCGTCTCAGACATCTATAAGAAGCTTATGGGGTCGGAGGAGACGCAGACTGAGGAGCTGAAGCACAAGTGGGAGGAGGAGCTGGGAGGTGAGATAGAGGATGGTTTATGGGCAGACACATTGAGTAGAGTCAATGCGGCCGCAACATGTGCTAGGCTCAGCCTTATACAATTTAAGATTGTGCACCGGGCTCACATGACAGTGGCCCGGATGAGCAGATTCTTTGGGGTGGAAGACAAGTGTGCAAAATGTGTGGGAGGACCAGCAAACCATGTCCACATGTTTTGGACATGTCCAAAGCTTCGGGGATTTTGGCAGGGGTTTGCGGACGTCATGACCACGGTTTTGAAAACAAGGGTGACGCTGGGTCCAGAGGTGGCGATTTTTGGGGTGTCGGAAGATCTGGGAATCCAGGAGGAGAGAGAAGCAGATGTTTTGGCCTGGTAGCACGGAGACGGATATTACTGGCATGGAGGGGCTCAAAGCCCCCGAAGTCGGAGACCTGGCTATCGGACATGGCTAGCTTTCTCTGTATGGAGAAAATTAAGTTCGCCTTGAGAGGTTCACTGTTAGAGTTCACCCGGGGGTGGTAACCATTCATCGACTTCCTTGCGGAAAATTGTCAGCAGACAAGGGGGGGGGTTAGAGTAGGGGGGAATAAGGGTGTAACTTTTACGAAAGGTTAACGGTTTTTGCACTATGTTTATGGTTTCATGTATATTGTCTATTTTGTTGTTGTTTCTGTCCCAAAAATACCTCAATAAAATGTTTCTTAAAAAAAAAATTGAAAACCCGTCACTGCCCAGGGTGACACTTTGCTAAGAAAATAGGGCAGATGAGAAATTGCAAGTGAAAGAAGTCACGAGTAGGAATAGGTTATAGGCCCCCAAATAGCAGCTACACTGCAGAACAGAGTTTAAATGAAGACATTGATAAGAAAGGTACTGCAATAATTGTGGGTGATTTTCATCTTTATAAAGATTGGACAAATTATTTTGGCAAAAGTAGCCTTGTAGACAAGCTGAAGAGTGTATGCTGGTTAGTTTCTTATTATATTCTTGAACTAACCAGGGAACAGGCTATTTTAGACTTGGCAGTGTATAATGAAACAGGATTAATGAACTCAATGATCAAGAATCCTGCAAGGAGGGGGATTTTCCTCTGGGGGAGCTGTCTCACAGAGTCATACTCATGGAATCATATCTTACAGATAACGCTCCACCCACCACTATTACCATCCCTAAGTATGCCCTGTCTCACTGACAGGATGGACCCAGTGGAGGTGGTGGCATCCTGGTATACAGTCTGGTGGGAGTTACCCTGGAAGTCCTCAATATTGACTCTGGAACTCATGAAGTCTCATGGCACCAACAAAGGCAAGGGCACAGAATCTACAGTGGGACTGTGGGTGGGTATTTCAATGTTGATCACCAAAAGTGGCACAGTAGTATAGACCAAACTGGCTGGCTCATAAAGTACATAACTGTTAGACTGGGACTGTGGCAGATGGTGACGGACACAATAAGAGGAAAAAATAGACAAGACCTCATCCTCACTAACTTGCATCTGTCCATGACAGTATCGGTAGGAATGACCACCGCATAGTCCTTGGGGAGAAAAAGTCCCACTTTCACAATGAGAATACCTTCTATCGTGCTGTGTCGTACTGTCACTGTGCTAAAAGGAGTAGACTTCGAACAGATCCAGAAACTCAAGACTAGACATCCATGAGGTGCTGTGGGCAATCAGCAGCAGCAGAATTGTACACAATCACAATCTGTAAACTCATGGCCCAGCATATCCCTGACTCTACCATTCCCACCAAGCCCAGGGATCAATGAAGTGCAGGAGAGTATGCCAGGAGCAACACCAGGCACACCTGAAAATGAGGTGTCAGCCTGGTGAAGCTGCAACACAGGACTACTTGTGTGCCAAACAGCACGTGCCGCAAGTAATAGACAGAGCTAAGCGCTTCCGTAACAAACGCATCAAACCTAAGCTCTGCAGTCCTGCCACATCCAGCCGTGAACGGAGGTGGACAATTAAACAACTCACTGGAAAATGAGGCTCCACAAATATCCCCATCCTCAACAATGGAGAAGCCTCACATCAGTGCAAAAGGCAAGGCTGAGGCATCCGCAACAGCCTTCAGCCAGAAATGCCGAGTGGATGGTCCATCTCAACTTGCCAAGGGCCATATGATAAGGAATGGTAAGGAATTCCTATGATAAGGAATGGTAATAAATGCTTCCACATCTTGCAATTGAAGAAAAAAATGTGCCTTTCAAGATCTAACTCTATTTTAATCTACTCAAAGTAACAGCCGCAGCGACTTAATCTCAATACGGAAAGAAAATTCGCCTACTTACCCATTGTTTTTCCAAGGGATGACATGTACTGAGGTGAAAACCTAAAGAGAGAATAGTTTCCATCACAACCAAGAGCCAGAACACTTTCCATGTTCAATTACATATTCGATACTGCTGAATTACAGCTTCCTGAAAATGCATCAGCACAAATTATTTAAAATAATGCAACTGGACTATTTGCAAAAGGAGTGCCAGTTCTGGTTCAAATTATATAAAAATTAAAATAAAACAGAATCAAAAAACTGTATTCAAAGTAAATAATATTGGGACAACTGCGTTGTCAGAATGCTGTAATTTTCAATGAAGTTTTTAAAACCTTTCACAAACCACTCACTTGCCTAAACGTAATGTGAAGAGGCTCACCAAGCCTCTTCTCGCCAGAAAGCCAACCGATTTGAAATCTCAAAATGTTTTTCTGTGCAATGCCTGCAGGAACTAGGTAATCCATGTGCAGGTGTTCTGTTAATTAGGCAAGCCTCAATGTTTGCGGAGAGAAACAGATTTAACATTTCACATTGATGATCTGGCATCAGATAAAATGCCAACTCTCGTTTCTCTTTCTTTTTTTTTAATAAATGTTTTTTATTGAGTTTTTGAACAAGGTATAATTACCATTATGTACACAGGATAAGAAACATATCCACACATATCTAGAAGAGAAGGGCATACCCCAACATACCAAGGAGAAGGAAATGGTACATAGTAATAAAAAAAATACAATAAAATATGAAATAGAATAACTGGTAGGGTATTGTGCACCAGCTCGACAGCGGTAGCTCTGTACACCTGGCAAAATTATTTACACCACGTAAGTAGGCGACTGTTTGTCGGGGGCAGGGAGAGATTGGGGAGGCAAGGCTGTGTTTCGCCTGCTTCTCCCGGACAGATCTCGCTGCCGTCCCGCGCTCGCCTCCGCTTCTGCTGCTCCTCCTGTCCTCCGTCTTTATTTTCCTCGTTCCCCGCTCCTGGAGATGTCATGCACGTTTTGGTATCCCGTGCCTTCCTTCCGGCTCCCATTTCCCTGCCGCCCCCCCCCCCAAAAACCTCGCTGGTTCTCCTCCCTTGTTTCTTCCCCCCCGCCCCCTCCACGGTTCGCCTTTCTTTCCTCAGGTTTAGCCGTCGTCGTCTCCCCCCTCCCTCCCTCCCAGTCTATCTCTCCCTTTCATGCCTTGGCTACTTTTCCCTGATTCTTGACTAATTTCCCCTGATTCTTGGCCACCCGGCTATTCTTCCTCTTGTTCGTTGGCCACAAACAGGTCCCGGAACAGTCGCATGAATGGCTCCCATGTTCTGTGGAAGCCGTCGTCGGACCCTCGGATGGTGAATTTGATTTTCTCCATTTGGAGAGATTCCGAGAGGTCGGACAGCCAGTCTGCAGCTCTGGGTGGTGCTGCTGACCGCCAGCCAAACAGGATTCTACGGCGGGCGATCAGGGAAGCAAAGGCAAGGGCATCCGCCCTCCTCCCCAGGAATAGATCTGGCTGGTCCGAGACCCCGAAGACAGCCACTTTCGGGCATGGCTCCACCCTCACCCCCACCACTTTGAACACATTGCCTCAAAGAAGGCTGTCCAGTACTCCACAAGTCTGGGGTAAGACCAGAACATGTGGGCGTGGTTGGCCAGGCCTACTTGGCACCGTTCGCATCTATCCTCCACCTCCGGGAAGAACCAACTCATTCGGGTTCTTGTTAAGTGGGCTCCATGTACCACTTTTAGCTGTGTCAGGCTGAGCCTTGCGCAAGTGGCGGTGGAGTTGACCCTATGGAGTGCTTCACTCCAGAGTCCCCACCCTATCTCAATCCCCAGGTCCTCCTCCCATTTCTTTGTTGTTGCGTCCAGTACGGTGTCGGCCCTTTCTGTCAGTCGGTCATACATGTCACTACAGTTTCCCTTGTCTAGTATGCTTGCGTCCAGTAGTTCTTCCAGTAGTGTCTGTTGTGGCGGTTGTGGGTACGTCCTTGTCTTTCGTAGGAAGTTTTTAAGCTGCAGATACCTTAGCTCGTTCCCCCTGGCTAGCTGAAATTTCTCTGTCAGTTCGTCCAGTGTTGCGATCCTGCCGTCCGTGTATAGGTCCCTGACTGTCAGTGTCCCTCCGTCCTGCCTCCACCTTTTGAAGGTGGCGTCAGTCAGTGCTGGTGTGAACCTATGGTTGTTGCAGATGGGAGCTTTGTCTGACATTTTGGTCAGGCCAAATTGCTGCCGCAGTTGGTTCCAGGATTGGAGGGTGGCTATCACCACTGGGCTGCTGGAGTGTTTTTTGGGTGGGGATGGGAGTGCTGCCGTGGCGAGGGCCAAGAGGGAGGTCCCCACGCAAGAGGCCTCCTCCGCGCGCACCCACTCGGCCTCTGGCTCCTTGATCCATCCCCTTATTTGCTCGGCTGTCGCCGCCCAGTGGTAGAATTGTAGGTTTGGGAGGGCTAGCCCCCCCTGGATTTTGTTATTTGTAGGACCTTCTTTGGGATCCTAGCATTCCCCCCCCCCCCATACGAACGCCATGATTAGTTTGGCCAGCGCTTTGAAAAAGGCCTTGGGGATGTAGATCGGGATGGATCTAAACAGGAAGGGGAACCTGGGCAGTACGTTCATTTTGATCGTCTGGACTCTCCCCGCGAGGGAGTGTGTGTTCCATCTTTGCAGGTCCTTTTTTACTTCCTCCGTCAGACTGGTGAGGTTCCATTTGTGGAAGCCCTTTCCAGTCATGGGCTATTTGGATCCCCAGGTAGCGGAATTTGTGTCGGGCGTGTTTAAACGGCAGCCCCTTTAGTGCTGCTCCCCCCACTTGCGGGTGTACTGGGAAGATCTCGCTTTTGCTCATGTTGAGTTTGTAGCCCGAGAAGGCTCCAAACTCTTTCAGGAGCGCGATGATTCCGTCCATGCTGCTCTGTGGGTCCAAAATGTAGAGGAGCAGGTCATCTGCATAGAGTGAGACTCTGTGCTCTCTGCCTCCCCTTCGGATCCCCTTCCAGCTTTTTGCTGCTCTGAGCGCTACTGCTAGTGGTTCGATCGCTAGGGCGAACAGCAGCGGGGACAGTGGGCACCCTTGTCTGGTGCCCCTATGCAGTTGGAAGTATTGGGAGTTGGTATTGTTGGTCCGTACGCTCGCCATGGGAGCGTTGTATAGGAGCTTTACCCAGGTGGTGAACCCTGTTCCAAGCCCGAACCGCTCCAGTACCTCTATGAGGTATTTCCATTCGACTCTGCCTTTTCTGCGTCCAGGGAGACGATCATCTCTTGTGTTCTCTCCCCGGAGGGGGTTATTATCACGTTCAGCAGGCGCCTGATGTTCGAGGTAATCTGTCTACCTTTGACGAAGCCCATCTGGTCCTCTGTGACCACCTCAGGTACACAGTCTTCTAGCCTTTTGGCTAGGATTTTGGCCAGTATTTTGGTGTCTGCGTTCAGCAGTGAGATGAGTCTGTATGACCCACATTCCGTTGGGTCTTTGTCTTTTTTAGGTATCAGCGAGATTGAGGCCTGTGCTAGACTGGGTGGCAGTGTGCCCCTAGCCAGCGAGTCTGTGAACATCTCCCACAGGTGCAGGGCCAGCGCTGTCGCAAATGTTTTGTAGAAGTCTGCCGGGAATCCGTCTGGTCCCGGCGCCTTCCCCGCCTGCATGGAGCTAATGCTGTCCATGATCTCTCCCAGTGCTAGTGGTGCTTCCAAGCCCCGTTTTCTGCCCTCCTCCACGACTGGAATGTCCAGTCCATCAAGGAACCGTTTCATCCAGACTCCCCCCTTGGGGCTCCGAGGTATACAGCTCTTGGTAGAAGGGCTTGAAGGTTTTGTTAATCTTTTCTGGTTCTGTTTCTAACGTGCCTCTGGTACCCCTGATTTGTGCAATTCTTCTGGTGGTTGCCTGCTTTCTCAGCTGGTGTGCCAACAGGCGGCTGGCTTTGTCTCCGTGTTCGTACAGGGTCCCACGCGCCTGGCGGAGTTGGTGCACTGCTTTCCTGGTGGAGAGCAGGTCAAAGTTCCTTTGTAGCTCTTTCCTCTCCGCCAGGAGCTCTACGGTCGGGGCCTCGAAGTATTTACGGTCTACCTCCAGTATGGAGTCGACCAGCTGCTGCCTAGCCACCCTTTCCTCCCTATCTCTTCACGCTTTGAAAGCGATGATTTCCCTTCTTAGTACAGCCTTTAGCGCTTCCCAGAACGTGGAGGGCGAAACCTCCCCGTTTTGGTTGTTCTCCGTGTACTCTGCTATGGCCCGCGCTATCCTTTCGCTGAAGGCCTTGTCAGCTAGTAAGGCACCGTCCAACCTCCATGTGGGGCGCTGGGCCCTTTGCGTCTCTAGCCGCACGTCCACGTAATGTGGAGCCTGGTCTGATATCACAATTGCGGAGTATTCCACTTTGTCTATCCCTGGAAGCACCGTTTTCCCCACCACAAAGAAGTCAATTCTGGTGTATACGTTGTGTACTGGGGAGAAGAAGGAGAATTCCTTCTCCCCCGGGTGGGCGAACCTCCAGGGGTCCACTGCTCCCATCTGCTCCATAAAGTGACTGAGTTTCCTTGCCATGCTTGAGGTTTTCCCCATTTTGGGGTTTGATCTGTCGGATCCTGTATACAGTTGAAGTCTCCCCCCATGATTAGTCGATGTGTCGCTATGTCTGGGATTTCTGCCATGGTCTTCTTGATGAAGCTCGTGTCGTCCCAGTTGGGCGCATACACGTTGACTAGTACCACCGGTGCCCCTTCCAGGGCCCCGCTGACCATGACGTACCGTCCCCCCAGGGTCCGTAACCGTCTTTGTCGCCCTAAACATCGTCCTCTTGCCGATCAATATTGCCACCCTCCTGGCCCTTTTCCCATAGCAGGAATGGTAGGTTTGTCCCACCCAGCCCTTTCTTACCCACAGTCGGTCCTGCTCTCTCAGGTGTGTCTCTTGGAGGAAGACTATGTCAGCCCTCATATTTCTGAGGTGGGTGAGGACTCTGGATCTCTTCACTGGGCCGTTGAGTCCTCTTACATTCCAGGTGACTATCCCGGTGGGGCTTCTGCCCCCTCGCTCCTGTGGGATTAACCATACTTATCTGGTGGACGCACCCCTGCCCTCCGGGGTTTCCATTTGTTAGGGTGCCGTCTGGGATGGCCGCTGTCACTGCTCTCCCCATGCGGTCGGGTCTCTGCGCTCCGGGGTTTCCCTTTGTCCCGTGGGCACCCGCCATGGCTGCCCAATGTGTGTCCGCCACGCGGGTAGTCCCCTGCACTCTGTGGTCTCCCTCCGCCCAGAGACCGTACTGGGTGGGTGCTTGCAGCAGTTCCTTGTTTCGGGCCCTTGGTTGTGGCACTTTGTAGTCCTGTTCCTTTTCTAGCCTCTTTTGTCCCTCCTTCCCTGCATCCCGCCTCCCCGGTCTCTCGCTCCCCGTGTACCCCCTGCCCCTGGTCACTCCCTATTCCCTCCTCCCCTGTATACCCCTCCTTTGTCCCTCTTTCCCCTGTTCGCTCTCCCAACTCTGATGGGTGTTCCCCCCCATCCCCTGCCTGGCACCTTCCCCCCTGTTGGGGGCGCGCTGCGGCCCTGCTTTGTTGCGTGCCCCCGGCGCTAGCTTTCCTGCTAGTATGGTGGCCCCCTCTCGGGGGTTACTGTCTCGCTTTCCCCTGCCTGGCCTCTGCGGTTTTCTGCCCACTCTTCCCCCATCCTACCCTGCATCCCTCTCGCTTCTCCAATACTCTCGTTCCCTCGTGCTGGGGCCTGGCCTCCCACCTGGAGCGGTCCCACGGGCAGTAGTTGCTCTTTGTTCAGGGTGCTCTTGCCGTGGCAGGGGCGGGGGGGCCTGGCATTGCCTCACCCCTCCACACACCCCCGTCGGCATGTCGTTGCCCCTTGCCAGGGGCCCTTCATCCCTACCCTTGCTGGTGGTTTTCCAGCCCGTGTTCCTCGACAAACTTGTTTGCCTCAGCGGGGGCTGTAAAGAAGTATTCTCTGTCTTGGTGTGTGACCCAGAGTTTCGCTGGGCACAGCATACCAAAACGCACGTTGCTCCTGTGAAGGGTTGCTTTTGCTCTGTTGAACTCTGTCCGTCTCCTGGCTATATCTGCCCCAATATCCTCATAAATTCGAATGGCGTGTCCTTCCCATTGGCAGGCTCTATTTTTCCTGGCCCAGCGCAGGATTGTCTCCCTATCCCGGTACCGGTGCAGTTTAGCTATGACTGCTCTCGGGTGGTCTCCTGCCTTGGGCTTCGGGTGCAGCGACCGGTGTGCTCTGTCCAATTCTGGTGGGTTGGGGAAAGTTTCCCTCCCCACTAAGTTGCCCAGCATCGCAGCCACGTATGCTGTGGGGTTTCTACCCTCGTTCCCCTCTGGCAGGCCCACTATCCTGACATTTTGCCTTGTCGAATGGTTTTCCTGGAGGCCTACTCTGCCCTTCAGGCTCCCCGGTGTTGCGCCCAGTCTCGTCACCGCCATCTCCAGGGCTGTGACCCGGTCGCTCATGTCAGTCGCTGCTTTCTCCAGCTCCTTAATGGTCGCCTCCTGGGCTTCCAGTTTCTCCCCTTGGGCATCCAATTTCTCCTCAAGTCTGGCCAGGGCCTGCTGCACCTCTGTCAGGGCCTTGGCCACTGCTGCCTGCACTGCGGCCTCTATGTCTGCCTTGTTTACCTGCTGATGCTCCCTCAGCACCTCGGTAAAGGCTGCCTTCCAGTTCCAGCTCCCCCCTGGCCCCGGGGTAGAGGGCACCTGTCTGTCCAGCTCTTTTTGATGCGGCGATACTTCCGTTCTGTTGCTTTGTGCGCTGATTCGCTCGTCTGAACTGGCTCGCCCATTGCCCCGTCTGCCTCTGGTGCCCCTTCTCCCTCTGCTTTGGCTCCCTTCTGGCATTTTTTCTCCCCCTTCCCTTTCTTCTTTTCTTCTCCCCTTGTTTTTCTTTTCCCCCTTTTGCGCACCCTTTTTTTTGAGAGCGAGAGAGAGAGAGAGAGAGAGAGAGAGAGGCCTCTTTGTTCCTGCCTCGTGGTGGTCACTGCCGGTTGGGGGGGGGTCGTTGGGTCGCTGGTCGCTCCTCCATTCCCTTCTCTCCGCAGGCTCGGCCCCGCTTCGGTCCGGGCCGCTGCCGCTCCGATCCTGGCCTACGCTCTGGGGGGGGGGAGGTGGACCTGCCACCGCCACTGCCGCCGGATCGCTCCGCCGCCGAGGTTCCCCTGCCACCAATTTTGCGGGGGTTTGAATCTTCCCCTTCCCCCCTCCTCCCGCTGCGGAGACCCCCCGAAAAAAGGCCCTGACCTCGTTGACCTGCGGGAGCCCCTTTCTTTGCGACCGCTCCGCTCGCCAACCGGAAGTCCTCCTTGTTTCTCTTTCTATCGATGCAGCCACACCTGCTGAGCATTTCCTCCATTCCTTTGTCTTTATTTCAGATTTCCAGCAGGCGTTCTATTTTGTTCTCATAAGCCTCCACGTTTGCGGCGTTATAAGCATTCAAGCAGCCCAATTCAGTCTGCATTTGACTCAAACTGTTCTCCCTCTTGTGCAGTTGCCACTTTAATTATTGCACAGCCGTCACCTCGTGAATCAGAGAAATGAACTATGAGCTCTGTATGTCCCTTTTGACCCACCTTTACCAGAAAAAAGACTTTGCATCACAAAAGAACTCTACAAGCACACGTACAAGGCATCAAACAGCAATCTGCTGCTCAGTAGCTGTGTCATGTCAAGCAACATATAACTATTTTGTGTTAGCTGCCATATGAATGATTTGCACCTTACCTTTGATTATATGCAGAGCTTAACTGTGCTCCATCAGGGCCTTTTGGGACAATCCCAATCCATATTTGGTGTTTGTCAATCACATGAGGATTTTCCAGACTGACAGGAAAGGGGCTAAAAGATGTATTGGCATGTATTAATATAAATTTATTAGCCAGTTAAACACATCTGCATTATTATTCAAAAACGTTCTAATGATTTCAACAAACATTGTGATACTTTAAATATTCAACAAAATTATTCTAACAGTACCCAGCACTTTGAATGAGGGAACATTCATGTCAAATGCTAACAAAGCTAGTGGTTGGATTGTCCCAAAATGGGGCAATGTCCCCACGCCGGCGTAAATACACAGGCGTTGCACTCCCGGGTTTCCTGAAAAAAAGACAACCCGATTCACTTACCTCAGGGGCCCAGAGTGCTTCACAGTTTTGGCTGCGGATACGGGTCCTCGCACTTCTAGTTCCGAGTCCGTGCATGCGCAAGGCGGCGGCCTCCAGTGACTGCGGGGAGCGCCATGGCGGACTCGGACCGCGGAGGCAGCTCCGTAATGTAGGTCCCCCGATCTGCCACGCGCCCCTGCAGTGGATCGGCCCGATCTGTGGCCCGGATACCCATAAGGCCTCCACCCCGATCCACCCCCACCAGGGCGACCGTGGGCCATGCGAGAGTACCGACCGGCCACACCAAGTTAGTTCCATGCCATCGAGAACTTTGCCAGTCGAGAGCGGAGAATCGCTGGGCGGGCCTCTATCAATGGCCACCCCAGCCACGCGCCGTAATTCACGGAAGCGCGTATATTCGGGGCCCGGAGAATCGGCAAAGCGGCACTGGGCCCGATTCCGTTCGGAAAGCTGATTTTCCGCCCGCACGCCAAACGCGATTTCAGCGCGGGGCTGCGGAGAATCCAGCCCAGTGTTTCTTTTCCCGAACGAGCTCAAGCCGTTAGATCCACTTAATTTTTTAAAAAATGTATGGACTGTCACTCATCTAGTAATCTGCATATCATTTCTACAAAATGCAGGAGGATATTGTTCTTTCAAATTGTAATGCCTTAGTCACAGTGGCACTGGCTCAAATATCTAAATGGAACAATCTTTATAAGTAATAAGATGACTGCATCTTGTGACTATTAGTTGGTTCAGTGTGAGCCTGTGCTGCTTGACGCCGTGGAATACGTGAACATGCAGGCTTGGTGAACTTCTAAAAATTAATAATGTTATACATCCTAATTCGATTTTCAGTTGGTAACAGTGTTGAAAGCAAGTTAAGTGGTTTAATACATTTCTACATTTATAAAAAAAACATACTCACATTTGCATTTCTGAAGTGAAAGAGGACAATGGAGCAAGTGTACCGCTTGTGAGGATGATCGATTGAACCCCTTGGCGTACCAGCTCAGCCATACTGTATCCAGGGGAGAAGCACCAGTAGCTTAAAATTTTTCCTGTCAACAGAATAATTTTTTTCCTCACAAAGGCAAAAACAATTGGGTGTCATAATATTTAAACTTATCTCGAGTACTGCATATCTTAACAGTAAACCTTTTCCAGTAATTATCTCTGTCCCAGTTTTTAAGTTCAATGGGGGGGACATTTAAAAAACATTGCAGGATGTGTGATGAAAGTTATGAGCAGGCTATGGGCAGCGTAATGAACTGGATATGGAACTCATCCCACTGTATTTCAATCCTTGTTCCAGTCCCTGGTGCAAACAAAGTCACAACATTTATAAATAATTTAATAATTTAAATTTTTTTTAGAATCTTTATTAGTGTCACAAGGATGCCTACACTAACACTTCAATGACATTACTGTGAAAATCCCCTAGTTGCCACATTCTGGCGCCTGTTCGGGTACACAGAGGGAGAATGAGAATACAGAATGTCCAATTCACCTAACAAGACCCCTCTCCCAAGCATACCCCTGGCAACCGACCAAGTGATTGAAAACAAGCTGGATAAACTTAATGCTAAACTTACCTCTCAGAGGGAAGTAAGAGACTGCTGTGTGCTCTGTTTCAAAGAGACATGGCTCACCTCCGCCTCACTGGACTGTGCCATACAAGCTGAAGGCTTCTCAATTCATCTGGCAGACCGTACCGCGTCATCAGGCAAAGCAAAGGGTGGAGGAGTTTGCCTACTCATCAACTCTTCCTGGTGCTTGGATGTGGTGATCTGGCGACCTACTGCTCCCCAGACCTGGAATACCTGACCGTGAAGTGCCGCCCACAATATCTTCCACAGGAGTTCACTTCAGCCATTATCACAGCGGTCTATTTCCCACCCCAGGCAGAAGTGGGGAAGGCGCTGGACGAACTGTACACAGTTATAAACAACTACGGAACAGAACACCCGGAGGCCTTGTTCATCGTGGCCGGAGACTTCAACAAGGCTAACCTCAAGAGTGTCACTGCCAAAATTCCACCAGCACATCTCCTGTCCCACCATGGATGACAACATTCTTGACCACTGCTACTCAAAAATCAAGGGCACCTACCGTTCCACCCCCGACCGCACTTTGGGAAATCAGACCACAAGAGGGTGCTCCTTCTCCTGGCATACAAGCAGAAACTCAAGCGGGAGAATCCAGCTAAGAAGGTCGTGCAGTGCTGGTCCGAGGAAACAGAAGAGCTCTTACGTGATTACTCAGAGACAGTGGACTGGTCCATATTTAAGAACTCAACGACCAACTTAAATGAGTATGCCATCACCGTCACAGCAAATGTGTGGACGACTGCGTGCCAAAGAAAGCAGTACGTATGTTCCCCAACCGGAAACCATGGTTCAATCGTGAGATTGACTCCCCACTGAAGGACAGGTCTGAGGCATTCAAATCAGATGACCCTGACCTATACAAGAAATCCAGGTGCGACCTCCGCAAAGCCATCGAGATGCCAAGAGAGAATATCAAACCAAGCTAGAGTCACAGACAGACTCTCAGCAGTTGTGGCAAGGACTAAACAACATAACGGGCTACAAAGCGAAGCCGAACAGTATCTCTAGCAGCAGCGCACCCCTCCCTGATGAACTCAACGCATTCTATGCTCGGTTCGAGCAGGAAACCAACAATTCGCTGTCGAGTGCCCCAGCAGCCCATAACTCACCAATACCCACCATCACAGCTTCCAAAGTCAGATCGGCCTTCCTGAAAGTGACCCCTCGGAAGGCGACAGTGCCATCACTAGGGGTACACAGAGGTGTTCGCGGACATCTTTAACGTGTCCCTACTCTATCTCCGAGATTCCCACCTGCTTCAAGAAGGCCACCATCATACCGGTGCCAAAGAAGAACCAGACAACGTGCCTCAATGACTACCGTCTGGTGGCCCTGACTTCAGTCGTAATGAAGTGCTTCGAGAGATTGGTCATGAAGCGCATCACCTCCATACTCCCAGAATGCCTTGATCCACTGCAATTTGCATACCGCCACAACCGGTTTACAGCAGACGCCATTTCCCTGGCCCTACACTCATCCATAGACCATCTCGACAACAAGGACTCCTACATCAGACTCCTATTTATTGACTACAGCTCTACCTTCAACACCATAATCCCAGCCAAGCTCATATCAAAACTCCAAAACCTAGGACTCGGCTCCCCGCTCTGCAACTGGATCCTCGACTTTCTGACCCATAGACCACAATCAGTAAGAATGACCAACAACACCTCCTCCACAACAGTCCTCAATACCAGGGCCCCGCAAGGCTGCGTACTTAGCCCCCTACTCTACTCCCTGTACATACACGACTGCGTGGCAAAATTTGGTTCCAATTCTATCTACACGTTTGCTGACGATACGACCATTGTGGGCCAGATCTTAAATAACGATGAGTCAGAACACAGGAGGGAGATAGAGAACCAAGTGGAGTGGTGCAGCAACAATCTCTCCCTCAATGCCAGCAAAACTAAAGAGCTGGTCATTGACTTCAGGAAGCAAAGTACTATACACACCCCTGTCAGCATCAACGGGGCCAAGGTGGAGATGGTTATCAGTGTCAAACTCCAAGGGGTACACATCTCCAAAAATCTGACTTGGGCCACCGATGTCGACGCTACCACCAAGAAAATACAACAACGCCTATACTTCCTCAGGAAACTAAGGGAATTTAACATGTCCACATTAACTCTTACCAACTTTTACAGATGCACCATAGAAAGCATCCTAGCCTGCTGCTCGCCAACTGCTCCGCCCAGGCAAGAAACATCAGAGAATCGTGAACACCTCCCAGTCCATCACACAAACATGCTTCCCATCCATTGACTCCATCTGCACCTCCCGCTGCCTGGGGAAAGTGGGCAGCATAATCAAAGACCCCTCCCACCCGGCTTACTCACTCTTCCAACTTCTTCCATCAGGCAGGAGATACAGAAGTCTGAGAACATGAACGAACAGACTCAAAAACAGCTTCTTCCTTGCTGTTGCCAGACTCCTAAATGACCCTCTTATGGACTGATCTCATCAACACTACACCCCCGTATGCTTCATCCAATGCCGGTGCTTATGTAGTTACATTGTATACCTTTCTGTTGCCCTATTATGTATTTTCTTTTATTCTCTTTGCTTTCCATGTTAATGATCTGTTGAGCTGCTCGCAGAAAAATACTTTTCACTGTACCTCCCTACACGTGACAATAAACAAATCCAATCCAATCCAGCATGTCTTTTGGGACTTGTGGGAGGAAATGGGAGCACCCATAGTAGATCTAATTAAGATCTAATATATAAACCATATAAAGGCATTAATTAAGGAAACCATGAAACCTTTTCACAACTCTGATATTACCATGAAATGTGAATGTTGTCTTCCTTTGTTCTACCAGTATGAATTTTTAAATTCAGTTTAGAATTCTGCGTACCTACGCAAGCCCACAGGGGTCCTGCAGCAATGTACTATGACTCACATTTATAAAGTAACAAAATATATGTAAATGACTCTGAAGCATCTGCACATACTTCTTGTCACATCGGGATTCTATCACACATGATCGCAAGTAAAATATTTCAAATACTGGGGACATTTCTGTTACCGCTCTGCGTGACTGTCAAATGTCCTCATCCTATTGATTTATTTTAAATTTTACTTAGTTAAGAATTAACTGCATTGCTGTGGGTCTGGAGTCACAAATAGGCCAAATGAAAGATTTCCTTCCTTATAGTATCGTGAACCAGATGGCTTTTTATAACAAACAATGGTTTCATCGTACCATTATTGAGACAGGGCCCAAACAGGGGCTGGTTTAGCACACTGGGCTAAATCGCTGGCTTTTAAGGCAGACCAAGGTAGGCCAGCAGCACGGTTCAATTCCCGTACCAGACTCCCCGAACAGGCGCCGGAATGTGGCGACTAGGGGCTTTTCACAGTAACTTCATTGAAGCCTACTTGTGACAATAAGCGATTTTCATTTTTCATTTCATTTCATTAAAAAAATATATATATACTAATTGAATTTGCTCTGATACCAGCTGCGAGAATGTTGGACATCCGATACTTCTTAGGATCTGGCTTAATTGATCATAACTGGTTTTTAAAATGTAACGCGTGGAAGAACCAAGCGTAGACATATGGATGAAAATGGAATAGTGTAGGTCAGATAGGCTTCAGATGGTTTCACAGGTCGGCGCAACATCGAGGGCCGAAGGGCCCGTACTGCGCTGTAGTGTTCTATGTTCTATGTTCTATGTAAGGACATAAGTGGCAGAACACCAAGAAACACCAAAAACATTCTTTACCATACAAACTTGAACAAAACAAACAACAATAATGACCACATAGGTACACTGAGGAAATAAGATAATGATTCTAAACAATGAGCTACTAGCTCAAACTTAATCCAAAAATTTAGCCCAACTTAATCATTTTTACTCTAATAGGGTTGTAAACATACTCATACTTTGGGAGGTAGTTCCTTTTCCTCTGGGTCTAATGGCGCAGGTCACAGCTCAGGTCTATGATATCTACCTAACAATATGACCTCTTGGCCCAAGTATTGGCATTGCTGACGGTAACATGCCTCAATCCACCAGACACTTCCTTTTTTTATTAAATTTAGAGTACCCAATTCATTTTTTCCAATTAAGGGGTAATTTAGCACGGCCAATCCACCTACACTGCACATCTTTTGGGTTGTGGGGAATCCATGCAAACGCGGGGAGAATGTGCAAACTCCACACGGACAGTGACCCAGAGCCGGGATCGAACCTGGGACCTCGGCGTCGTGAGGCTGCAGAGCTAATCCACTGCGCCGCCGTTCTGCCCTCGTAGACACTCCCTTGAATCCTATTCCATAGCTGGACTTCCCTTTTCACAGAGCTACTTGGTTCTAGCCAATTTTCTAAAACTTCCTCTTTTCCTCTAAACATACAGAACTGTGTTCTCTGGGTTAAGTACAACAGACTGAGCGTCTGTAGCCTCCAGGTCAGTTTCTCTTGCTTTTTCCTAAAAGAAAACAAAACCCACCAGTTTTCCTTTGGAGTATGGCTCCACCCTCAGCAATTTTCCCCATAGCAACCTCAGGGCTCTCTTGTGTCTAAAAGTCTCTCACAGATGGGCCAAAAGTTCAAGCATGGTTTGTATACACAAACAAGCATTCCAAACCAAACCGAAAGTAAATAATCCCAATTCACCTGAAACAAAACCAAAATCCAACATTCATAACCCTTAACATAACTCACAGCAGTTGCTGTTGTCAGGTTTGAACCTGCATTCCAGGAACTGGACCTGTCCTCTAGTATTAGTTCATTATTAAATCATCACTTTGCCACTGCCTCCCAGTGTTGCAGTTTCTGAATAAACTACTCCACATAGCCACGAGTATTAATATAAAATCAAATTTCACCTATGTTGTAACTCTGGGTCAAATGAGGTTATAATTGACTGCGTAACTAGTCTATAATAATTTTGTAGTTATGCAGCTTTTATTTCTTAGGTGTGGATGAGATGGTGGCACAGTGGTTAGCACTGCTGCATCAGTGCCAGGGGCCAGGCTTCAATTCCAACATTGGATGACTGCCTGTGTCACGTTTGCACATTCTCCCCGTGTCTGTATGGGTTTCCTCCCAAAGCCCAAAGATGTGCAGGTCAGTTGGTGGATTGGCCATGCTCGATTGCCCCTTAGTGTCCAACGGTTAGGTGGGGTTGCAGGGATAGGGCAAGGGAATGGGCCGAGGTACGGTATTCTTTCAGAGGGTTGGTGTAGGCTCGAGGAGTCGAATAGCCTTCTTCTGCACTGGAAGGATTCTTTGACTCTATGAAATGTATCAATTGAACATAGTGAGAGGGATTCTCCATTGCCAGGTGCCACAATCGGGAACGGTGATCGGGTAGAGAATGGGTCCTGATGCCGAAATCGCGGTAGGTGCCAGTTCCCGATGCTCGGTCCCCTCCAAATCGAGATGTGCGCCACGCAAAGTCGAAACCCCGTTTGCATATAATTATCGGTCCCACCCACGATGCTGCACCTCTGATGGGCCGAGTTCCCGAAGGCGCGGGCCACATGTGGTCTCAGTGGTTGTGAGCCTGGCATGGCGGATGTGGAGAAAAAGAGAGGACTTGCGGACAGTATCCAGCACCGCCACATTCTGCCAAAAGCCGTGCCGCTGGCGGAGGGGCCTTCTGCGAGGGCTGGGGGGAGGAGTGGTGGGAGGTGGCCAGGAGGTGGATTGAGGGGGCAGGGTGGGCGACTACGCGGTCCAGCACAACTGCCGCCATCTTTTCCAGTGCGATCGGTGCGTGTGTGGGGGGGTGTAGGTGTATGCCCGGCTGGAGCTCGTCAGCCCTGTGCATGCCCAGCACGAACCCACCGATTCTCTCACTGTTTTACACGCATTCCACGGGTGTTTCACATGGCGCCTTTGCTAGTCCTTCAGCAGTACCGGAATCAGTGTGGTTACGGCACCGATTTTAACGCCGTGAAACACCACAGATCCTTCGTTGGCATCAGCACTTATCGCAACAACAGAGAATCCAGCCCCGTATTTTGTAATGTGTTTATTGCTCCTGCACTTTCTGCTGTGAAAAGAAGCGAAAGAACTTTGCTGCTTTTGATGTGGTGAGGATCTGTCAATCGTAGCAAGTGTTTATAAACATTGTGGTTAACATCAAAGAAGGGTACTTGATGCATTCCAGCATGAAGGGAAAGACAGATCAACAATCAACCAAACACTTATCTCTGGAGTAATAAAACTATCAATCACTGGCCAATGCAATGTATTGCTGTATGAAATTGAATGGAAGATTTGCATTTCAAAGGCTGTCAAGGGATTTGAAAACCTTTGAAAGTGTACTTGGCTTTCGAGGAAGCCTCTGACACTTGTGCGGCAACAGATGCGACGGACAGTTAAGTGAAAATGCAGTGATTTTTCACTCTACTGCGTGGACTGCTTTTCAGCTTTCAAGCAGTAGTCTCTGTTGCTGGGTCTGATTGGAGGCGTGTCAGTGGGTGTGGGGGGCAGCGGCAGGATTTGCGCTGTGGGGGGTGGAAGAGGCAGATTTCTGATGGACTTTGTAGGGCACCGCATTGGAACGAGATTGGCGCCCAGCAACGATCCAGTTTTCTGGCTGACGCTCAATTCTCTGCTGGATTGGGAAACCCACTACCAGAGTCGGCCAATGGAGAATCCACCCCAATGTTTCCCACTTGTGGGGAACACCAAAACTGTGGCCATAAATACAAGACAGCCACCAATAAATCCAATCGAGAACAGCAGGGTAGCATGGTGGTTAGCATAAATGCTTCACAGCTCCAGGGTCCCAGGTTCGATTCCCGGCTGGGTCACTGTCTGTGTGGAGTCTGCACGTCCTCCCCCTGTGTGCGTGGGTTTCCTTCGGGTGCTCCGGTTTCCTCCCACAGTCCAAAGATGTGCGGGTTAGGTGGATTGGCCATGCTAAATTGCCCGTAGTGTCCTAATAAAAGTAAGGTTAAGGGGGGGTTGTTGGGTTACGGGTATAGGGTGGATACGTGGGTTTGAGTAGGGTGATCATGGCTCGGCACAACATTGAGGGCCGAAGGGCCTGTTCTGTGCTGTACTGTTCTATGTTCTATGTTCTATGTAGAATTCAAGAGAAACTTCTGGATCCAAAGAGTAATTAGAATGTGGAACTTACTGTCACACAAGATTAGTCAGGGGCTTGACAGGGTAGGCACTGAGAGGATGTTTCCCCTGGTTGGGAGTCTAGATCACGGGATCACAGTCTCAGGATGGGGGGAGGATGGGGGCAGAATCATTTAGAATCGAGATGAGGAAAAATTTATTCAGTCAGAGAATTGTGAATCTTTGGCATTCTCTGTCGTCGGAGGTTGTTGGTGATCCATCATGTAGGATATTTAAGATTGAGATAGATAATTTTTTGATCTCTTTGGGAACAAAAATATATGGATGCACTGAGGAAAGTGTATTTGAGGTAAAAGATCAGCCATGTTTGTCATGAATGGCAGAGCAGGGACAAGGTCTACTTCCTGCTACAATTTATTTGGTTCTTGAGTCCTTATGTTCACCTGGAATAGCTGATGTATATAACATACATATGTCTATGCAGCTTTCCTTATTTGAGGGAGAAAGGGTTATATGAAATTGGGTGGAGACTCAAGTGAAGCATAAACACCAGAATTGACCAGTGCTTCTATGCTGTCAACCCTATGCAAGAGCTGGGCCCGTTTCAGCTATCCGGATTCAATGTTATTCTTCAACTAAAGTGTTGTAATGCAGAAGCACTGCAGTGCCACCACTAGGAGGAGGGTGCAATTACAATTTTGCACACGGTCATTTTATAACAGAAACATCTAAAAGAAAATACAGACCAACTATGAACATAAAATAACATCCGAGTTACCTGTAATATTGTTCCACTCTTCTGCACTGCGAGGTGACAGTAAAAATGAACTGCCCATCCACAGTAAAGCAGTGTTACTATGTGCTGACTACTTGGATTAATTGAAGGAAAAACTGACACATATTTAGCATCTTCTTGCGTCGGAGAAAAAAATTGACTTATATTGAAATACAGACATTTCTGGCAAATGGGAAAACACGATGGTTACTTTACACACATTAAAACTCCAAGGACCCACAAACAGCAAAAGCATAAATGATTATTTAAATTGATTTTATTGGGATTATTCCGTTGCCAGTCTAAGCTATTAGGATCAGGTTTGTACCTTGTTTTCTTGTAACTGATGAAGTCCATAAATCAGTTCTCTGTTGCTTCTTCTTCCCACTATTATCTGGGTGCACGTGAACCTAGGAGAAAATGAAATTTTTTTTTAATAGAATTTCAGGGCAGAAGGAGGCCATTCGACCCATCGAGTTTGCACTGGCTCCTGGAAAGAGCACCCTACCCAAGGTCAACACCTCCACCCTATCCCCACAACGCAGTAACCCCACCCAACACTAAGGGCAATTTTGGACACTAAGGGCAATTTTATCATGGCCAATCCACCTAACCTGCACATCTTTGTACTGTGGGAGGAAACCGGAGCACCCGGAGGAAACCCACGCACACACGGGGAGGATGTGCAGACTCCACACAGACAGTGACCCAAGCCGGGAATCGAACCTGGGACCCTGGAGCTTTGAAGCAATTGTGCTATCCACAATGCTACCTTGCTGCCCCAAAATTACAATGGCTTTCCGTTCAAGCAGCAGATGATGTATCACAGTGTTCTCCAGACGATATCTGCATGCCAAGTTATCAGAAGTATTTTCTAAACTGGTGCAATGAAGGTTACATGGCAGCCAAACAGCACAGGGGGCATCTGCGGGAAATGCGGATACTCATAGCAGCAAAAAATAAATAAAGAGCTGACAATTATAAAAACAGAGAAAACTCAGTAATTAGTAACAAAGATATTTTTTTTAATGATGGCAGCATTTTAAGTACTCAAGCACATTTCCATGTTGTATATACAATAGTGAGTCTGCAGGAAGCATACAGAATAACCACAGTGTAACTTCCAGGAATTGGTAAATTTACAGTCTTAACATTCCCAATATACCTCAAGGAAACATGATAAATTTAATTGGCATCTTGAAAAACAACTAAACATTTCAGAAAAGTCAATGATGTTTACTCTTGAGTAATACGGCGGCAGGAACACAATTTAAAAAAAAGATTACATTAAAAAATAACCTTGTAATGCTTGGTCACATTCTGTCCCATGGTATGTGGTGTAGTACCCTCTGGAGGAGTGATGCAGAAAACAATCTGAAAAGAAAGTTATATTTATTGTGACAATAAAATATTGTAACAAATTTACCACCAGCTTCAATACTTTTCTATAATTTGCAATCTGATGTATTTCAACACTTCAGTGCACTGGTTAAGTCAGCTCTCGTGTTGGTCCCATGACTGAAATCTGCTTCTTTTTGGACCAAATCCTGTTTTATCAGATGGCCTTGGGGCTTTGGCAACCTTTACTTGTGTCATTGCTTCCAGACAGTGTGTTCACTGCTGGACTCTCTCTGTCGCAGTACCTGGTCTGCTTGTGGGAGCTCAGTTTTCGGTTTACCCGCTGGGAATTTTCACTCTCTGCTCAACTAGCTCGGATTTGTTCTTGCTAGTTCCCATCCGTTCCCTCGATCCTTACCCCCTCACCATAGTGAACAATTTTGCTACATCAGTTTTGTCAGATTTTTCATGATCAACAAACCCTTAATAATTACTGAATTTCATTTGCCAAAGAAAATGTGTCAAATTTCCTGACAGGTACTTCATATTTTGTTCGTCAGCTCTGCGAGTTGATGCCATTGCCATCTCAGAAAGATAGATCAATACTAGGTACTGTCTTCACTTCCCTTTAGGGCATAAGTGCTGCCCACAATTACAAGACACGTTCTTTTAAAATTAAAAAGGTGGGGCAGCACGGTGGCACAGTGGCTAGCATTGCTGCCTATGGTGCTGAGGACCTGGGTTCAAATCCTGGCCCTGGGTCACTGTCCATGTGAAGTTTGCACATTCTCCCAGTGTCTGCGTGGGTTTCACCCCCACAACACAAAGATGTGCAGGATTAGCGGATTGTCCACTCTAAATTGCTCCTTAATTGGTAAAAATAATTGGGTACTCTAAATTTGTATTAAAAAAAAATTATTTTTTTTTATTAAAAAGGAAATAGTGGGAGGATCACATGATGTGAGTGCGGAAGCGGCTGAGTTTTCCTGAGCTCCGGCTCATCTTTTAAACCTTCATTTTATCCTGGTGCACATTTCATATTTGCTTTTTGCTCAGTGACAAGGCTTGTCCCTGGAAAATCCTGATGGTGTTTTGCAAAGAGGGGCGGAGATAAATAGCCAAAATCTATTGCCCTTGGCAGTCAGTGGGCTAGTAGGACCCAGCTTGCAGTGGTGCAGTTGCTTTTGGGAGGGCTCTCGCTTTGGGGGTACAGTGTGCATCGCATGACGGCCTCCATGGAAGATGGTTGTCTTGGTTGAGAATCTCGGCTCTGCGGTTGAAAGTCGTTTGAGCTTACTTTGAAGAATTGTGGGGTGCCTTTAGGGGAGCAGTGGTTGCGCATGAGAGAGGTCTTGCGCTTGAAAAAGCACTTTTCCTTGTGAGGGCCGACCTTCGTGTTGTCAAGATCCTACTGCATGGCATATCATCTATCCTGACGGGTTCGGGAGATGGGGTCTGGGCAAGGTGTGCCCACAAACCTGGTCCCTCGCGAGAAGTGGGAGGAGAGTTCCCAATTGAGTTTGAAAATTGGCAGCCTTGCTTTGGTAATCTTGATTGGGAGGCTGGGTGCATCAGTTTCGATGGAGCACAACGTATCCAATCTTCAAGGACAACGGTTGGTTGGGGCCACCAATCACTAGTCCTATATCGTCCTGTTCTTGACGCTTGTCGTGAGGGGTTGGAGGTGGCCGAGCAGGTCGAGTCATTCCGCCGGCCAGGGCCTCGGTTGTGGACCGCCTGGGTGTCGGAGAGGCGACATGGTGGAAGTAATGACACCTCGTCGCCGATTGTTGGAATCCTTGAAGAAACCCTGAAGAGTGCTTGCAGATCGTATCTTATACTTTTCTTTCTGATGCAGCATGAACAATGTCTTTATCCTGCAATTGTTCTATAATCCTGGACGTTACTCCCTGGTGATCATGTTGTTGATTATTCATTGTTTTTTAAAAATCCTGCAAGGGGGTATTAGATGTGAGTATGAGGCAGATTATCATCGATTATCCTGTTCTCGAAATCATATTGAGCCGATTCTGTTATCTGCTAAAAGTGATGCCCTGATTTCTTCCTGCATTGGCAAGCAACATTCGTTAGTGCAGGAAATGTGAATAAGTGCGGCCTCTGCGCTACCAGCGCCGGGAAACACCCAGCTAAACGCACCTGACACAGAACTCCGTTTCATTTCCATTAAATCGTGCCCATTGTTGCTGGTCCTCCCTCAATTGAAAGGAATGATGTTGGTTCTGCCCTGGGCCTGGGATTGGGGTTAAGTTGCATTGTGTGGCCTGTATGTAACTCCCCTTAGTACTGAGGATTGTGCATATTTTCTTTGGTTTTTGTAATGGTGAATATGATGAATCCGTCCTTGGCTCCTACATGGATACAGATGGGTCTGGTTATCCGAAGAGAGGAGGCTGTGATAGATCGTTGGTACCTTTGGTGCTGATTCATGTTGGCGTGCACTCTTACATGGCGCAGAAAAGTTATCCTGATTCCTGCTGATGGTAATGGGCTTGTGCGGCGTGGGAGGGTGTGCAACATTTTGCCATGTTTATACGGCCTCATCCCGTTTCTCCCTCAGTCTGTGATGGGGCTACATAGGTACCTAGTTATGTCTAATGATTGTATCATAGATTATCATAGAATTTACAGTGCAGAAGGAGGCCATTCGGCCCATCGAGTCTGCACTGGCTCTTAGAAAGAGCACCCTACCCAAGGTCAACACCTCCACCCTATCCCCATAACCCAGTAACCCCACCCAACACGAAGGGCAATTTTGGGCACTAAGGGCAATTTATCATGGTCAATCTACCTAACCTGCACATCTTTGGACTGTGGGAGGAAACCGGAGCACCCGGAGGAAACCCACGCACACACGGGGAGGATGTGCAGACTCCGCACAGACAGTGACCCAAGCCGGAATCGAACCTGGGACCCTGGAGCTGTGAAGCAATTATGCTAACCACCATGCTATCAAGCCAGTTGTGATGCTGTTTTCCTTTCCCTCTCTGTAATCATTTATGCGGAGCCATTAATTTTTCTCCTTGCCTACTGTGATGTATTGTTTTGTAATTTTGTTGCGTTACTCTCGAAAATGTAAAACCTTAATAAACATGCTTTTTTTTTCAAACGGAAGGAGTGACAATACTTGGGGACATGATTTTCTCTTCCTTCCCCATCATATGCTGGAAAAGCAAAAGGAAACGAAACACCCTTCAGGGGACAAATTAAAAAGAGAACCTGCTGTTATTCCCAAGAGCTTAAAACCTTGGCCATGAAGAAAACAGATGGGAGTGCAAGCTGGTTAATCGCACACAATTCACACCCATGGCAATTAGAGCTGTATATTGAAAATATTCCATTTACTTTGCTGTCAACTTACATTGGTTCCGATGACATCAGCAGCGATTTAAAAATAACAGTTTCACAGGCAGTTTTGCAATCAAAAGCAAACTGCTGACAACAATCCTGTTTGCTTATGTGATCTTCAAACAAAATAGCCAACCTATCCCTATGGTCAGTGGATAATCTACGTTAGTGCCTCATCATAACAACCAAATCGTCCTTCCAAGTTGAAGAAAATAAGTTTTAACAGCTAATTGTTACAACATCATTATGCATCTAAAATACTACATACTACCATTATCTGCTTCTTCTACAGGCAGCAAAGCTTTGGATAAACTGACATTTATGGAGGATGGAAGAAGCAAGGTGTTGCATGATGTTGGTTAGAGGTTGGTATCATAGAATTTTTACAGTGCAGAAGGAGGCAATTCGGCCCATCGAATTGCACCGGCTCTTGGAAAGAGCACCCTACCCAAACCTCCACCCTATCCCCATAACCCAGTAACCCCACCCAATACTGAGGGAAATTTTGGACACTAAGGGCAATTTAGCATGACCAATCCTCCTAACCTGCACATATTTAGACTGTGGGAGGAAACCGGAGCACCCGGAGGAAACACACGCACACACGGGGAGGACATGCAGACTCCGCACAGACAGTGACCCAAGCCGGGAATCGAACCTGGGACCCTGGAGTTGTGAAGCAATTGTGCTAACCACTATGCTACCGTGCTGCCCAATAGGTAGGTCTGAAGAAGTCTTTATAGTCATACATAAGTTAACTGAAGTCTTTATTGAGTACTAGAACCATTTCCAAGAATATAGTAAAGGGTACAAGCCGGGAGTATTTCCACGCTTGGTTCTCCACATCTCTGTCCAACACCACACTGACCCTAGGTGTGAATTATGTGCTCTCTTACATCATGGTGGGCGGAACTGTACTCAGTCCCGCATTGACACCATATATGCCAGGCCCTTATTCTACAGGAGGCAGGCCACGAGAGCACTGGAATTAGTCAGAAGGTGACCACAAGGATCTGTTCTGGGGCCGTTGCTGTTTGTCATTTTTATAAATGACCTAGAGGAGGGCGCAGAAGGTTGGGTGAGTAAATTTGCAGACGACACTAAGTCGGTGGAGTTGTAGACAGTGTGGAAGGATGTTGCAGGTTACAGAGGGACATAGATAAGCTGCAGAGCTGGGCTGAGAGGTGGCAAATGGAGTTTAATGTGGAGAAGTGTGAGGTGATTCACTTTGGAAAGAATAACAGGAATGCGGAATATTTGGCTAATGGAAACATTTTTGGTAGTATGGATGAGCAGAGGGATCTCGGTGTCCATGTACATAGATCCCTGAAAGTTGCCACCCAGGTTGATAGTGTTGTGAAGAAGGCCTATGGTGTGTTGGCCTTTATTGGTAGAGGGATTGAGTTCCAGAGCCATGAGGTCATGTTGCAGCTGTAAAAAACTCTGATTCGGCCGCATTTGGAGTATTGCGTACAGTTCTGGTCACCTCATTATAGGAAGGACGTGGAAGCTTTGGAATGGGTGCAGAGGAGATTTACCAGGATGTTGCCTGGTATGGAGGGAAAATCTTATGAGGAAAGGCTGATGGACTTGAGGTTGTTTTCGTTAGAGAGAAGAAGGTTAAGATGTGACTTAATAGCGGCATACAAAATGATCAGAGGGTTAGATAGGGTGGACAGTGAGAGCCTTCTCCCACGGATGGAGGTGGCTAGCACGAGGGGACATAGCCTTAAATTGAGGGGTAATAGATATAGGACAGAGGTCAGAGGTAGGTTTTTTACGTAAAGAGTGGTGAGGCCGTGGAATGCCCTACCTGCAACAGTAGTGAACTCGCCAACATTGAGGGCATTTAAAAGTTTATTGGATAAGCATATGGATGATAATGGCATAGTGTAGGTTAGATGGCCTTTAGTTTTTGACTTCCCATGTCGGTGCAACATCGTGGGCCGAAGGGCCTGTACTGCGCTGTATCGTTCTATGTTCTATGTGACAAAGGTAGAGATGTGGATTCTAACAGCAAAATAGCTAAGGCAGGGGCAGAGACAACTGATATTACGGAGGCAGTCTTTGTTACGGACATATGGTAGGAAGCTCAGATCAGGTCAAAGAGGGTACTGAGGTTGTGAACAAAGCTTTAATCTGAGATAGTGAACAGGGAACCAGCCAATATTTGGCACTCCTCCCACATTCATGGAATTCATCCAGCACAAGGCTGCGGGTGGTGGAAGGTGGGGAAGAGGGGCACTGGGGCGGGTGAGGATGCTGAGAAAGGCAATTCAGATCAGCAGAACAACAATAATTACAAGTATTGCAAAGCCAACCAGTGGGGGGCAGCAAATATATTCACAGCATCATCTGTAGGTGCATTCTCACATTAGCTTCGCAATTCAGGACATTCACTACTTCTAACATGTGACAGATGAATGCTCCAAACCTCTGTGTACACATTGATCTTTATGTTTCAGACTACGTCTCATTTCCATAATCAACTTTAGGCTTATTTCGCAAACTGAATGATCATCATTCTCCGTACGCTCAGTTCAAATTAACAGCAGGCCTAATTATGCTTCTACAATGAGTGTAAACCAATTTTAAAAAGGAAATGATTATTTTGGATCAAATTATTAAAGAAACAGATGCAATTTTACTCAAAACCGGTTTAGAGGATCACAATTTGATAAGGCATCTTACCTCAAGAATGTCAGCTACTTTCTGTAGCCCACTTGTATTGGTGAATATTCCACTGCCTAAAAGATATGCAAATAAAGAATTCAGTTTAACCTCAAGCACCAATTATCTTGGTGTGTTGATGAACAACTTACTTGACAAGTTTTTGGAGGGGGTGCATGGACATGATCTGAGTGTCTTTATCACTCAAGTGTCTTTAAGCCAGAGATAGATAGGTTCTTGATTAATAAGGGGATCAGGGGTTATGGGGAGAAGGCAGGAGAATGGGGATGAGAAAATATCAGCCATGATTGAATGGCGGAGCAGGCTCGATGGGCTGAGTGGCCTAATTCTGCTCCTATGTCTTATGGTTTCAAGATCTGAAAGACATTGCTAGCATCGAACTAATCACGCACAATGAACAGCTTGGTCGCTTTCCATTTTCAAACTACACCCTCCCTAGTGAAGGTGATTCATCGCAATTATATTTCCATTGTCCAAACTGAGCAAAGCACATGAACTAAAAATGTTCATATGTTATTACAAACACCAGAAACATTCAGGATTATTATAACTTCATTAATGTTTACATTGGAAGTACCTGCACAAATTCATTTGAATCATTCGTACAGGTAATTTTCTCGTGGTGCTATTAAATGGCAGATATTTGAAAGTTCATCTCAGTCCCCTTGGAGTCTCATTGTGGAGGGGAGAGCTGGATTTTCAACACACAGTTCTTCACTCGTTCACTCCTCCGAACATAATCCACAATGTGCAGGTTTGGTGGATTGGCCATGTTAAAACTGGCCCTTAGTGTCCAGGAATGTGCAGTTGAGGTGGGGTTACGGGGATAGGACAGGGGAGTGGGCCTAGGTAGCGTGCTATTTCAGAGGGTCAGTGCGGACTCAATGGGCAGAACGGCCTCCACCTGCACTGTAAGGGCTCTATGATAATCAGTGAAATTTTTTGGCAGATTCAATGTAGATTGCACGACAAAAATATTCAAATAAATGTATATATACTCAAGTGTTCTTCTTGCATTACCCAATAAATGATAGATGCTTCATAAAGTAGCCATAAGAAAATATCAATTCAAAATTCTGCACCTCTGCGAGAGATGCAGGAAATTGAAAAGACAAACAATATCAAATACTTACGCTCTGACAGAGCGCTCAAGATCTGATCCAGTGCTTCTAAAATCGCAGACTTATTTTGGAAAGTAATCTGAGCTTGTGCAAACAATTCAAAGATGAAACTGGAAAAGAAGATCGCATCAGATTAAAATAAATTGAATAATTAATTCCGGAAATATTAACTCTGTTTCTCTCCTCAGATGCTGCATGACCTCCCAGGTACTTCCAGCACATTCTGGTTTTATTTCAGCCTTCCAGAATTTGCAGTTTATTTGCTTTTGTATTAGGAAATGTCTTAATTTCTTATTGAAATAATCAAGTTTTTAAACAGATTAAGCTTTGCTACTTCTTTAGCCTTCATGATCAGAGATTGAATTATTAATAATAATAATCTTTATTATATGCAATAATGGGACAAGCTCTAGGTCATCAGCAGGAAACAACACCCCAGCCACGTGTCTGGTCAAACACTGATCATCATTAACCAAATCCCAGGAATGAAATAGCTGAATCTACCAAATTCTTATTAGCTAACATTTCTTGGGAACCTAAAGGGTAACATTATTTTCTGAAATATTGCTCCTGCGAGTTGAGAACTTCAATATATTTAGCTCGATTGCTGGTTACAAAGTCCAGTACGCAAAGAATTTCAAAGGATTTTACTGCACAGGAAAATGTTGTTCAGCCCAATGTGTCTATCTTTGATACTTGTGCGTCACACCATTGCAATAAAAAGGGGGGCAGATGCTCATGTCATTAATGGCACTTTCTGGGCACCTGTCCCACAGGAGCCATATGAAACAGCACCTTGCAGCTCTGTCAGGTGGCTGGTCAATTCAGCCAAGGAATTCAAAAATAAATACTGCATTGTCTTTGCTACTGTTCAGAAAGCAGGATTTGGCACCAACATCCAAGCTCATTTAGGAGAAAGGACAAACTGGTGGCATCCACCAATCCTGTCCTTGAGCGACATGGACATAGTAAGGCACAAAATACACCTAATCTCCCATTTAGTTTTCCCAACAAAAAGAAAAGCCTCACCCCATCCACCAAGGGTGAGGAAATTCCTTTACTTTGAGGATGGTGAGAATGTAGGACATGCATAATTGTTGAGGTGAATTGCATAAATGCATTTGAGGGGAACTTTGGTAAGTCCAGGAGAGAAAGGAACACAAGGAATATTGATAGTGATATGAATACGATGCTGATATGATGGATAAATACCAACATAGACATGTTGGGCTAGACTGCCTGTTTCTGGACTGTAAAACCCATTGAAATTCTTTATGTGCTGCAACTTCATAAGTACCAATAGTGTTGAATATATTACGGTTCTCAACCCAGAAGAGAGAGTATTGCAGAATATAATATAGCAATGTTAGCTGATAAGAATTGGAAAGTTTCAATGATTTCATCACCTGGGTTAACATTCCACAGCCAGAAGTTTGTGCGATTACATCCAGAATTAAAACACCAGTATTTATTATATACCCACAGGGCCGTGTCCTCAGCCGAACCATCTCTCCAGATGCTTCATCAATGACCTACCCTTCATCATTAGGTCAGAAGTGGGTTGTTTTCTGATGATTGCACAATGTTCAGCACCATTCGCAAACCTTCAGATACTGAAGCAGTCCATGTTCATATGCAGCTAGACGTGGCCAACATTCAGGTTAAGTGGCGAGTGACATTCAAGCCACACAAGTGTCAGGCAATGACCATGTCCAACGAGCAATGACCATGTCCAACAAGCAAAAATCTATCCATCGCCTTTGATGTGCAATGGCATTACAATCGCTGAATTCTTCAATATTAAGGTAAAGGTAAAGTCGCCATAGTCCCAGATGACCATAGGCTGATTTCCCCTTTGAGGCGGAGAGCTGACTCATGGTGATTTAACCTGAGGGTTACCACACCTCAGGTGGCCTTCATGAAAAACCTTAGCCGGTATGGGAATTGAACCCGCGCTGCTGGCCTTGCTCTGCATCATAAACCAGCCATCTAGCCAAGTGAGCTAAACCATATAGTTGGACCAAAATCTGGGAACTTCCTTCCTAATAACACGGTGTGCATACCTACACCAGATGGACTGCATTCGTTCAAGAAGACAGCCCACCACCACTTAGGGCATTTAGGGATGGGCCTCAAATGTTGGCCTTGCCAAGATCACGCACACCCCATGAAAGGATAAGAACGCTTCTGGGGCAAATGGTCTAGCAGAATTTTTGAAATAAGGACAAGTGCACATGCCTTGCCATCCCCGTAGATTCTAACCAACTCTGGAAACTATGAGATAAATTTGCTGTACCTGCAGCAGGAACTAGCAGAAATCAATCAGCAGCTAAAATGAAAGTAGCTGATGACCTCTTTGAATGGCATTGGTAGGGGAGGGAATGGGTGGCCTTCCTCCTGTTGAGTTAATGTTTAGCTGTGCAAAGTTAAAAAGATGACATTACATGGAGCACTGGGCTCCCAAACAGCAGCACTAACAACAAATCAGTGTTACATGCTGATTGGGGTACTGATTTGCTACTCTGTGAATGGGCGAATGCTCCCTGTGCGCATGTTCGCATCCACAATAAAACAGCACCAGATGTTTATATTTTGGAGGTAAAGTACCAGCCAAACTGACACTAGATATCAGGTCCACTAACCTAAGAGAAAATAACTTAAAAGGGATATTATACAGCAGAGGGCAGCAGAGCGGACCGCTGATTGGCTGTTGCGGGGAAAATTTGCATCAGTGCATTGCGGTCACTGTATCCAGAAGGTGTACCTGAGCAAGACACCCTCCGTGTTCAAGTGAAGGCAAGGATCCAGCAGAGGGCAGCAGAGCATGGCCGCTGATTGGCTGTTGCGGGGAAAATTTGCATCAGTGCATTGCGGTCACTGTATCCAGAAGGTGGTTTGTGGAGGAGCTGTTGTCAAGTGGCAGCTAAAGCCCAAACACTTCTTCAGTATTTCTCTCCCTACCTCCTCCTCTAACCAAAAAAAATCACTGTAAAGATCCCAGCTGAGTACAGATCAAGAGGGATACTCGAGGGCAGGTAGAAGTAGAAAGAAGTTGAACCGTGACGTCACAGCCAGCAGGTAAATGATTGGCTGGTGAATGGTAAGTAGTCTTTCTTTTCCCTGAGGTGTGTTGATAAGGTAAGGTTTTTCTATTTCTTTTTTTTTTAAATCGTGTGATTGGTAAATTTTTTTATCTTTTTCTCCTTTTTCATTTATCTATTATTTGATATTATAGTTGGACTAAGTTAAGCTTATGATTAAAAATGGCAGGAGATCTCAGACCCGTGTTATGCTCCTCTTGCTCAATGTGTGAGCTCAGGGACGTGGCTGATGTCCCTGGCTCCTTCATGTGCGGGAGGTGTGTCGAGCTGCAGCTCTTGTTAGACTGCATGACGGCTCTGGAGCTGCAGATGGACTCAATTGGTAGCATCCATGATGCTGAGGAGGTCGTGGATAGCACGTTTAGCGAATTGGTCACACCACAGATTAGGATTACTGAGGGAGAAAGGGAATGGGTGAACAAAAGGCAGAGAAAAAGCAGGAAGGCAGTGCAGGTGTCCCCTGCGGTCATCTCCCTCCAAAACTGGTACACCGTTTTGGATACTGTTGGGGTAGATAGCTCACCAGGGGAAGGCAGCAGTAGCCAGGTTCATGGCACCATAGCTGGCTCTGCTGTACAGAAGGGCAGGAAAAAGAGTGGAAGGGCTATAGTCATAGCGAATTCAATTGTAATGGGAGTAGATAGGCGGTTCTGTGGTCGAAAACGAGACTCCCGAATGGTATCTGCCTCCCAGGTGCACGGGTCAGGGATATCTCAGATCGGCTGCAGTACATTCTGAAGGGGGAGGGTGAACAGCCAGTTGTCGTGGTGCAAATAGGCACCAATGAGATAGGTAAAAAATGGGATGAGGTCCTACAATCAGAATTTAGGGAATTAGGAGCCAAGTTAAAAAGTCAGACCTCAGAGGTGTAATCTCAGGATTGCTACCAGTGCCACGTGGTAGTCAGAGTAGAAATGAAAGAATAAGCAGGATGAATGCGTGGCTTGAGAGATGGTGCAGGAGGGAGGGATTCAGATTTTTGGGACATTGGGACCGGTTCTGGGGAGATGGGACTACTACAAATTGGATGGTCTACACCTGAGCCGGACTGGAACCAATGTCCTTGGGGGTGCTTTTGCTAACGCTGTTGGGGAGGGTTTAAACTAATGTGGCAGGTGTATGGGAACCAAATGAGAAGGTTAGTGGACTAGTGGACAGTAAGGAAGTAGTAACTAAAGCCTGTAAGGAACTAGATCATGAAGTCAGCGTGACTAAGGGGAAGAGTAGGCAGGGAGCATACGATGAACGCAAAGGGACTGGTGGTCTGAGATGCATTTGTTTTAATGCAAGAAGTGTAGTAGGTAAGGCAGATGAACTTAGGGCTTGGATTAGTACCTTGAAGTATGATGTTATTGCTATTACTGAGACTTGGTTGAGGGAAGGGCATGATTGGCAACTAAATATCCCAGGATATCGATGCTTCAAGGCGGCATAGAGAGGGAGGTAAAAGGAGTGGAAGAGTTGCATTACTGGTCAGAGAGGATATCACTATGGAGGGCACTATGGAGGACTCGAGCAGTGAGGCAATATGGGCAGAGCTCAGAAATAGGAAGGGTGCGGTAACAATGTCGGGGCTGTTCTACAGACCTCCCAACAGCGAGTGTGAGATAGAGGCACAAATATGAAAACAGATTATGGAAAAATGTAGGAGCAACAGGGTGGTGGTGATAGGAGATTTTAGTTTTCCCAACATTGACTGGGATACACTTAGTGTCAGAGGTCTAGATGGAACAGAATTTGTAAGGAGCATCCAGGAGGGTTTTCTAGAGCAGTATGCAAATAGTCCAACTTGGGAAGGGGCCATACTGGACCTGGTGTTGGGGAATGAGCCCGGCCAGGTGGTTGAAGTTTCAGTCGGGGATTACTTTGGGAACAGTGATCACAATTCCGTAAGTTTTTGAATACTCATGGACAAAGACGAGAGTGGTCCTAAAGGAAGAGTGCTAAATTGGAGAAAGGGCAACTGTACCAAAATTCGGCAGGAGCTGGGGAATGTGGATTGGGAGCAGCTGTTTGAAGGTAAATCCACATTTGATATGTGGGAGGCTTTTAAAGAGAGATTGATTAGAGTGCAGGACAGACATGTCCCTCTGAAAATGAGGGATAGAAATGGCAAGATTAGGGAACCATGGATGACAGGTGAAATTGTGAGACTAGCTAAGAGGAAAAAGGAAGCATACACAAGGTCTAGGCGACTGAAGACAGACGAAGCTTTGGAAGAATATCAGGAATGTCGGACCAATCTGAAACGAGGAATCAAGAGGGCTAAAATGGTCATGAAATATCTTCAGCAAACAGGGTTAAGGAAAATCCCAAAGTCTTTTATTCATATACAAGGAGCAAGAGGGTAACTAGGGAAAGGGTTGGCCCACTCAAGGACAAAGGAGGAAAGTTATGCGTGGAGTCAGAGGAAATGGGTGAGATTCTTAACGAGTACTTTGCATCGATATTCACCGAGGAGAGGGACATGACGGATGTTGAGGTTAGGGATAGATGTTTGAATACTCTAGGTCAAGTCAACATAAGGAGGGAGGATGTGTTGGGTATTCTAAAAGGCATTAAGGTGGACAAGTCCCCAGGTCCGGATGGGATCTATCCCAGGTTACTGAGGGAAGTGAGAGAGGAAATAGCTGGGGCCTTAACAGATATCTTTGCAGCATTCTTGAACACGGGTGAGGTACCGTAGGACTGGAAAATTGCTAATTTTCCCCTTGTTTAAGAAGGGTAGCAGGGATAATCCAGGTAATTATAGACCGGTGAGCCTGACGTCAGTGGGTCGGGAAGGTGGCCAGAATTTAAAAGGTGCTACCACGGAGAGGAAGGCAGGCAGGGGGTTTGGGTCTTCCGAACCTGATGTATTATTACTGGGTGCCGAATGTGGAGAAGGTACGGAGCTGGGTCAGAAGGGTTGACACCCAATGGGTCAGAACGGAGGAGACTTTGGGTAGGGGTTCGGGAATGAAGGCGTTAGCGACAGTGCCGCTCCCAACGGCCCCGGGGAGATACTCAGGGAGTCCGGTAGTAATAGCTTCGTTGATAATTTAGCGGCAGTTTCAACAGCACTTCAGGTTGTGGGCAGAGTCAAGGGAAATGCCGTTTCGGGGGAAACCATAGATTTGAGCCAGGGAAGTGGGATGGAAATTTTCGGAGATGGGAGGAGAAAGGAATTAGGACACTAAAAGATTGATTTCTTGGGGGTCGTTTTGCGGGATTAAAGGAGCTGGGAGCAAAGTATGGGCTGGAGCAGGGGGAAATATTTAGATACATGCAGGTTCGAGACTTTGCCAGAAAGGACATACAGAGCTTCCCAGTAGAACTGGCTTCCACATTGCTGGAGGAGGTGCAGACGACAGGGAGATTGGAGAAGGGGGTAGTATCGGCGGTTGGCGGAGCTATTTTGGAGGAGGAGAAGGCGCAGCTAGAAGGGATCAAGGCAAAGTGGGAGGAAGAGTTGGGAGAGGATATGGAGGAGGGGTTCTGGTGGGAGGTGCTCCGGAGGGTGAACGTCTCCACCTCGTGTGCGAGGTTGGGGCTGATACAGCTGAAGGTGGTGTATTGAGCGCACCTTACAAGGGCAAGGATGAGTCGGCTCTTTGAGGGAGTAGATGTGTGTGAATGTTGCAGGGGGGGCCGCCAGCCACGTTCATATGTTTTGGTCCTGTCCAAAGCTGGAGGATTATTGGAAGGAGGTTTTTAGGGTAATCTCTAAAGTGGTGCACGTGAAACTGGACCCGGGCCCTCAGGAGGCCATATTCAGGGTGTCGGACCAGCTGGGATTGGAAACGGGCGCGCAGGCAGATGTTGCTGCGCGGTGTGGTGGGGGGAGGGGGGGCCTGCTGGAATTCTTAACGCTTGAAAAGGTCAAATTTGAACTGAGGGGAAAGATGGAGGGGTTCTACAATTCCTGGCCGTTATTCATTATGCACTTTCGAGAATTGGATTACATCGAACATTAGGGGGGAGCTGGGAGGGTTGGGGGGGGGGGGGGGGGGTCTGTATGTGTTAATGGTGACTATGGGTGATTCGTGATTCCTTTTTGTTATTTGTTTATGTCAACATGCGGGCCAATGTTTGGGGTTTGGTGGGAGGATGGGATCATTGTTATTGAAATGGGGATTGACATTACATTCGTTACTGATTATTGTTGGGTGTAAATTTGGGAGAAAATGTGAAAGGAGGAGAATAAAAAATATTTAAAAAAAAGAAATTTACATGTATAGAGACTACATTAAATTCCCACTCCAAAAAGATAGTAAATATCACATTGCTTCTAACCTTTTCTGATTATAAGCAATGGGACAATTCTAAATGGGAAAGGCTCAAGACTAACTGTTCAGAATAAAACTGGTTTTCTCCCTGCAGTTGTTATTTTTATAGGCCCAGAACAGATGCACTGCTGCAAGTAAGCAATTTGTACACGGCCACTGCAATTAGTGATGCTCTGTGTAGAATATATCAGACAGAAGGGCAATAACTAGGAAAAGCTAAATTGTTCAGCATTCTGTAAATGTTATTGGTGTGTCACAACAATTTTTTCCCTTAAATCTTAAGACTAACTTTGTGCTTGGAAGCACTGTACATTAATTAACAAATGCCCTACTTTCCCACAGAATAGTGAATCTCTGAAAAAGACAAATGACTGCTGTGGCGAACACGGATTTACTGTCTCCTTTCAAACCAGAGCAAGGTCTGTTTTTGGCCGGGGCTGAGATTATCTCATGTAAAAGGTAGATACTTCAGGGAATTCAGAGCCAGAGTGCTCTCCTTGATTCGTCTTGATAGCCTAAGGGAGTCAGAAGAGCATATTTCCAGATTTTCTTTCCTTTAATGGGCTTGAATTTTTAATCTTTTCTTGGCTCTCCCAGGAGACTACATAGATTTCAGTTGGGGTGGGACGTGTTTATATTGTGATTTAAAAGGCACTGCAGTTGCGTGAGACAGGCTGGGTGACCAGTGGGTCTATTCATGTTAGTAATTTTTTTGTATGTTTGTTTTTCCCAATTAAGGGGTAATTCAGCATTGTCAATCCACCTACCCTGAACATCTTTGGGTTGTGGGGGTGAGACCCACACAGACACGGTAGAGATATTTTTGTATGTGTATTTGGAAAAAAAAAATCTCCCAAAAAGAGACAGAGGGGAGATGAATAGGTCAATTTAGTAATAGATGCTTTCAACATTGACCATATTTACAGCAATTTGAGAAATTAACCCTGCAGACCATTCCATATTAATTATGCAGTCAAAACACACTACAGGCTCACATCACAATGATATGTGGTTGCTTTTCTGGCATTTTGGCAATAGAAAGACGATTGACAACTAGTAGAAGATAATTTACTTGTCCCAGATAAATTATGTCACTGGTATTACACCAATGCATTACATCAAGTGACAAATTGCACTCCTCCTTAGACCTTGTGCCTTTCACATCCGGAGTGTGAGAGATTAGGGGAGTACATCCAAGGTAAATTTTCCAAAGATCAAAATGGAACAAAGCTGGCAGTGAAGCCGTTTACGCTGGAAGATGGCGCAACCAATGGAGATTACGCTGCTTAGCGCAACTATACATTTCTCAAGTTTCACTTGCACCTCTGAACTCAAAGCCCATCAGAACCCTTCTGTAGTGATTTACAAGTCGTTTTACGAGGTCTGTCCAATGGACACAAGTGAGAGATACTGAACCAATCATTGTAAACGGGAAAAAATAATGAACACTATTTTCTGTTATACTGATATTAAAGGGAAATAGAACCTGACAGTAAATAGTACAGATAAATCTTAATCAGATTATTTCCCTGCTACTTATTCATTTCCTTTAAATGTTTTTTAAAAATGATGTTGCCAGTTTCTTCTTAGATTTTTCTTCCTACATTTTGTAGTCATCCATTTGCTGCAGCATTAAATGGATCAAGACGCAAGACAAGCAGAGTGCACACATGTTTTGTGATTAATAATGCCATCTGTTTCCTACTGCTCCATGCACTGGTGCTCCAAAGCAATGCCAATGTTGACGGTTGTCACCTTATGTCAACCTAAAATCAAACCAAGGAGGACAGATATCTAGCAACTAGCTCTCAAGAGTTGGAGGGGTAACTACCACCGGTCTCTTTAATATGACTGAACTGGTCCCCATTAGTTGTTGTGAAGGGGGGGTTTTTTGTTTTGGTTTTTTTTTATATGGGAAGGAGGGGTTGGTGATTGGGGCGTTGTGTTTTTGTTGATGTGTATAAAATGGAAAAAGTTTGAATTAAAATATTTCAAAATATGGCTGAATTATTGACTTGAACTTCTCAATATGGAACACAATACAAATTCTGCCCACCTTCAGTTTAATCTATCTTTATTTATAGTAAATGTGGGCTTAATCACGAACATAGAAATTGCATGCAACAGAAATATTGCACCAAAGGTCTATTTGGCCCAAATTCTCTAATATTCAAAAATGTCAAGTCAAACAGATGGGAGTACCCCAGTTTATATTTCATGTGGATTGTATCATATTACATTGTTAGAATTAATGCACTATATTTTCATTTTGCTGGGACCACGGTGATTAGATGATTGAAGTGAACAAAGCATCAATATGCACGAATAGGCAATCATTGAAAAATGAATGAATAGAATAGCAATTCCTACCTTCCTGGTTTGGTGACGCCACTTCCATTTGGTAACAATTCAACAGAATCTATAGCATTTTCTAAATCAAGTAGAATTTCTTTCAAAGACAGAAGATACAAAAAGTAACAGCAATTTATTAACAAGCTGAAGAAAAACACACATTTTGAATCTCTTGACTACTCACTTAAACTTCTACAGTCATATTGTTATCTGAATGACCAATTTTCACACTTCTCAAGCATTAATTTAATCCTATACAGAAATAAATAAAATAAATAAACAAGAAAATAAGTAAAAATAACTTCACTGCGCTATTTCATCACCGATAAATAGAACAAAAAAAACTCATGTCAAAATTTTACTAGTTACCATGTTCCAGCTCATGCGTACAGACCTCTAGTTCTGGTCTCCTATACTTGCCCCTCCTCCCTATCCATCACTAACAGCAGAGCTTTCAAGCTTTTCAGTCAGACCCTTGGATCTCACTCTGTAAATCCCTCTACTTTGCTACATCTTAAATATCTTCCTCAAGCCTTTTTTTCAAAAATGTGCTTTTGATCCACTCTCCTAATTCTTACTACTGTTCTGCGCTCTCTGTAAAGCATTTTGTGATGTCTCTTAGATTAACTTTGAATTTCAATACGTCTGCTGTACTGTAAGGCCTCTAAATAATATTCCTGCTCGTCTTGATGAAGAGCCAATGGAGCATTTGACCTGAAAACTAACAAGTTGTTAAAGCAACCTTGGAACCATAAAATCAACTCACTTTTTATTTTAGCTAGATCACTCAAATCCATCTTCAGTCCTGAAATTAAAAAAAGGTACATATTGCAGTATTATTTTCCCCTACATGTGCAGAAAAAATAGCATATCCAGGGCGGGATTCTCCGACTCCCCGCAGGGTCGGGGAATCACCCGGGGCCGCCCTAAATCCCGCCCCCACTGTGGCCGGAATTCTCTGCCACCCGGGAATCGGCAGGAATCACGCCCCACCAATCTGCGTGCCCCCCGCGGCGATTCTCCGGCCCGCAATGGGCCGAAGTCCTGCCACTGTCAGGCCTCTCCCGCCGACGTGGTTTAAACCACCTGTGTGCCAGTAGGATTGGCGGCGCGAGCGGGCCCCCGGGGTTCTGGGGGGGGGGCGCGGGGCGATCATACCCCGGGGGGTGCCCCCACGGTGGCCTGGTCCGCGATTGGGGCTCACCGAGCGGCAGGCAGGCCAGTGCCGTGGGGGCACTCTTTTTCTTCCGCCGCCGCCACGGACTCCACCATGGCAGAGGCAGAAGAGGTCCCCTCCACCGCGCATGCGCCGGTGGTGACGTCAGCGGCCGCTGATGCTCCGGCGCATGCGCGGACTGACGCCAACCGGCGAAGGCCTTTCGGCCAGCCCCGACGCCGATCGGCGTGGCGCCAAAGGCCGTTGGCGCCAGTCAGCAGAGCGGGAGCATTCCGAACCTTTGGGAAGGCCCGACGCCGGAGTGGTTGGCGCCACTCCGCTATGCCGGGACCCCCCACCCCGCCGGGTAGGGGAGAATTTCGCCCCCAGTTACTGAACCACTGGTATTTCATTACTTAAATAAAATTCTCCAATTGAGGAAGAAGCATGGGCATTGCAATTGACTTCAGCATTTTTCTGCCAATTGGCTTCAGCACTTTTTGGCCGAGAAGAGGAAAGTTAGCCAGGGTTCCTACATCAGATAACTAATTACTTATCCCTGATGGAATATCCCAAGTATGTGAAGTTTAAGTAAAGACAGGCTCGGGCTCTACTGTGGTGCCTCCTATGGTCAAATGCTGCATCAAATCTCATGAATAAATAATTGTCACTTGCCTAAGGCCATCCATAATGATAGCATGGCAGGTAATCTCAATACCCCTGAGCTATGGGAGGAAATCGCAGCCAAGGAATGATCTTGGAGCAGCAACACTCCCAGTATGATCAGCCAATAACAGAATGATTCATTAATATACAATTCCAATTTATTGTTTGCAAGTCCTGCTCTTAAGCAGGAGTCAAATATTGTTTTTCTTTTGATGCTGCAATTTTCTGCATCACCATTTGAAACCTCAGGAATGAAAACTAGAAATGAATCAAATTAATCCATATTGGGCGGCACAGTGGCTAGCACTGCTGCCTCACAGTGCCCAGCACTGCTGCCTCACAGTGCCAGGGACCCCGATTCAATTCCAACCTTGGGTGACTGCGTGAGTTTGCACTTTCTCCCCGTGTCTGCATGGGTTTCGCTCAGGTGCTCCGGTTTTGGAGGTGTAGGTTAGATGGATTGGTCATGCTAAAGTGCCCCTTCGTGTCCAAAAGCCTAGGTGGGGTTACTGGGCTATGGGGATAGGGAAGGGAAATGGGTCTAGGTAGTGTGCTATTTCCAAGGGCTGGTGCAGACTTGATGGGCCGAATGGTCTCATTCTGTACTATAGGGATTCTATGAACTGTGATTCCAGTGAACAAAACAAACTACCCTTTTCAAATTAGCAATCACATTCTAATTTACATTTTTAAGAGTTTGCCAATTTCTCAACAGATCATCTGTATTTTCTACAGAGTTCAGTCAATAAGTCAACCGATATAGTTAGAATTTCAAAAACAAACAAACGTGCATTCAAATCTATTTATTACGCCAACAGGTTGTTCAGGTGAGTTTGCACCTATTAGAAATTGTAGAATTGGGTCCAAATCTTGGGAGAAAATATTAGATTTCTCTCCTTGGCCCTGGTTGTACCATCATTCATTCTCTAACTGTCAATTACAAGAATGGGAGTGTAGAGCTTCAGAATTGATCTTCTGTTCACATTATCAAATGAAAAACAAGATATAGCATGAAAGGCAAAAACGAAATAGAAAAATGTAGTACACAAAAATTGAAAATGTGCTTGATAATATTTGATCTCAATTCTGAAAATTCTTCCTTCTTGGACCGACAAGTGTATTGTCAGGCATTAATGAAAAATTAATGAACAAACCTGAATTAAATGATTCAAAATTGAAGTCTGTGCTGTCATCGTTGTGCTTAATCATTTTCGCTTCATTCTCTAAAACCTGATTAACAGCATCAATCCCAGAGGCAAGGTCATAAGGAGTAAGATCAAATGAAGCTGACTCTTCGCACATTTTTTCCTATGATTGAGGAAAGAAAATGTTTTTTAAACTTTTTCTAACTCTGTGGGTACAAACTCCACCTCAGTGCAAACTATGCAACTTTATTGCAAAGTTGACACTTCGATCATTATGACAAACTACAAGACAAAATCACTATTCAAGTCTACTCTTGTAAGCCACGCAAAAAAAGTTGAAACTGGCATTCATCATGTATTAAGGTTTAACACATCTTAAATCCACAAGAAGTGAAAGAAAAATGGTGAAGGAAAAGACACCACGTGAGGATGGGAAACAGAGAAAGACAAAAATTCCTGAATTCCTATTAATTATGAAATCTAACAATAAATTTCCAGAGTGTTAATGCGTGTATTGTTAATCATCGCTTTTGATCAATGCCAAACATATTTTAATCAACACTGGTGTTAGTACAAGATTTAAAGTAAGAAATTCAGAGGCTGCGGTAACTCTGAAATGGTAATAATAATATTATTTATTTAAAGCAAGAAATTCAGAGGTTGCGGTAATTCTGAAATCTTACCTTACACCACAAGTACTTTTATGTTAATTTGCTTTTCACAGGCCATGCTGTGTTATGCTTTCACTCTCCTTCTGCAGCCTCCCACCCTCTCCAAACTTGTACCCCTCTCTAGCTCTCATGGTCTTTCTACCCACTCTAAACCTGTACTTCTCTCAAGCTCTCATTTGCCTTCCCACCCTGAAGTTATTACCACCAAGAATTCGCCCCCTAAACCACAAAGGATCGAGTAATCACTAAGAAATCTCCCCCTAAACCAATGAGGGTTGAGAAATTCTATGCGGTGCACAGGGACTCCCTCGTCCCTGACACCTACACAGACTTAGGTGGGTGCTATTCGGATCAAACTAATTTTTCAAGTTAATCACCGGTATAACCCATATCTTCCTAGAAAATTCCATTTACTTATCACTTAATAGCACTACACACGGGTCAGGCTTTTTAAGTAGAATAAGTAAACTTTACAATTGGAATTAATAGCAATTCTTTCAGGATATTAACTTAAATAAAGTTTATTTTCAAAATTAAAAGATTAAGACATTTTTTTTCTTAAAAAGGATATAACAGATCTTTTTTGTATTGGGCCAGTAGTAAGACCTTCAAATCTTACTTGTCAATCATTATTCTTTTAGTCTTGGGTCTTCCGATATATTTTCTGGGCTGCTTGGTTTTTATTTTTCTTTCTTCTTTCTTCCTCCTGCTCTTCATTTATTCCTTCATGACCTTGTTCTTTATAGCCGCTGGCACTTTATTCGCTTTGCGGAGCCGTTCGCCCAGCCTCCGCCTGTCGTTGGCTTTTTTCTTCTGCTCCGGTCATCGGCTGCCTTCCTCTCCGGCTGCCTTTGTTCAACTGACTGCTGTCAACAGCCCCAACTGCTCTTAACTGCCGTTATTTTTCAAAATAACGGCTGCCATGAGCGCCAGTGCGTGCCTCCCGCTCGCGCTGCCAACAGCCACCTTTCTTTAAACAGCAACGGCTCCCGGAAGTCCCAGCACGTGCCCCTTTCCAATAATTTTTTTTTTTAAATAATTTTCATAAACAACAAAAACTCCCACTGGGGTCCATTCTACACACACCTACAGATAAAAATAGTGGCCAACCATCTTTTCTTTCTTCCCGCAACATGGTCAAAGATTTGACATGATTTTTAATTGAATGGCAGGAAGAAGAGCTTCAAAGGCACTGACTGGTGTCGTCCCATTCCTCTAAAGGCACCAGCTCAAGTTGATCACCCGCTGCCTTCGCACAACATTGGTTCCCCAAACAAAAACCCAAGTCCTCCCAGGACAGCACCCACGGCTCAAGTGCCACATTTTCCCATTTTTTATTCCAACCGCCTTCAAACCTGTAACCCCTCTCTAACTCTCTCATCGTCTTCCCGCCCCCTCCAAACCTGTACTCCTCTCCAGCTCTAATAGTCTTCCCCCTTCAAACCTGTACTCCTCTCTTACTCTCTTATCATCTTCATAGAATCTTTAAGACACTCGTTCATCTCTTTGTCCAAGCTTTTGGTTGCTGCCCTAACATCGTCTTTTGTGGCTCATTGTCAAATTTTGCCTGACAACGTTCCTGTCGCGTGTCTTGGGATGTTTTATTATGTTAAATTTGGTATATAAAAGTGCAAGGTGTTAGAATAAATTAAGTGAGAAATACGCCCACGAGCCAGTTATTCATAGCATGTAGAAAAGTGGACCTCATTCCTTACAAATGCAAGAGCTCCTGAGTCTGGTACCTTGCTTGAATGTGACTTCAAAAACAGTTAAACAATAGGCAACCCCATCAGTCTTTCAAATTACTATATTTAATGTGAAATTTAATTTAGATAGTTAGCCATTTTCAAAATAACATATCTACACATGCTTGCAAGAACTACTAACATACCAAACAATTTCACAACCACAAAACACTTACCACATTGTGCGCTTCATCAAAGATAACTATAGTGCCCCGTAGGTCTAGATTGTGAGTTTTGCGACTCTATGAGGAAAATGTAGTCAATTAAATAGAAAATGAAGCCTTAAATAAAGATTTAAAATAACTAATAATTAACAGGCTAGCTTCAAAAAACTTTTAAATGATCAGCAGGTGAGCTGTGATGGGGTAATGTTGATGTTACGCAGGTGGAAATAGGTTGTCTTAGTGATGGCATGAATATGCTGTTGGAAGATCCATGCCTGGGTCAAAGGTGACACGAAGATTGAAAGCAGTTTAATCTCAGACTGTTGCCAGGGAGAGGGCTGGAATTGATAGCGAGGGAATGGAGTTTAGTGCATAAACTGAAAATAGTGGCTTAATTTTTCCCCAATATTTATTTGGAGGAAATTTCAGCATCCAGTACTGGATGTTCGATAAGCGCGTCTTTTAATTTAGCAACAGTGAAGGAGTAGAGAGAGGTGATGGCAAGGTAGAGCCGGGTGTCATTAGCATACATCTGAAAACTGCCGGTGTGCTTTCTGATGCTATCGCCGAGGAGCAGCATATGGGTGAGGAGGAGGCTGTAATAACCTGCACTGGACTCATCCAGCTGGGGAGGATTGTTTCCCCGTGCTCATTGGAACTTGTGCTCCCCTGCTGTGAGCAGGGTAACTTACCCAGCACCACTATAGTGTCTGGGCCATTGTGTAGCCAATTAGGAAGCAGCGAGGGCCCGGTGAGGTACACCGGGCCTCACATAGGTAATGTTTGCTGAATAAAAAGTATTTTAATTAACCCATCGGACTCCTCTCGCTTTACTAAAGATGGATCCTTTGGAACGGGGCAGCACGGTAGCATGGTGGTTAGCATAAATGCTTCACAGCTCCAGGGTCCCAGGTTCGATTCCCGGCTGGGTCACTGTCTGTGCGGAGTCTGCACGTCCTCCCCGTGTGTGTGGGGGTTTCCTCCGGGTGCTCCGGTTTCCTCCCACAGTCCAAAGATGTGCGGGTTAGGTGGATTGGCCATGCTAAATTGCCCGTAGTGTCCTAAAAAGTAAGGTTAAGGGGTGGGGGTTGTTGGGTTACGGGTATAGGGTGGATACGTGGGTTTGAGTAGGGTGATCATGGCTCGGCACAACATCGAGGGCCGAAGGGCCTGTTCTGTGCTGTACTGTTCTATATTCTATAGGTAACACATATTAAAATCCATATTAGTGTTTCTTAATTCTCATGATGTTATTTCTTAATTTTCATAAGTATGATTTCATTTCCGATTTATACCACAGAAAGGTTACAGCACAGGAGGCCATTCGGCCCTTCTTCTCCATGCCAACCCAAGGACATCCAGGAGTCTTCTCTAATCCCACCTTCCTGTACCTGGTCCATAACCCTGTAGCTTACAGTACTTAAGGTGCAGATTCAGGTGTGTTTAAATACAAGTGTTTCTAAAGAATATTAGGGAAAAACAAGATTTAAAAAGAGATGTCCCAATAAATATATTGGATAGGGTGGTCCCAGAGACGAAAACAACCCTCAGTTTTTTTTACCTATCAAAAGCCTAATAGAAAATATGATCCAACATTCATTTTGGAAAACGAGTGCCATTTTTTGTTACTTCAGAAACATTCAAAATCATTCAGAATCTATGAGCTTCCAATGTTTTAAAACACTGCAGCATGGTAACCATGGTAAATAACAAAGGAATTAACTAAAGCAAAGTTTCTTTAACAATACCTTTGGATCAAGTAAATAGTTGTATGGCATGAAGATTATTTCAGCATTCTGCTTCAGAGAACGAGACAAATAATAAGGACAAACCCTGTCAAAACAAAAATAGCAAGATAGATAAGTGTAACTGTTCAGTTGAAATTCAAATTAAGGAGGAATGCACTTGACACTTACTGTCAAGCCCATTTATCAAATCTATCAAACCGTACCTCTTTCTAGAGAGACAAACTTGCTGGAATACATTACAGTAGTTAACTCTGTTTTTCTTCAAACATGGATTCTGGAGAGTTTTAAAATTTAGTAATACAACATTCAATATGTTTGAAGTTCAAGTAATGTCTTCTATAGGAGTTTAGAATCGTGTCGGGCAGCATGGTGGCGCAGTGGGTTAGCCCTGCAGCCTCACGGCGCCGAGGTCCCAGGTTCGATCCCGGCTCTGGATCACTGTCAGTGTGGAGTTTGCACATTCTCCCCGAGTTTGCGTGGGTTTCACCCCCACAACCCAAAAGATGTGCAGGCTAGGTGGATTGGCCACGCTAAAATTGTCCCTTAATTGAAAAAAATGAATTGGGTACTGTAAATTTAATTTAAAAAAAGAATTATGCCAGTATACTTCCCTTCTGGAAATGATTAATTACAGATTACTTTCAGGCTTGACATCTTAATGCTCTAAAAACTGAGAATGTTTTGAAATTGAGAAAAGCTTCCAAAAGCATGTCACTTACATTATTGCAAACATTGAACACATGGCCAATTACTTCAGCAACCACCTACATTTGTAAATTTATTGGCGAGTGTCAGTTCCATGCAACAAGGTTAAAATTTGCCAACGTAAAAATCTTGTTTCAATTAAAATTTCTGACCGACGTACCTTTATGACACATTAGTGCTGTAAGCGACTAATGTTATATTAGATGGTCCTGCAAATATATAAATCCATTCACCTCTTACAAGCAATGTTCAAATGTTGCTTGAGGAAAGAACTTGTTATCTGATTAATTAAGAGCAAAATACCACAGATGCTGGAAATCGGAAATAAAAAAAAAAACAGAAAATGAGCTGGTCTGACAGGGCAGCAGTGGCACAGTAGTTAGCACTGTTGCCTCACAAGCGCAAGGGACCCAGGTTCAATTCCAGCCGTGGGTGACTATCATGGTGGAGTTTGTACGTTCTGCCCGGGTCTGTGTGGGTTTGGTAGATTGCCCATGATAAATTGTCTCTTATTATCCAAAAAAGGTTAAGTGGGGTTACTACTGGATTATGTGGCTAGGGTGGGGACGTGGGCCAAGATAGAGTGCTCTTTCTAGCGGGTCGGTGTGGATCCAATGGGCCGAAAGGCCTCCTTCTACAATTCTATTTTATGGTCTGTCGAGTGAAACAGAGTTACTGGTTCAGATCAATTTCTTTTTCTTTTTTTATTCATTTACGGGATGTGGGTATCGCTGGTCAGTCCAGTATTTATTGCCCATCCCTAGTTGCCTTTCAGAAGGTGGTGGTGAGTTGCTTTCTTGAACCGTTGCAGTCCCTCAGATGTAGGTGCACCCACTGTGCTGTTAGGTAGAGCGTTCCAGGATTTCGACCCAGCGACAGTGATGGAATGGCGATATATTTCCAAGTCAGGTGGGGAGTGACTTGGAGGGGAACCTTCATGTGGTGGGTTCCCAGGTATCTGCTGCTTTTATCCTTCTAGATGGTTGGGTTCATGGGTTTGGTAGGTGCTGCTGATGGAACCTTGGCGAGTCCCTGCAGACATCTTGTCGATGGTAAGATGGTACACACGGCTACCACTGTTTGTCGGTGGTGGAGCAATTGAATGTTTGTGGAAGGGGTAGCAATCAAGCGGGTTGCTTCGTCCTGGATGGTGATGAGCTTCTCGAGTGTCATTGGAGTTGCACTCATCCAAGCAAGTGGAGCATATTCTATTGCACTCCCAACATGTGCCTTGTAGGACAGGCTTTGGCCGGGGGGGGGGTGGATGCAGTCAGGAGGTGAGTTACTCGCCATATGTTCATAGGCTTTGATGTGCTCTGGTTGCCACTGTATTAATATGGCTATTCCAGTTCAGTTTCTGATCAATGGTAACCCCCAGGATATTGATTGTGGGGGATTCAGCTATGGTAATGCTACTGACTTTAAAGGGTCGATGGGTACATCCTCTCTTGTAGGAGATGGTCGTTTCCTGGCACTAGTGTGGCACGATTGTAACTTGCCATTTATCAGCCCACGGCTTGGACATGGACTTCTTTTATTATCTGAGGATCCGCGAATTGTGCAGTCATCAGAGAACATCCCCACCTCTGACCTTATGATGGAAGGGTGGCCATTGATGGAGCAGCTTAAGATAGTTGGATCTAGGACACTACTTTGAGGAACTCCTGCAGTGATGTCGCGGGACTGAGATGGTTGACCTCCAACTACCACAACTATCTTGCTTTCTGCCAGCTATGACTCCAACTAACGTTGAGTTTTCCCCGATTACCATTTACTCCAGTTTTGCTCGGGCTCCTTGATGCCATACTCAGCAAACTGCTGCCTTGATCTCAAATCACTATTCTGCGCCCTTGCACGCTCAGTGCGTCCTCCAAGTGAGTTCAACATGGAGGAGTAAGAATCTATTAGCTGATGGTGGACAGTATGTAGTAATCAGCAGGAGGTTTCCTTTCCAATGTTTAACCTGAAGCCATGAGGTTAAGAGTTGATGTTGAGGACTCCCAAGAGAACTCCCTCCCAACTGTATACCACTGTGCCACAATCTCTGCAACGTCTGTCCTGCCGGTGAGATAAGGCGTACCCAGGAATGGTGATAGTGGTTTCTAGGACATTGTCTGAAAGGTATGATTCTGTGAGCATGACTATGTCAAGCTGTTGCTGAACTGGTCTGTGAGAGTACAAGTGCCGAGATGTTAGTGAGGAGGATTTTGCAACGTCATCAGGCCTGGGTTTGCCGTTGTTATTTCTAGAGGGCATTTAAGAGTCAACCACATTGCTGTGGGTCTGGGGTCACAGGTAAGGATGGCAGATTTCCTTCCATAAAGGACATTAGTGAACCAGATGGGTTTTTACGACAATCTGGTTTCATGATCATCATTAGACTTTTAATTCCAGATATTTTATTGAGTTTAAAATCTACCACCTGCTAAGGTGGGATTCAAACCTGGCTCCCCAGATCATTACCTTGTGTCTTTGGATTAAGGGTCCAGTGACAATACCACTACCCCACCGCCTACCCATGATCTGCCTCCACATCCTTTGGAGAAGGATCATTTAGGTCCGAAAAGTTAACTCTGTTCCTCCCCACAGATGATGACAGACTGGCTGAATTTATTCAGCATTTTCTCTTTTTATTACTGTTATTTAAGATGGTTTGAAGGAAACACAACTGGACTAGATTTCAGTTCAACAAAGCACCTTTCACCATAATGTATGTACACATTGACACATTCATGCAGTGTTTTTCACAAAAAAAACAACAGAAAAAACATAATTCCTTGCTGCTGCATTTCTTTTTTTTATAAATGTTTTTTTATTCAGTTTTCATGTTTTATATTGAACAAATTACAAATTGTTAGAGAGAGAAAAAAAAACAAGCAAAAATTAACATATATATTTACAGGTGAGCATCTTCGTAGTAATAACTGTGGCCTCCCCCTCTTCGCCGGCATACATATTTTACATTCCCCAACATGTTTATTGGCATTTATTTAGTTTGGTTTTGGGCCTTAGCTAGCCATCAAACCCCCGTAACGAGCCCGTAGCCCCCCCCCCTCCCCGCCGGCTACCTTGCCCCGACTATTCTTCCTCTTGTACGTTGGCCACAAACAGGTCCCGGAACAACTGCATGAATGGCTCCCACGTTCTGTGGAAGCCGTCGTCCGACCCTCGGATGGCGAATTTGATTTTCTCCATTTGGAGAGAATCCGAGAGGTCGGACAGCCAGTCTGCAGCTCTGGGCGGTGCTGTTGACCGCCAGCCAAACAGGATTCTACGGCGGGCGATCAGGGAGGCAAAGGCAAGGGCGTCCGCCCTCCTCCCCAGGAATAGATCTGGCTGGTCTGAAACCCTGAAGACCGCCACTATCGGGCATGGCTCCACCCTCACCCCCACCACTTTGGACATAGCCTCGAAGAAGGCTGTCCAGTACTCCACAAGTCTGGGGCAAGACCAGAACATGTGGGCGTGGTTGGCCGGGCCTCTTTGGCACCGCTCACATCTGTCCTCCACCTCCGGGAAGAACCTACTCATACGGTTTCTCGTTAAGTGGGCTCTATGTACCACTTTTAGTTGCGTCAGGCTGAGCCTTGCGCACGTGGAGGTGGAGTTGACCCTATGCAGTGCTTCGCTCCAGAGTCCCCACCCTATCTCCATCCCCAGGTCGTCCTCCCATTTCCTTCTTGTTGCATCCAGTACGGTGTCGTCCCTATCTACCAGTCGGCCATACATGTCACTACAGTTCCCTTTCTCTAGGATACTTGCGTCCAGTAGGTCTTCCAGTAGTGTCTGTCGTGGCGGTTGTGGGTACGTCCTTGTCTCCTTTCGTAGGAAGTTTTTGAGCTGCAGGTACCGTAGCTCGTTCCCCCCAGCTAGCTGAAATTTCTCTGTCAGTTCGTCCAGTGTTGCGATCCTGTCGTCCGTGTATAGGTCCCTGACTGTCAGTGTCCCCCCGTCCTGTCTCCACCTTTTGAAGGTGGCGTCAGTCAGTGCTGGTTTGAACCTATGGTTGTTGCAGATGGGATCCTTGTCCGACATTTTGTTCAGGCCAAATTGCTGCCGCAGTTGGTTCCAGGATTGGAGGGTGGCTGTCACCACTGGGCTGCTGGAGTGTTTTTTGGGTGGGGATGGGAGTGCTGCCGTGGCGAGGGCCCGGAGGGAGGTCCCCATGCAGGAGGCCTCCTCCGCACGCACCCACTCGGCTTCTGGCTCCTGGATCCATCCCCTTACTCGCTCGGCTGTTGCCGCCCAGTGGTAGAATTGTAGATTCGGGAGGGCTAGCCCACCCCTGGATTTTGTCTTCTGTAGGACCTTCTTTGGGATCCTAGCATTTTTACCCCCCCATACGAACGCCATGATGTTTGTCCAGCGCTATGAAGAAGGCCTTGGGGATGTAGATCGGAATGGATCTAAACAGGAAGAGGAACCTGGGCAATACGTTAATTTTGATCGTCTGGACTCTTCCTGCGAGGGAGAATGGGAGTGTGTTCCATCTTTGCAGGTCCTTTTTTACTTCCTCCGCCAGGCTGGTGAGGTTCCATTTGTGGATCCCTTTCCAGTCATGGGCTATTTGGATCCCCAGGTAACGGAACTTTATGTCGGGCTTGTTTGAACGGCAGCCCCTTTAGTGCTGCTGCCCCCCCCCCCCCCCCCCCCCCTTGCTGGTGTACTGGGAAGATCTCGCTTTTGCTCATGTTGAGTTTGTAGCCCGAGAAGGCTCCAAACTCTTTCAGGAGCGCGATGATTCCATCCATGCTGCTTTATGGGTCCGAGATGTAGAGGAGCAGATCGTCTGCATAGAGTGAGACTCTGTGCTCTCTGCCTCCCCTTCGGATCCCCCTCCAATTTTTTGCTGCCCTGAGCGCAATTGCTAGCGGTTCGATTGCTAGTGCGAACAGCAGTGGGGACAGTGGGCATCCTTGTCTGGTGCCCCTGTGCAGCTGGAAGTATTGGGAGTTGGTATTGTTGGTCCGTACACTCGCCATGGGGGCGTTGTATAGGAGTTTTACCCACGCGGTGAACCCTGTTCCAAGCCCGAACCGCTCCAGTACCTCTATGAGGTATTTCCATTCGACTCTGTCGAAGGCCTTTTCTGCGTCCAGGGAGACGATCACCTCTTGTGTTCTCTCCCCGGAGGGGGTCATTATCACGTTCAGCAGGCGCCTGATGTTCGAGGTGAGCTGTCTACCTTTGACGAAGCCCGTCTGGTCCTCTGTGACCACCTTAGGTACACAGTCTTCTAGCCTTTTGGCTAGGATTTTGGCCAGTATTTTGGCGTCTGCGTTCAGCAGAGATATGGGTCTGTATGACCCACATTCCGTTGGGTCTTTGTCTTTCTTAGGTATCAGCGAGATTGAGGCCTGTGCTAACGTGGGTGGCAGTGTGCCCCTAGCTAGCGAGTCTGTGAACATCCCTGAGGTGCTGGGTCTGCTGCATTTCTTAAATCCAATCTACCTAACCCCTTCCTTTCCATTCCAGTTTCACTAAATTGCTCTGGGATGTTTTTCCAAAGCTAAGAGTATTAGTTAAATGTTAAGTCTTTGCCGGACTCTCATAAGCAATGTAATTTACCCAAAACTATCTATAATGAGGAAAATGTGAAAAAGATGCTGAAAGCTAAAGCATTCCCTTTGTTAAGTAGCATTCAACGCTCTTTAAAATTCAACAGCAATCAAACTTGCTGCTACTTCTCTTTTGGATGTGGGGGTGGGTAGAGATGCTGCAGGAAAAGGAAAGTCAAATTCCCTACATTATTTAAATAATGCAATGTGATGTAGAGCCAGAAAAAAAACCTAACCTTTCCTGAGAAAATGTGACAATCTCCTCCTTCGCCCAGCTGGAATCAACTGCTGTAACTTGACTCTGTACCTACCTAACCATCTCCTGCGATGACTTCTCTTTCACTCATTCCTATATCATGACCTTTGGTGTGGCCCAAAGTTATATCCTTGGCCATCTCCCATGGTGCATCTTTGTGGCAGCACGGTGGCACAGTGGTTAGCACTGCGGCCTCAGCGCCAGGGGCCCGGGTTCGATTCCAACCTAGGGTGACTGTCCTTGTGAAATTTACACGTTCTCCCCATGTCTACGTGGGTTTCTTCCGGATTCTTTGGCTTCCTCCCACAGTTCAAAGATGTGCAGGTTAGGTGGATTGGCCATGATAAAATTGCCCCTTAAGTGTCCAGGGATGCGCCGGTTAGGTGGGGTTGCGGGCCTAGGAAAAGTGCTGCTTCAGAAGGCGGTGCAGACTTGATGGGCCTCCTTCTGCACTGCCAGGATTCTACCTACATGCTGTCTCTGAACAGTAACATCCAAAAAAGCTCCTCAAATTCCACATGTATACTGATGACACCCAGCTCTACCGACCCACTCAAACTCACCAGTCTCTCAATAGTCAACAGACAGTACGAGGGGAGAAGAAATTTGCTCCTGAAATATTGGGAAGACCAAAACCACCGTCTTTGGTTCCTATCATAAACTATGTTATCTGGCCACAGACACCCAAATCTCTCTGGGCCAATGCCGGAGGCTGAGCCAGATTGTTTGGAACTCGTGACTTATTTGACCAAGAGATGATCATTCAATTCCATGTACATGCCATGAAGGAGGCCAACCATTTCTACCTCTGTAATGGCTTCATCTACATGCTGAAATCCTTATCATGTGAGATACTTCCCAGTGTCACATCGAAATACGATGGGTACCTTAGTCAGGTTACAAATGAAAATATATGGTTTTCTGCTTTATAAAAGGACAGTGGATTTGCCTCATCTACCAACGCTTCTCAGTAAGTGATAGAGCCAAGTCAATACCCTCTTCAATTTATTATTTAGAAAAACACCATTTAAAAAGGAACATCTGTAAAATATATTTGTTGCTTTTTACATAGAATACCTGTGTTTCCTGCCACTTTTAACAAGATCTTCTACATCAAGAATGGACTGTGTAAATTCTTTCTCCGTGCTCTTTTCTGAAATAACAAATAAAGCCCGAGAAATCCATCAGACAGATGTACACAATATTATTGATTTAACAAATGGTAGGTGAACAACAATGATAGAGAAGTTGTATTTATTAAGATAAATTGAACTTTGAGAAAATATTTACCCTTCTGTTGAATATATGGATATTTAGGTGCAAAATGCAATAGCTTAAATTGTCGAGTAACGCAAATTGGAGAGATTGCAACTTACCTGCACTAGTGAGTGGAATAACAAACTGGATACAAATGAAAAAAAAAATGGCACTTCATTTCACTTCAACCCAACTGTTGACTATGTTTTGATGATCGAATTTACAATAGAGATGTCGGAACATATTTTAATTAAACATTCAGTCCAGTGGCTTTAACATTTTGTTTAGCATTTGTAGGATCTCGTATTTTCTAACAAGAGTCGAAGTCTGGTGCTCAGTTTAGATTGAGTTTATTGCAAAACGTAGTTAGTACAAATTCAGATATAAAAAAGGAACAAAAGAAGTGAACAAGAACCAGAGAATAAAGAAAAGAACCACGCGCAGTAAAGATCAAGCTTTTTTATACATGCATACTTTTGGAACACCCCCTCCCCCCTCTTTGCTCCCCATTGGCTTAATATCCTGAGTTGTGACTCCTGATTGGCGCTCCATCTCTGCATTTTATACCAGGCATTTATCTGACTTACTGCCGGCTGCACACATGGTCATATTTGTGATTTGACTTTAAAATCCGATGGGTCATTCCGAAGATTCAATATTTCCCCACAGCGTTTGACCTACTCAACTGAACTTTTTCTACTGAATGTGCACTCTTTCAACATATTTTTTCAATTGGGGAATTAGATCCAAGAAATCAAGGATTGACAATTTTGTTTTACAATACAATGCACAAATTAAATAAAGCTTCCTTTGCCGTGTATTTCTTCATTTTAAGACTCAATTTTATCACAAGGGGGGCTTGAACACGAATGGGGATAAAGCATACTGCAGTTGTATAAATCTTTTGTCAAACACTATCTAGAATACAGCATTCAGTTCAGAACACTGAAATTCAGCAGAGTGGTATACAGTGTAGATTCATGAGAAAGCCAAGAGTTAAAAAGTGTTACGTTGTGGATTGGCGGTGTAAACTGGAGTTGTATTCTCTTGAGAATAGAATGTTGGGAAGTAATCCAATTGAAATGTTTAAAACAATAAATGGATTTGACAATATGGGTAAGCAGTCTCCACTGCATGGGAATCTAGAAAGAGGCCAACTTAAAATCAGAGAATTAACATTTAGAACTAAAATGGGGAAGTACTTTTTCCAAATAAAGGGTCATGAAAATCTTGATGCTTGGTCAATAGAAATTTTTATCTCAAATCAATAGATGCTCATTAGGCATGGGTATCCAGTTATTGTAAAGCAAAGGCAAGTAAATGGATTTAAGATGCAGACCAGTCTGACTGGCAACAAAGAGGATGAATGACCTGCTCTTGCTCCCATCTTCCACCTCTATTAATTTCATACTGATACAGCTGAAGTTCAAGCCAGTTAACCATCTCATAAGTTTCATGAAATTCTTAATGGAAAAGCATAGGGATCATAATTAACAGGAGTGTTTTTAAGAAGTGTGCATATGTAATGTCATTCAGACCAGAGGCTTACCGAACATTTGATAGAAAAGGTGCAGTGCTGTTCCAAAGATTTCAAGAGAAGGGCCAAAGACAATGAGGGCAGAATTCAGGGAAACAGCTAATTAAAGTGGCAAGTGACAGAGGGATCGTGTCACCCCTGTGGGTGGAAGGTAGGTGTTCAGAAAAGTGGTCACCTCTTTGTGCATTTCTCTCAACAATCTGCAGCAGAATACACAGTATAGAAATTGTTCTCTCATTCAGGAGTGTATGGGGTCCTGAACAGCGGAATGGGAGGAAGTGAATGGGCAGGTGTTGTATCTCCGCCAGGAATAGAAGAGCAGGTGGCAGGGGAGGTTGAAGAGTAAATCAGGCTACTGGACCAGTGCCTGGGAAAGAAGAGGGGAAGACATATATTGTGGTTGGACTACATAGGAGATGTTGCAAATGAAATTATCTGTCAAATATCGAGGCTGGTGAAGTACAAGGTGAAGACAAAGTAAGCCCCATCATAGGGGCAGCACGGTAGCATGGTGGTTAGCATAAATGCTTTACAGCTCCAGGGTCCCAGGTTCGATTCCCGGCTGGGTCACTGTCTGTGCGGAGTCTGCACGTCCGCCCCGTGTCTGCGTGGTGCTCCGGTTTCCTCCCACAGTCCAAAGATGTGCGGGTTACGGGTATAGGGTGGATACGTGGGTTTGGGTAGGGTGATCATTGTTCGGCACAACATCGAGGGCCGAAGGGCCTGTCCTGTGCTGTACTGTTCTATGTTCTATTGTTCTTGGGGGAGGGGGCGACAATAAAGAGGGGACAAGAATGTGATGGGTGACAGCAAGAACATGGGGAACAAGATTGAGAATCCTTTTGAATGGAATCTTTGGCCTGAGAAAATAAAAGGATAATTCAAAACTTTGTATGTTTTCTCAGCCCCTAATCCCACCCAAGGCTTCGGGGTTGTTGAAATTCACTGTGTTCCATTAGTTTCCCCAGACTTCCAATTCTACCTCAGCCACTTACACATTCTCTATAAAAATAAAATGCAGACACTTGAAATCGGAAATAAAAACAAGAAAAACTCAGCAGGTCTGACAACTGAGTTAATGTTTCAAGTCCACTACCATTCTTCTTCAGAACCTGAAGAGTCATACAGATGTGAAAATTTATCTCGGTCTCTCTCTCTCTTTCCTGGTCAGTTTTTCCAGCATTATATATTTTCTATGCTTTATTTGATTTCTCCAAGTATACCTCCTCTTGTCTTGTAATACCATAACATTTAACCATTAATATTTAAATACACAAATATATAACTATGATGTATTTTACAGATCATTTATCTTGCACGTAACTTTTTTACTGCTCCTTTTAATGCTACTCATTTGTTTCTTTAATGCTTTAGTTCAGTAAGTGACTGCAGTGACATCATCCCCTCCAGACAAAGTTTCACTCCCCTTGTTCTAATTGCATCAATACACCCCGTAAGTTGTCTCTTCTCTCCACAGATGCTGCCTGACTTGCCGAGTGTCTGCAACATTTCCCAATTTTGCACAGCAGCAAATCGTGTGATTAAGTTCATCTCAGCCACACTTCCTAATTCACACTTCCTAATTCTTGAACTGCATTTTACATGTAAATTAAAGGAAAAGATTGGGAGATCGCTTTCCCGCTGAATAACATTCACAAAATCCATGTGTTGTGGAAAATGCTGCTGACGGCATGTTGCATTTAATTATCAGCTGTATCCATTTCCAGCTAAATATAGAGTCAAGACTTATCATAAAAGTTTTTATAAAAGTCAGAACAAAAGGCTAGAAAGGACCAAAGTTTAAAGCAGCAAAAATAAATAAGTCCTGCTTCTGTGACAGTGGAAGGATGAACAAAATAACGTGATATGAACTCTTTGGTAAAGAAAACTAATTAAAAAAGAACCTCAACTAACAGCTTGCCTGTGGCAATTTTCAAATTCAACTGTAGAAACAGCAAGGCATTAAAGTGACAGGGCTACATACATATTGACTTAATGATGAAAATCTGTGGTTTAATCCACCACCCCAGGCAAAGGACAGACTATAACTTAGCACTGGAAGCCCGATATATATTATATACATTGTCTATTGTTATGGGGCAAAGCTTAAAGTTCATTTATTCTGCTAGCTTTAGAGAAAAGCAAATTTAATTTGGCATAAAATGTTTTTGCCATGTGTTAAATTATGAGGAAGGATTTTTTGTGACCCTCGGGGCTTGTTTTCGGGTGGCGAGAGGTGGCCTGTCGTTAACCGACGGTGGGATCTTCTGGGGTTTACCACTGAATCCACCCCATGCCGCCTGGATACCAGTGGCGGCTGGTTCACAGTCAGCAAACCTGGAAGATATATGGAATAGTCACAGGTGGAAAACCATAAAGACAAGAAGCCGAATGGGTCCCGATCCCAACGTTGACGTCAATCCCAGATTTCAGTGGATGTGGCAAGACTTCATTCATGATCTTCCCAGAGACTGACAACTGGGAAAGATGGTGGAAGGACTAAGGAAGCTGGAGATCCAATAGGAAGGCCACAGCAATATCCAGCTGGCTGCCGCCCTGGAAAAGATTGTCACTGCAGAGACAGGTACGAAACCACGAAGGAGCTTTAAAATGGAGGTGCTCTCTGCAGTATTGGGAAAGATTAAAAATTCCTCCTGACTGCAGCACTCAAGCCATCATTATGGAAGAGGGATCCATTAATGGGTCTAAATTGAAGATGATCACAGAAAGCTTTGAAAGTGCGGAGTCAATTGATTGTGGCACAGGGAACCTGTGGAGATTTGCAAGCACGGGGATAATGAATACAGGAGAGATAGTGAAGATGCGTTGTAATTTGTGGAGATGAGTAAGCAAGTGCTAAAGAAATTGAGCTCCTGAATGCTAATAGCATGGCTTTATGTTTCAGCAGCTAATTCATGGGAGCAAGATGTGGCAAAGGTGGTCCTGTTATGGAGTTGGGAGAATCTGATCTAGTAACAGAATCAATACAGTACAGGAAATGAAGCTCAACTCAAAGCTGAAAAGTAACTGAGGTTGCTCCTCCAGCCGTAGCCTGAGGTAGCAAAGTGTTCAACTAAATAGGAGTACTTCCTAATGGCAGAAAATGCATAATCTCAGTATTAGAATTCATGGATTCAACTCTTACCCTCCACATTGTTATAGAAGTGGCATGTGCGGGTCGATGTTTTTGCTCGACACATGTGGATCTGAAAGAAAAATCAAAAGTCTCAAGTTGGTATATCCGGCGCACATAAATACGTCTGATTATTTGAGCTACGGGAATCAGCATTTGAAACTACCATCAAATTTCCATGAATTTAGTCTGCCTCACCCAGGGTTGCAAGGTCAATTACAACACTCCAACAGCTGTACGCTGGTTAAAAGCAACTAAATTAACACACAGCAGGATACAAATTGGTGAACTTCTTGATCAGAATAGATCAGATATTCTCTGAACCATCAGGGGATACATCCAGAATGTCTTTTAATGGATCACCAATTTTAAATAGAACAGGAACAGAGAAACCATTAGATAAATCTAACTGCTGAAACCCTGTCTGGGGAACTCAAATTTGAATCCCAGTTTTGGTTGATATTCTCCCTCTCTGCGGAAGTACCAGTGAATTAATTCTGAAATGAGTAAAATGGCAGCCAAGATGAAAGAATTATTGCGAACCTGATTCTCCTTGAAAGCCTCATAAAAGTACAATAATGCTCTGCAGAACAGATTTTTCTGAAAGTGAATTTGCAAAAAAATAAAAAAATAAAAAATAAAGTCATCCCTACTGGCAACAGAAAGTTAAAACATCTGCATCGGTGGGACTGGGCAGAAAATTAGCACACTGTTTTATCTTTTTGAATCTGTTTGAATTCAGCCAGTCTGTTTGAATTAATGTCTTCTTTCTGCTAACTTAAGAGACCGGCATGAAATGAGTGTAGGCTTTGCTGGCTCAGCTGCAAAAACCAAAATTGTGCTTGAACTGAAAATCTTACCAAGAAATTATAGAGGGGAATTTGGGAAACAAATGCTCCACACGAAGGAATGCTCGTCTCAGATAGGGGTTCCAGGGTACCTCAAACACCAATATTACACACTTTGATAAAGCCAAACAGTAATTTAAACTTCAGTTCATAATACTTTTATGAAGACATGGGGAGTCCACATTGAGTTGCAACAAAAGAAACAACCGTTTATTTACAAGGTTTAAGGTACACTGCTCCCAGTGGTACCCAACCGGGTCTGAGCTGGCCCATATTCCTCAAGAGACATGGGGAATACAATCGTTCCCACCCCTCAAGTCCTGTGCGGGTGCACGTTATGCCAAACACCTTATGTATTTAACAATTCATGGCGAGTAGCGTTAGCTGTAAGATGTGGTAGTGTGCTGTAATTCACTCTGAGTCAGAGTTGCTTTTACCTCCGTGCTGTAATCTGAGCTGGGGACAGTAATGGTAGAGGCTCCAAATTAATTTCTATCACAAGGCTGACTGGTCTTGTGGCGCAGTGGGTAGCATCCCTGCCTCTGAGCCAGAAATTCCAGGTTCGAGTCCCACCCCAGGTCTTGACAGTCAAGGAAGGCATGTTTATAACACAAACAAACAGGTTGAGTATCAACTTGCAAATCCTTCCAAGCACAACAGCGGCTGGTGCTAAGGGCAGGAGAAACTTCTGGTCAGCCACGCTTGACGTGGAATGGCACCCTCACGTTATATGCCTCGGAGGAGAGACTAGTGACTCGTTCCAGGAATAACTTGCTACGGAAACAGGCCAAAGTCTGGCTGAGTGCACCACTAGGTTTGGGAAGAGAACTGAATGGACAAGGCTGACCAGGAATCTCTTCCACTCACGGTCTGCCATTAGTGTGTGCTGGAAGGATTCATAGGCCGATTTGGCCGTGTTATGAACACATCTTCAGTGGCCATCAAGTCCTGAGCTTCTGGCTCAAGAGGCACCACAAGACGTCTGATAAAGTATACGGTTACCAATAAGAGGAACACACTAAATGATCCGACAGCGAGGAAATGTAGTCAGTTTTCAAAGATATTTGCACATTTCAAGCAACCCAATATAAACAACTACACAACAAACAACCCTTCCAGAGAACAAAACATAGACGCTCAAATCTTATCCTAATGAAAATTTGAATCATTTTCACAAATACTCAAAATACAATATTTTGTGCATGATGTTGCATATCTGCACAGTTAGGAATATTAATTCTCAAATAAACACTTCTCTGCATTTTCCCCTGCATTTTTCCAATAAGAATAAAGCTTACGGCAAAGATGCTTCTTCAATTAGTTAGTTGGCTTTCAAGACTGACATCCAGCCAACATGTACCAGGCAGAAAAATGTTTGCTCCTTCATATAATCACTTATTAACTTTGCATTCTGGCAATTGGCTTCAATTGTTTCTGATTTGCATCAACACATTAAACGCATTCCAATTTCCTTAAATAATATTTCAAAACAGTTTCATTTTCTTTCTCATCTCTTGTATTTTTTATATTATGTCCTAACATCATATCATGAATAAGTTGGGCTCTCCGCACGGTTTACACAACAAAAGCAGGCAAAGAACAAAAGTGCAAAGATAAGGACCGTAACTAGAGAAAGCAACGCAAGAAAAATAATCTAAATAAGATTTAGAAAAGTTTTTACCTTTACATGATTACTTTCCTGTTTCATCACTTCAGGATGGATGCATAGCTGTTCTCTCGACCCAAGAACACACACCTTTGGTCTACACATGGGAGTGAAAGGAGAAATTGCAATGTAACTGTCATTCATTCTAACTACTTTACTTTCCACCACATTGCCTATACAAGCATTCATAAACTATTAGGTTGAACACAATAAAAATGAATATAAGCAGCAGAGCATGAACGTGCAGTTCCACAAAGTGAAGTACCACAGATTAATTTGCCCAAAAGTGCCAGATGTAACCCAAAATAATTTTAGCCAACACACAAATTGCAACACGAAAATCAACAACCCATTAAAGTCAAGTTGCAGCATCGACTGCAATGCAACCGGAAAACTATCAGTTGTCTACCCACCATTTACTTAAAAAATTAAGGATATAAAATCATTCTTACTCTTAAAACTATCCTGCAGAACAGTTTACAATGACTTCCTGCAATAGAAATTAAATTCTACAATATAATCTGAACCAGTTCACATTGGTCCTTTGGAATGTATGTTATTACATACATTGCCCCGCATACTGGCACAATCCCACACCCCAGACCATTTTCCCCCAAGAGGAATTTTCCAGTCGGCCTGCAGGCCACATTCTCCACCTTTCCTCTTGACCATCAAGCTTAGAGAGCCCGCCCACCATCCTTGATTGGACAGTGAGCCAATCCTCTGGGCAGTAATTTGCCAAATTAATGAAAATTACTGCTGGGTCACGGTCTCTCTCACAATGCTGGGTCAGGACCCCCATCTGACCCGGTTATTGGGTTCTGACCCAAAATCTGATGCATAATCTCAACAGTGCAGGTAATAGGTACTAAATTGTTTAAACAATACATTGACATATTGCCAATTAAGCAACACCCATTATTAACAGTGCTAAGATTGTTTACACTCAGGTTTGCTACCAAAATCTAGCTAGTGATAGTTCACTCGCTTAGATTTAATGGACACAGTTACTGCAGTTCAGAAAATGCAAAAGATTAACTGAACTGCTTCAAAAGAAATATCTCACCTGTATGCTGTGGTCCTTAGTTCATTAATAACTTGAGAGAGTTGTGAATGTGTCCTTGAGGCATAAATAATTTTTGGGATATCACTGTACCTTGCTGAGTGGGGAAATTCAGATAATATTAACACATCACTTAAAAAGTAAAAGTGAGACAATGAGACTTGCAAAATTAGATTCAAGTTTAAACACTAGTAAAGCCAGAACTGTTAAACTCCTAAACATGTCAGGAAGGTATTGACAATGTGACAGCCAGATCAGTCAGGTATTTCTTCCTAACAATGAAATCACTGTGGTAAACTTTCTGGTCCCACCCCCCACAGGAATCATCCCGGGAGGGATGGAAGATTTGGCAGACCTCGGGTGGGAATTTCCAATCTCTGGGTGGGTGCAAGGGGAAAATCCCACCCACTATGTGCATGATCATTGGACAACATAAGATGGTTCTCAGACTTGCAATGAAGACACAACTGGACTGTGAACTGCTATTCTAATGTAGGTATTAAAAGATTGAGAAATTTCACTGGCGTTATAAGGACCCACTTACTTAATTTAAACGCTTGACTTGGCACAGCACAATGTCACTTATCGGAAGCATCTAATGACTAGGGCGATATTAAAGTGGGGAAAACTGCAACAGAGATGGTTATCAAACTATCTAGAGACTTGCCTCAAAATTGAAGGACATTCATTGCTTCTCTGAAACCAATTGTATATTCCCAAAACAGAAATTTGACATGCACACTGAACAGCTGACAAAGGCAAAGCTTGAATGAAATAGTCACCCATGCAGAATTGAGTGACAAATACCATTGAGTGCTCATCCAATTCTAGCCTCTTGTCCATCCCTGGTTTTAATTGCTCCACCCCGGCAACCAGAACTTCAGCTGCCAAGTTAGGTTCTGGAATTTCTTTCTTTTGGCCAAGAATTTGATCACCTGCAAATCTTTTTATATGGCTTGGTTTCAAATTAGTGAAGTCGCAGAACCGGTCACAAACACTTAATGGCCAATCACCACAGTACATTCTGACAGCAGACAAGACATGTTTCACACAATGGCTTCCTAAACTGGGCAGGGATACTTTTAAAGCGACACAAGGTACAAAATATATTCAAAAGGCAGGAATTCTTTCAAAGACAAAGGCAAATCTAAATGTACAGAAAGTTACAAGACATATGTACATATAATCTCGCCAAAAAAAGTTGCAAGTATTACCTGAAATAATTACTTCAATTCAATAAACAACTGATCATCTAAAACCCAAATTCATATTGTATCGAGAAACAATTCCAGGACCGTGTTGCTGATTTGTCTCTTTTTTTAAGTCACCCCATAATGTCTGAATATAGCACTGCTTAAAGAGCCCTTTAATTGAACAAAATTATCTGTGACTTAATCAAAGGTGTGAGGGGACCTTTGGTCAGTTACTTTTGCAAATTTCTCACAGACCAGCCATTTAAAATTAGTGATAATTGTGTTTTTTAAACAATTCACTCATTATCTTAAATAAGAGTATTTTATTTTTAGAATACATTCAAACCAAAGTAGTATTTAAAGTTCTAATGTATATAACAGTGGCATTAACATCACATGAATGACACAATGTAGGGTTTCATGCCTCCATTTTGCTACCCAACTCATCACAACAGTTTGGGGTTATTCCCTACCCCTGTTAGTATGTTCCAAATGAATCGAGCAAAAGTCTTGTTAGACCATCAGAGGCCTGCAAAGTTATTCAACTATTGGGCATACGGTGTGGGGATGTCACATACTCAAAACGCAGGGGATTTAAAGCCAGTTATATTTCATTTTGGATTTTGTTTCTCTATAGTACTTGAGAAAAACAGGCACAACTAACAACCAATTAATTTATGGGCAAAATAAGTAACTTTTTAAATATATAAACATCCTCATCCTTTAGCTCTGAAATGGCAAAACATATTTAAGTTCTAAAGGCAGCAGTAGCCCTTAAATACTTCACCAAAATTACTGTGATTTGTGCAGATGCTGGCAAAGTGCACGATTTAATCTTTAGGAGAGTTGAGACTACTCTACACACGTATAGGTCTAACTGGTAGCCAATAGAATAAAAGAACCTGGTCGACTTTTTTTCTTTTCAAGCTCAAGAACAGTGAGGCTTTGGCAACACTTAATGTCAATGCTCACGATTCACACATAAAATGTATCTATTTTCAAAACCTCACCAGCAAAAGGTCTTTTAAAAACTCCCAACTCTACTTGTGCTACCTCAAGACACCTACTCAGCTGTTGCACCAGGTTCAAGTAATGCTGTTTCCAAGTAAGTATCGCACAGTGGAACATTTGTACTCACTGAGCTCATTCAGGTAGGGTTTCTACAACAATTCATATGAATTTTTCAGGTTTGTTCTAAAACAAGGCCAAAGCAGATGCAGCAATGGTAGCACTGCAATCGGTATCAGTGCATAAGGACCAGGACGGGGAAAAAATAGTCAATTCCAAATTTCAGTTCTACCTCATACGTCCCATGGGAGAACAATGCACATTTATGAACGTCAGGTTAGAACCCAAGAGGAGGACCCATTGTTACTTAACTGCCATTGGTATGTTTTCGAAGCTGAAGGGTGCCAGTGCCCATTGAAGTGAACCTTAGCGTTAATCACTGCAGGCAGGAAGGCAGACAACTGATGGGAGTATAGATGAAAGCTGATCTTACCTGAATCAGCACCTACAGATGCATTACCCCATGAAGACAGAGACCGGCCATCAAAAAGTTCTTCCCCATTCAACTGGTGGGATATTTTATTAGCTGAAATACTATCTCTTAAATGTTCCCTCCAGGCCAAAGCAGCACACAACAAGCAGAGTGTTTTTCCTGTGCCAGTCGGGCTTTCCAGGATCCCATTTACTTTCTGAAAAACAACAACAGAACACATCAAGAAAATGAACTATCCTTTTGTGGTTTGCAATATCACCAACAAAACGTTCTTCCTAGAGTTGACGCAGAAAGGGAAACACAATGTTCTGTAGTACAAACATTCATAGCAAGAAAAGGTTTGGAAAACAGGTGGACTAATAAATCTTCATGCACATTGGCCAGTTTTGTGAATCAAACATGTGCGCCCAAAAGGCAGCTCAGTACGGCAGCTAGATGCTGGGAGATACCTCTTCTGGGATATACCTGGCTCACTACGGCTCGAGATCTTACACGATCACACAATCTGAATCCAGCCCGTTGTGGGTAGGATCACTTTTTAGCAAACCTGCATATTAGAGTGAAACAGTTAGTCTCATTTTAATATGCTCTCCCATGATCTACCCGAGGCGTTGGGATCTCATCCCTTCGCCGCGGAGACCTCAAACAGGCGCCTTTCAGTGCTGGTCTCCACAAACGGGGACCAGACGGAATGGTACTCGTAGGGAAATCCCAGGGGATCGGAGGCCACCAGGTGCTTGCCTTTGGGCAGGGTGGCACCTGAACACCTTGGCATTGCAAGCCTGCTAGTGTCACCTTGGTGCCACCTTACCACTGCCCGCTCGCAGGGGAACCGCCAGGGTATCAAGTTGGCATTTTTCCAGTGATATGCCTGCATGGGTGCTAGGGACCTTCCAGGAACCCCTTATAGCTGAGTTGGGGCGATGGTTGGAAGATCGGGGTGCAGAATTTCTAGTGCAGGAAACAGGACGAAGTGCGGCTTCAGTGGGGCAATCATGAAGCCCCGAATAGAACCAGAGTTCCAATAGATAGCATGGTGTTTCTTGGCACTGCAAGCACCAGAAAGCCAGGGTCGGGATTCTCTGAGCTTGCGCCGGGTCCAAAATCTGCGTGGGCGCAGGAAATTCCCACCACGCCGCTCCGGCACCGGGACGTCGATTCTCCGGTCAGGGGCCATTGAAATAGGCCCCCGCGGCGATTCTCCGCGGGCGACCAGCCGAACTCACGCTGATGTGGTATACATCTGGTACCACCCGGTGGGGGGACGGGGGTAATCTGACTCCGGGGGGGGGGGGGGGGGGGGGGGGGGGGGGGGGGGGGGGGGGGGGGGGGGGGGGGGCCTCAGCGGTGGCCAGACCTGCAATCGGAGCCACCGATCGGTGGGCCATCGCGATCTTGGGGAGACCTTCCTTACTCCGCGCGGGCCCGCTGTGTGGCTCCACCATGTATGCGGCGCCCACGCGGTCTGAACAGCAGAGCCCCGCCGGCAGCCAGAGCTGTGGGACGCACGCGGGGGCTCTTCTAGCCCCCTGGAAAACAGAGAATAACTCCGAACTTGAGAGGAAAATGTCTGGAGTTATTCTTGCCCGTTTCCCGGCGGGCGTGGGGATTTAGTCCCCAAAAGGAAGAATCCCGGCCGAGGTCTTTTGTTCCCATTTGGTAAGATTGCGCCCAGGGGAAAACTTCTGTTCTTTACTATTTAAAGCTATTTTTCAAAACCTGTGTATAAAGAATACTTACAATTTCACTACATTGAACAAAAATGTCCCATGACCCATATCATAAATGGTTAAGACCCATTGCTTTATTTTTATTTCTATAAATTTAGAGTACCCAATTCATTTTTTCCAATTAAGGGGCAATTTAGCGTGGCCAATCCACCTACCCTGCACATATTTGGGTTGTGGGGGCGAAACCCACGCAAACATGGGGAGAATGTGCAAACTCCACACGGACAATGACCCAGAGCCGGGATCAAATCTGGGACCTTGGTGCCATGAAGCAGCAGTGCTAGCCACTGCGCCACCTTGCTGCCCGATCCATTGCTTTATGATACGCAAACATCAACCGGTATAGTACTTCCCAGAGGAAATCACTGATTATCTACAGACATTACTACTGCAACAGTGTTTTAGCCACACACTCATTTTCATAGAAAACGCTTTACATACAAAACAATTAAATGTACTAAGATATTTACTTAACAAATACCCACTGTCATTTGGTGTAAAAGGTTGCAGACTTCAACCTGAGCTTTGAATATTGAGGCTACTAGACACTAATAGATATTGAGTAAAGAGACCAGCAATCTTCTACTATCTTGGAACTGTTGGTCAAGCAGGCTGTGGTTCCATAGTACTATGAAGGATAGTTTTCCATTGTGGACTTTCACCCACTAGGAATTAGACTTCATATTTAGAACGTCACATTTCAGCCAACAAACCTGGAACTGGAGATGCTATAATTAATCCAGTTTTATTTATATGGTTTATTACACAATTTGAAATTCTCATTATTATAGACTCCCCTGATGGCTCAATTGAGAACACTATCAAGCCATATAGCTCAACATGATCCAGGCTCAATCCCACGTCTCGTGTAAGTTAGCTGATCTTAGCGCTGCAGAAAGTGGAGTACTGCAATTGACATCAGTGCAACTGGCTGGAGGTGAAGTGTGTGTGAGTGTGCGCGCATGTGTGTGTGTATCTATTTGTGTGCATGTATTCCCCGATTACCTTCAGCGATTACCTTCAATGATATTCTTAACTGTGTCAACTGGAGGCAAGATCAATATCATAAAATGTCCCTCCAGTTACAAAGCTAACTAGGCTCGAGAGGGATGCTAAATCCTATGCCACTGCAAGCAAGATGGATGATTATTGCATAAAACTTAACTGAACACCACCTTGGTGCAAAGGATTAGAAGGATCAAGCATTAAATGTTACAAGGAAAACATTTAAATTATTTTACAATCTACTTCCATACTATGGCATGAATTCGAGTAATGCAGTTTGCTGTGCACTGAATATACTATTGTAACAACACTATTGACCAGTGTGAGAAATGTTTGCTTTCATTTCACTACACACTACCCTCACTACAGAGGGTAGTGGGTGTCTGGAACTCACTGCCGGAGGAGATGGTGGAAGCAGGGACAATAGTGACGTTTAAGGGGCATATTGACAATACATGAATAGGATGGGAATAGAGGGATACGGACCCTAGAAGTGTAGACGATTTTAGTTTAGACGGGCAGCATGGTCGGCGCAGGCTTGGAGAGCCGAAGGGCCTGTTCCTGTGCTGTACTTTTCTTTGTTCATGTTTATGGATTGCTATTGGACCATTAATACTGCAGTAAATGTTTGGCTTCATTTTTTTTAACAAACAATTTTTTTGAGGTAGTTTTTGGCATTGTAAACAGTTACAGACATCAACAGAAAGAAAGCAAAAAAGGCACAAATGTGCAAACTTCCACGTACATTCAATACTTCAGTCGTAACCTACTGCACAAGCCCGCTCCTCTCCCAACGGTACTACCCGCCAATTTATCCCTCCTACTCTACTCTAACCCCTGCCCCCCAAATCCCCTCCCCCTGCTGACGCTCACTGTCCCGCAAAGAAGTCAATGAATGGTTGCCACCTTCGGGCGAACCCCTGTACAGATCCCGTCAAGGCGAACTTAATTTTTTCCATGCCCAGGAAACTTGACATGTCCGTAAGCCACAACTCCGTCTTCGGGGACTTTGAGTCCCTCCATGCCAATAGTATTCGTCGCCGGGCTATCAGGGAAGCAAAGGCCAAAACATCGGCCTCTTTCTCACCCTGGACTCCCGGGTCTTCCGAAACCCCAAAAATTGCCACCCCTGGACCCATCGCCACCCTTGTTTTTAGCACCCGGGACATGATCCCCGCAAATCCCTCCCAGTACCCCCTAAGCATCGGACATGTCCAAAACATGTGTACGTGGTTCGCTGGTCCTCCTGCGCACCTAGCACATTTGTCCTCTACCCCAAGGAATTTGCTCATCCGAGCCACCGTCATGTGGGCCCGGTGAACGACCTTAAATTGAATCAGGCCGAGCCTGGCACATGTTGCGGTCGAATTTACTCAGGGCTTCTGCCCACAGCCCGTCCTCCATTTCCCCGCCTAGCTCCTCCTCCAATTTGAGTTTCAGTTCCTCCATCTGGGACCCTTCCCCCTTCATGAGCACCTTATAAATATCAGAGACTCTACCCTCCCCTTCTTCCCCCCTAGAGACTATTCTGTCTTGGATCCCCATTGGCGGGAGGCGTGGGAAGGATGGGACCTGCCTACGGACAAAGCCCCGCAACTGTAGGTACCTGAAATCATTTCCCCTTACCAGCCCAAATTTCTCCTCCAAGCTCCTAATGTTTCGCTTCATTGAATGAATGAATGAATGCATAAGAACTTGGTTTCCTGCAACATTAGATGTATTTTCTTTTAATGCCAGGGAGGAAAAACAGTGAAAATAAAACTGCAGAATAAAGTTACACATTAAACATAGCACATTACCTTTTGTAGACATTCTATCACCTTCAACATATAATCCTCTTGGCATTTATAAGGGATGAAAGGAAAATCTATCGTAATCCCATCAAGCTGTATTTTGGTCATCTTGGTAACTAAAAGGGAATAAAATTTTAAAAAGCACAAGAAATTCAAATGAATCAGTTGAAAGAAAATGGATGAGTTAAATGAAATAACATTTGTTAATTTTCCAGCTTTACTAAAAGCAAATTACTTCAGGCTGAAATCTAAAATAAGTTACCGAAAATGCTGTAAATAGTTGGCAGATCAGGTAGCATCTGCGGAGAGCTAACATTTAAAGTCAATGACCTTTCATTAGAACTCAAATTGATGAACTAATTGCAGCCTTTTGTCTTTTCATTCCAAAATTTACTGCTTGCACAGAAGTCTTTCCTGTTTCATAAACAAAATATCATTTGCCCTTCTGACTCATGAATTAAAAGAAAGCAAAAATATTAAAAAGGCTTGACAGCCCAACAAAGAAGCAGCACATAAATAAAATACAATACGCTTCAATTCTATTAAACTGTACAACTCTCCATGACATCTTCCTTCATCCACAAGACATGGGAGCAGAATTAAGCAATTTGGTCCATCGAGTCTGCTCCACCATTCAATCATGACTGATATGTTTCTCACCCCCATTTTCCTGCCTTCTCCCCATAACCCCTGACCCCCTTTATACCACCAGTCAAAGAGCCAAGCAGCTGCTCTTATTAACACAAACCCCTACCTTTCCTTTGAGCTTCACCAGGCCTGCCTGACTAACTGACCCTGGCAAAGCTGCCCCACACAACTGCCTTTTGGGGCCATTTTCATGATTGTTGCTCCAGGTCACCTGCAGTCCCAGCAGTGACCACTACTCTGGGTGGACCTATTTTGAAGATCTACCGACCCTTTGACTGACCAGCAGCTCTTGGAAGCTAGATCTTTGCTTTCACAGGCCTGGGAACCCCTTACTTGCCTGATTGGCATTTAATCCCTTCAGGGCTCCCAGAGATGGCTGTGGCAGATTGGAAATCTGTGGAGATTTCCAGACAATAGATGGGGCCAGAGCCACAGCCAATAACTCAACCCTCAGGGGTGAGTCTCAGGTAGACAACCTTGCTATACCCTCAGCTATGCTTTAAAACCTACATTCAATCCATCACCAAAATGACATGCTTCAATTTGGACTATTTGGTTCCCAGCTGAAGTTACTACAGGGCAAGTCAGATAGATCCCAGGATGGAACCCGGCTTGATAGATCCTAACTTCTATTTTTTTGTTTCGAAATGTTGAAGGTGACAATCAAAGTTTGGTTTTTGCCAATTTGGTGTTCATACTCAATCCATATTCTAACGTCTAAATTTTACCTGACCAACGATATTTTATAGGGCCTCTTTGATTCAGTAAGTAGCGCTGTGTCATTAGCGCACCACAAGTTCGTTATGTTCTTGCCTCCAATTCTTACTCCGGAAAGCACATCTACTTCCCTGAATATTTGTTGTGCGCACAGATTGAATAATTGTAACAACAGTACACAGCTTTGTTCTACTCGTAATTTCATTTGAAACAGAATTTATCATCCATTTTCTAGACTGATGCTCACTATTTGGTCTCAATATAGGCACTGGATAAATATCAAATATTTACCATCAATGTCACATTTTAGCTACGCATCTGGCAATACAAACCGTCAAAAAAAATTCATAGTCTATGAAACATATATAAATGTTCTTTTTCATTTTTAGATATTTGATAAAGATTCTTCTTGGGTTAAATATTCCCTCTCTGTTCCCACTCCATGTCCAAGTCTAGACTACATTTTTTTGATTTCTATTTCAAATGTGTTATTATTTCTATTCTGATTTTCAAGATCACTTTAATGAGGTGAATAAACTTACAGTTCTAAAATGATTGCACTCCGTTGCTTTAGGTTTTTCTGGTAAATTGACAAATAATGAACACCTCAACTCAATTGGAATGCATCTTTGGTATATATTTGACCACACATTTCAGTTATCACTTCAAACTCTGTTCCTCAGAGGACTTTTAGATGTTCCGTTGTTACTTCATCTGTGCCTAGAACTTTCCCTGTAATCATCAATTTCAGAGTTTTCTTCACCTCTGATATAATGTTTGACCCCCTCATACCACCATCTCTTGAGGACTCCCTCGATTCACTTATACATCTGGTCCATCGTTTTGATTTACCATCTTTGTCTTTTATGCTACCATCTTTATCTTTTAAGCATCCACTGTATATTGTTGTCCTTTTTTCTATCTTTGGTGCATAACTCCAATTTTGCGATTTATTTCCAGCTCTAACACTTCATCACACACCTCATTTCATCATTTCTCTTCAGCCTACCTAGAATGGGGGCTGGTTTAGCTCAGCTGGCTGGACTGCTTATTTGTGATGCAGAGCAAGGCCAACAGCACAATTTCAATTCCCGCACCAGCTGAGGTTATCCATAAAGGCCCCACCTTCTCAACCTTGCCCCTCGCCTGAGGTGTGGTGATCCTCAGGTTAATCACCACAAGTCAGCTCTCGCCAAAGGGAAAACAGCCTATGGTCATCTGAGACTATGGCGACTGTACTTACTTTACCTACATGCACTCTTTAGTTTTCTTCAATTTTATCATGTTCAGGTGTGTTTTTTTTCTTTCCCCTTTCTATCGTCATTGCCAATATTTAAGCTGTCATCCACTCCTGGTCTCTCTTTCCCTTTTTGTTTTGGTAATATTTCCTTTACAGAATGTTGTATATTTACTGTTGTATATTTGCTTTCTACTCTGAGATTGCACATTGTTCGGATTCCTCAATCCTGAGACATTCACACTGCTATAATCCCAACTGATGTTTCTACTGAACACCCCAGTGTGGAACCGGCTTGGTAGATCCTGGGCTGGATTCTCCCAAAGTTAGACTATGTCCCCAAACCGGCATTAAAATGGTGGAGTTTTAATCCCGGAATTCCTATAAAAAAGTTGAACTAATTCCCAGCCCTGCAGGGCACTAGCAGGGACCCAGAGTACATCTTGCAGCTTTAGCTGCCGCTACGGGCTGCCGCACTTCCGGTTTGGAGTCCCCGCAGTCACACGGCAGCGGCCTCCAGTGGCCGCGCCGGGCTCCATGGCGGAATCGGACTGCGGAGCCACACAGAAAAAAAAGAGATCCCCCCTCCCCCCCCCCCCCGGATGGGCCGCACGCCCGAGCCTGAAACTGCGCAAATGTAATCCCCGACCGCCGATAAGGCCCCCCACCCCCGGCCTCCGATTACCCCCGCCCCTGGTCAGGGTGGTTGCGGACTCTGGATTGCCAGCATCCTGACCTGCAATCAGTGGTTAGTTCCATGCCGTCAGGAACTTGGCAATCGGGAGCAGAGGATTACTGGGCGGGCCTCTGACAATGCCTCCCCCCCCCCCCCCCCCCAGGCGGGGCGGCATGTTCCGCAGTCATGGCGATTTTCGGGGCCCAGAGAATCGCCGGACCGGCGCCAGGCCCGATTAAGGCGTGCAAATAGATTCTCTGCCCCCACCGTGATTTTGGCATGAGGCAGCTCACCATGCGGGCATCGTGGTGGCACAGTGGTTAGCACTGCTGCCTCACAACGCCTGGGACCTGGGTTCAACACCAGCCTTGGGTCACTCTCTGTGTGGAGTTTGTGCATTCTTCCCTAATTTGCGCGGGTTTCCTCTAGGTGCTCCTGTTTCCTCCCACAGTCCAAAGCTGTGGAGGTTAGATGGATTGGCCATGCTACATTGTCTTTTAGGTGTTCAAAGGTTAGGTTGGATTAGTGGATTACAGGGATAGGGTGAGGGCGCAGCCTAAGTATTATTAGCCACCGGTGGGATTTTCCAGTCCCGTCGATGTCTTTGTCGTTTTGCGTGGCTCGCCCGCCCTACCGGCAGGGAACCTGCCACAGGGGGTCACCTTCACAGCCAGACTGAAACAAGAGTCAGAAAATTCCACCCTTTAGATATTGCTTTTTTTTTAAATGTATTTTTATTAGAGTTTTTATAATTTTTACAAATAACACAAAACTTCAAAACCAAAATGGTACAGTATAAATACTTTCGCATACATGAAAACAGAAAAGAATAGGAGAACGTAAAAACATAGGTTCTTAAAATTTAGTGCCTCTAACTATACAACAGATTAGTGACTGTACAACTTTCCAGTGGCTGGAAAGATGATAAAGCTATATAAAAATGGTAAAATGACAAAACAAGATGCACACCTTTTATGTATAGCAAATTCAAGTCGGTGCTGCATGGCAAACCATGCAGGAGCAGTTCAGACACAGCAGAGCCTATAAATCAGAGATTGTGGGGTCCCACACTTTCTGGAATGTATAAATACGTACAACATAGAAAAATACAGCACAGAACAGGCCCTTCGGCCCACGATGTTGTGCCGAACCTTTGTCCTAGATTAATCATAGATTATCATAGAATTTACAGTGCAGAAGGAGGCCACTCAGCCCATCGAGTCTGCACAGGCTCTTGGAAAGAGCACCCTACCCGAGGTCAACATCTCCACCCTATTCCCATAACCCAGTAACCCCACCCAACACTAAGGGCAATTTTGGACACGAAGGGGAAATTTATCATGGCCAATCCACCTAACCTGCACATCTTTGGACTGTGGGAGGAAACCGGAACACCCGGAGGAAGCCCACGCACACACGGGGAGGATGTGCAGACTCCGCACAGACAGTGACCCAAGCCGGAATCGAACCTGGGACCCAGGAGCTGTGAAGCAATTGTGCTATCCACAATGCTACCATTCTGCCCTTAAGAACAAATTCATCTACACCACATCATTCTACCATAATCCATGTACCTATCCAATAGCCGCTTGAAAGTCCCTAACGTTTCTGACTCAACTACTTCCACAGGCAGTGCATTCCATGCCCCCACTACTCTCTGGGCAAAGAACCCACCTCTGACATCCCCCCTATATCTTCCACCATTCACCTTAAATTTATGTCCCCTTGTAATGGTTTGTTCCACCCGGGGAAAAAGTCTCTCACTGTCTACTCTATCTATTCCCCTGATAATCTTATAAACCTCTATCTAGTCGCCCCTCATCCTTCTCCGTTCTAATGAGAAAAGGCCGAGCACCCTCAACCTTTCCTTGTAAGACCTACTCTCCATTCCAGGCAACATCCTGGTAAATCTCCTTTGCACCTTTTCCAAAGCTTCCACATCCTTCCTAAAATGAGGCGACCAGAACTGCACACAGTACTCCAAATGTGGCCTGACCAAGGTTTTGTACAGCTGCATCATCACCTCACAGCTCTTAAATTCAATCCCTCTGCTAATGAACGCTCGCACACCATAGGCCTTCTTCACAGCTCCATCCACTTGAGTGGCAACTTTCAAAGATCTATGAACATAGACCCCAAGATCTCTCTGCTCCTCCACATTGCCAAGAATCCTACCGTTAACCCTGTATTCCGCATTCATATTTGTCCTTCCAAAATGGACAACCTCACACTTTTCAGGGTTAAACTCCATCTGCCACTTCTCATCCCAGCTCTGCATCCTATCTATGTCTCTTTGCAGCCGACAACCACCCTCCTCACTATCCACAACTCCACCAATAGAACATAGAACATAGAACAGTACAGCACAGAACAGGCCCTTCGGCCCTCGATGTTGTGCCGAGCAATGATCACCCTACTTAAACCCACGTAACCCGTATACCTGTAACCCAACAATCCCCCCATTAACCTTACACTATGGGCAATTTAGCATGGCCAATCCACCTAACCCGCACATCTTTGGACTGTGGGAGGAAACCGGAGCACCCGGAGGAAACCCACGCACACACGGGGAGGACGTGCAGACTCCACACAGACAGTGACCCAGCCGGGAATCGAACCTGGGACCCTGGAGCTGTGAAGCATTGATGCTAACCACCATGCTACCGTGAGGCCCCTTATAATCTTCCTTATCATCTGCAAATTTACTGACCCACCCTTCAACTCCCTCATCCAAGTCATTAATGAAAATCACAAATAGCAGAGGATCCAGAACTGATCCCTGCGGTACGCCACTGGAAACTGGGCTCCAGGCTGAATCTTTGCCATCCACCACCACTCTTTGACTTCTATTGGTTAGTCAGTTCGTTATCCAACTGGCCAAATTTCCCACTATTCCATGCCTCCTTACTTTCTGCATAAGCCTACCATGGGGAACCTTATCAAATGCCTTACTAAAATCCATGTACACTACATCCACTGCTTTACCTTCATCCACATGCTTGGTCACCTCCTCAAAGAATTCAATAAGACTTGTAAGGCAAGACCTACCCCTCACAAATCCGTACTGAGTATCCCTAATAAAGCAGTGTTTTTCCAGATGCTCAGAAATCCTATCCCTCGGTATCCTTTCCATTACTTTGCCTGCAACCAAAGTAAGACTAACTGGCCTGTAATTCCCAGGGTTATCCCTATCCCCTTTTTTGAACAGGGGCACGACATTTGCCACTCTCCAATCCCCTGGTACCACCCCTGTTGACAGTGCGGAAGAAAAGATCATTGCCAACGGCTCTGCAATTTCATTTCTTGCTACCCATAGAATCCTTGGATATATCCCATCAGGCCCGGGGGACTTTTCTATCCTCAAGTTTTTCAAAATGCCCAACACATCTTCCTTCCTAACAAGTATCTCGAGTTTTCCAGTCTGTTTCACACTGTCCTCTCCAACAATATGGCCCCTCTCGTTTGTAAATACTGAAGAAAAGTACTCGTTCAAGACCTTTCCTACCTCTTCAGACTCAATACACAATCTCCCGCTACTGTCCTTGATCGGACCTACCCTCGCTCTAGTCATTCTCATATTTCTTACATATGTGTAAAAGGTCTTGGGGTTTTCCTTGATCCTACCCGGCAAAGATTTTTCATGCTCTCTCTTAGCTCTCCTAATGCCTTTCTTCAGTTCCCTCCTGGCTATCCCTCCAGCGCCCTGTCTGAACCTTGTTTCCTCAGCCTTACACAAGTCTCTTTCTTCCTCTTCACAAGACATTCAACCTCTCTTGTCAACCATGGTTCCCTCACTTGACCATCTCTTCCCTGCCTGACAGGGACATGCATATCAAAGACACGTAGTGCCTGTTCCTTGAACAAGTTCCACATTTCACTTGTGTCCTTCTCTAACAGCCTATGTTCCCAACTTATGCACTTCAATTCTTGTCTGATAGCATTGTATTTACTCTTCCCCCAATTGTAAACCTTGCCCTGTTGCACGCACCTATCCCTCTCCATTACTAAAGTGAAAGTCACAGAATTGTGGTCACTACCTCCAAAATGCTCCCCCACTAACAAATCTATCACTTGCCCTGATTCATTGCCAAGTACCAAATCCAATATGGCCTCCCCTCTGGTCGGACAATCTACATACTGTGTTCGAAAAGCTTCCTGGACACACTGCACAAACACCACCCCATCCAAACTATTTGATCTAAAGAGTTTCCACTCAATATTTGGGAAGTTGAAGTCACCCATGACTACTACCGTGACTTTTGCACCTTTCCAAAATCTGTTTCCCAATCTGTTCCTCCACATCTCTGCTGCTATTGGGCGGCCTATAGAAAACTCCCAACAAGGTGACTGCTCCTTTCCTATTTCTGACTTCAACCCATACTGCCTCAGTAGGCAGATCCTCCTCGAACTGCCTTTCTGCAGCTGTTATGCTATCCCTAATTAACAATGCCACCCCCCACCTCTTTTACCATCTTCCCTAATCTTGTTGAAACATCTATAACCAGGGACCTCCAACAACCATTTCTGCCCCTCTTCTGTCCAAGTTTCCGTGATGGCCACCACATCGCAGTCCCAAGTACCGATCCATGCCTTAAGTTCACCTACCTTATTCCTAATGCTTCTTGCGTTGAAGTATACACACTTCAACCCATCTCCGTGCCTGCAAGTACTCTCCTTTGTCAGTTTTACCTTCCTCACTGCGTCACTACACGCTTTGGTGTCCTGAATATCGGCTTCCTTAGTTGCTGGACTACAAATCCGGTTCCCATTCCCCTGCCAAATTGGTTTAAACCCTTCCGAAGAGTACTAGGAAACCTCCCTCCCAGGATATTGGTGCCCCTCTGGTTCAGATGCAACCCGTCCTGCTTGTACAGGTCCCACCTTCCCCAGAATGCGCTCCAATTATCCAAATACCTGAATCCCTCCCTCCTACACCATTCCTGCAGCCACATGTTCAACTGCACTCTCTCCCTATTCCTAGCCTCGCTATCACGTGGCATCGGCAACAAACCAGAGATGACAACTCTGTCTGTCCTGGCTTTTAACTTCCAGCCTAACTCCCTAAACTTGTTTATTACCTCCACACCCCTTTTCCTACCTACGTCGTTGGTACCAATGTGCACCACGACTTCTGGCTGCTCACCCTCCCCCTTCAGGATCCTGAAGACACGATCCGAGACATCCCTGGCCCTGGCTCCCGGGAGGCAACATACCTTCTGGGAGTCTCGCTCGCGACCACAGAATCTCCTGTCTATTCCCCTAACCATTGAATCTCCTATTACTATTGCTTTTCTATTCTCCCCCCTTCCCTTCTGAGCCCCAGACCCAGACTCAGTGCCAGAGACCTGGCCGCTGGGGCCTTCCCCTGGTAGGTCATCCCCCCCCCCAACAGCATCCAAAACGGTATACTTGTTTTGAAGGGGAACGGCCACTAGGGATCCCTGCACTGTCTGCCCGTTCGTTTTCATTCCCCTGACTATAACAATCTGATATGTATCTGATTTAAAACAGAGTACAGAAGTCAGGAACTGCATAGCGATAAATTCCATAATTATTTTATGCCAATTTTGAATCGAAGGATACTTCTCGCTATTCGAGTAGAGGATATTTTTCCGTGCTGCAAACATTAGGATATTAAACAGCCTTTTTTCATTAATGCTACTAATCCTTTGGTCAGCAAGATCCAGGATTAGGAATAAAAGATCAAATTCTAGGGCTGTGCCGAATATCCTCTCAAGCTCTTTAACTACACCTCACCAATAGGATTACATTTTTTTTTATAAACAATTTTATTGAGGTAGTTTTTGGCTTTATAAACAGTTACAGACATCATCAGAAAGAAAGCAAAAAAGGCAAAAATGTGCAAACATCCACGTACTTTCAATACTTCCATCGTAACATATTGCACAAGCCCGCTCCTCTCCCACCGGTACTACCTGCCATATTTTCCCTCCTACTCTACCCCCCCCCCCCCCTTGCTGATGCTCACTCTCCCGCAAAGAAGTCAATAAATGGTTGCCACCTCCGGGCGAACCCCTGCACAGATCCCCAGTAGCGCTAACAATTATACCCAAAGCCGAGAGACTAGTACAATAGAGGCTTTATTGTTGTACGATGTTGTCCCTCCATCTGCAACAGTAGACTAAGGGTCTGAGCAGCTCTCATACATTTATACATAAGCTCCCTGTGGGCGGAGCTAGCCGGCAGGGGCTGACCGGAGGAACCTGTATTACAGGTACAGGCATACATCCCCCTACTGCAATACACATAACTACAGTGGTTATCTCACCACATTCACCTTGCCGGATGGGGTCCGAAGCAATGCCTGTAACGAAGGCATCGCGTATGAGTAAATCAGAATGTTCCGTGGCTGTGAGGGCCCGGCAGTCGCAGTCTCGTACCAGAGGTATAAGGGCCCTCCAGAAGTCCTCAATCGACTCACCCGGCTGCTGGACGCGAGTAGAAAGTTGATGCCTCGCAAACAGGGTGTTCGCCGATGGTGCATAGTTCTCCTTGAGCAGTTCCATAGCTGCGGATGCCGCCATCTCGTCTCCAGGGGCCGCCATCACGGGACACGGGCTACCGCTCCTCGTCGGACTCATCTGACTCAACCGCCGACCAACCACTGCTCGCCTCCGTTACGCTCGACCAGTCCCGTCCTCGCAACCTGGCACCCTCTTCCACATCGGTGCTGGTCAACGGCCATGTGACCTCCTGCCTCATCGACTCCGGGAGCACCGAGAGCTTCGTCCACCCGGACGCGGTAAGGCGCTATTCCCTTGCGGTCCATCCCGCCGACCGGCAGATCTCCCTTGCCTCCGGTTCCCACTCTGTCCCGATCCGGGGTTTCTGCCTGGTTAAACTTACTGTACAGGGCGTGGAATTCGACCGTTTCCGTCTGTACATTCTCCCCGACCTCTGCACTTCACTCTCACCACATCCCCTCAAGGCGAACTTAATTTTTTCCATACCCAGGAAACTCGACATGTCCGCAAGCCACCACTCAGTCTTCGGGGGCTTTGAGTCCCTCCACGCCAATAGTATTCGTCGCCGGGCTATCAGGGAAGCAAAGGCCAAAACATCGGCCTCTTTCTCCCCCTGGACCCCCGGGTCTTCCGAAACCCCAAAAATTGCCACCCTGGACTCATCACCACCCTTGTTTTTAGCACCCACAAAACCCTCCCAGTACCCCCTCAGCTTAGGGCATGCCCAAAACATATGAACGTGGTTCGCTGGTCCTCCCGCGCACCTAGCGCATTTGTCCTCTATCCCGAAGAATTTGCTCATCCGAGCCACCGTCATATGGGCCCGGTGAACGACCTTAAATTGAATCAGCCCGAGCCTAGCACATGTCGCGGTCGAATTTACCCTACTCAGGGCCTCTGCCCACAGCCCATCCTCTATTTCCCCGCCTAGCTCCTCCTTCCATTTAAGTTTCAGTTCCTCTGTCTGGGACCCTTCCTCCCTCATGAGCACCTTATAAATACCCGAGACTCTACCCTCCCCTTCTTCCCTCCTAGAGACTATTCTGTCTAGGATCCCCATTGGCGGGAGGCGTGGGAAAGATGGGACCTGTCTACGAACGAAATCCCGCAACTGTAGGTATCTAAAGTCATTTCCCTTTACCAACCCAAATTTCTCCTCCAAGCTCCTCAAACTCGCAAAGCTCCCTTCCAGGAACATATCACCCACCCTTCCCGCCCCCGCCCGCCACCATACTCGGAACCCCCCATCCATACTCCCGGGGGCAAACAGATGGTTGTCACAGATTGGCGCCCAGACAGACGCCCCATTCTCCCCTACATGCCTCCTCCACTGGCCCCATATCCGCAGGGTCGCCACCACTACCGGGCTGGTGGTGTACTTGGCCGGCGGCAGCGGTAGAGGAGCCGTGACCAGGGCTGCCAAGCTGGAGCCCCTGCACGAAGCCGCCTCCACCCGCTAATAGAATTACATTTTGACACAAGACCACACAAAGTGTATAAAGGCATCCTCAACAACCTGGCACTTTCGGCAGAACGAAGATATAGCAAGATCAAACCTGTTTCACAAATTTGGTGTGATGTTCAAACAGGGCAATATTTTAAACTGAATATCTTTCATTTTATTACATACCAACTTTTTATTGGCATATTCCCATATACTACCCCATGTCTCTTTTTCAATATTGACTCTTTCCCAAAACCGCAGGGTTCCCAATATGTTCACACAGTATTTAGAACACATTATAAAACTTGCTAATTAACTGTTTAGGTTACACAGAAGTCAGTATTTTTTCCACTGGGGAGATTGAAGTGTCAAGACGAATAATTGTCTTATTGAGGATAAAGGTTTTAAGTTGCAGGTATTTTAAAAAAAAGGAGTGTCTTGGAACGTCAATCTTGTTGGCACAGCTGCTCAAAGGATGCCAAGGAAGGCACCATGGAGCATAACCCCCACCCTACAAATGCCTCTACCTCTCCAGATATCAAGTCCATGATTCATTAGACCTCGTGGTAAATCCAGGTTGTCCTGAATGGGAGAGAGGGAGTCAGTTTAGATCTCCCTTCTAATTGACGGACCATCCTCCATGGTCTAAGAGTGTTGGTAATTATAAGATTCTCACACTTAACAGACCCGGTGTTGAAGTCCCCGTCGAACAATAAGGCCTATAAAGGATACACCGACTGACCTGCTTCAATATTGAGCCAAAATGGAGGAGGGCCCTCTCTGACCCAATCTCTTATAAACCTAAGATGAGAGGCTAAATGGTATTAATGTTCGGCACCCCCAACCCCCCCTTTGGAACCTGGGAGCTACAACTTAGTCAACTTCAAGCAAGGCTTCTTTTTGTTCAGTATAAATAAACTAATCACCCCATTAACCTCCTTTAAGACCCCATCTGACAAGATTGGTAACATTTGTAAAGGATAAAGTAACCACCTCTGCAACAGAATCATCCGAATGTGATTCTTCCCAGCCACAATATTGGCAAGGAGGACCAGCGGGTCAGGTCCCACATAACATAAGCAATTAACCAGGGTAAGTGAGCCCCATATAGTTGCTTAAAGAGGTGGATAATTACAACAACCAGGTAAGTAAACCCCAAAGGGGACCACCTGAATGGGAAGTTATCAACAAGGGTGGTGGAGTCCACTAATAATAGCTTCATCGAGAATGTGGAGGCAGTTTTGCCAACATTTCGCGTTGGGGGCAGGGTCAAAACGTTCATACATTTTGGTCCTTCCAAAGCTAGAGGATTACTGGAAGAAGGTTTTTAGGGTAATTTCTAAAGTGGTGCACGTGAAACTGGACCTGGGCCCCCCGGGAGGCCATATTCGGGGTGTCGGACCAGCCGGGGTTGGAAACGGGTGCAGAGGCAGATGTTGTAGCCTTTGTCTCGTTAATCGCCCGAAGGCGGATCCTGATGGGCTAGAGAGCAACCTCGCCACCCTGTGCCCTGGTGTGGCGGGGGGGGATCTGTTGGAATTCTTGACTCTTGAGAAGGTTATGTTTGAACTGAGTGGAAGGATGGAGGGGTTCTACAATTCATGGGCATTATTCATTATGCACTTTCAAGAACTGGATATCATCGAACATTAGTTGGGGCAGGTGGGTGGGAGGGGCGATAGGTGTTAATGGTGGCTATGGGTGATTCCTAATTCTTTTTTGTAATTTGTTTGTGTGAACATGTGGGCTGATGTTTGGGGGTTGGTGAGAGGATGGGATCGTTGTTATTGATATGGGGATTGACATATTTGTTACTGATTATTGTTTATTGTTGGTGGGTGTAAATTTGGGAGAAAATGTGAAAAAGGAGGCGAATAAAGAAATATTTTAAAAAAGAAACAAGGGTGGTGGATTTCTTCAGCCCACCCACTGGCATGGCCTCAGACTTCATAAAATTTATTTTGTAACCAGAGAAGATGCAAAATCTACCATAATAGTAGGAGCTAAGGCATCCGGCTTAGATACAAACAGCTGCACATTGTCCATGTAAAGCATGATCTTATGCTGTTTTCTTCCACTGGGTAGTCCAAAAATCAAAGCAGCCTGTCGAATAGCATCTGCGAAAGGCTTATGCAAACAATATCGGGGATAAGGTCCCCTGTCTAGTCCCTCACTGGAGCCCAAAACTTTCAGATCAATAAAAATGAACATGCTCTCCAGATTTTTATTTTTATTTCAATGCCTCCCATTTTCCTGCTCAAATCCTTTTTCATTAAGGTTAATAAAATGATAGCCATCTTTATCTGTGTGGGCAAGAATCCCAGAATCTGCACCATTCTACTCCAGAGGGCAAGACCCTCCAAAATTTTGGCCCTCCAAAATTACTGGGCCGCCAATATCCAAAAAACCTTAGTGGATCGGCGATCCCGGTTCAATCTGGAGACAAACGCAGGCTCGCTCTTGCACTACATCCACCCTCCTAGTCATGGTTAGTACACCATTGCCCGTTTCTCCAGCTCGGTGTTCCTCAAACCTGGTGGTGGTCTCCTCTCTTGGAATCTGACATTTTAAACTTCTGTCCTCGTCTTCATTGGCCCATATCTGTAACAACCACCTCTTCTTACCTTCAGGGTTGGACTCAATCTTTGACTTATGGAAATTGAAGGGACTTGAACACTCGAGTAACCTGCTCATGGAGGGGAGGTCTGCCAGCTTTAGAGAACTAGTGGCCAAATTTCAGCCACCCTAGTCTTTTTGCTCTTTTAATTTCTTGATTTCACCCGTACAACTTGCCCTTCCTTTCCTCTGGCCCCACCCTCCACCTACTGGAGAAGATTCTATCCTCGGCTAAGCTGGGCAGGGGGTCTATCTGAAAATGAAAAATGAAATGAAAATCGCTTATTGTCACAAGCAGGCTTCAAACGTAGTTACTGTGAAACGCCCCTAGTCGCCACATTCCGGCGCCTGTTCGGGGAGGCTGGTACGGGTATCTCAGACCTACAAGGCCACATTCTCTCATCCGATCCCTCCCCACTGAACAGGGCAAGTGTGAAATGGGAGAGTGAATCGGGTCCCGTATCCACAGGCGAGGTTTGGAGAGAGGCCCTAAATCAGGGTTAACTCCACGTCCTCATGTGCCCGGTTGAGCCTAATTCAGTTCAAAGTGCCACAGTGGACATAATTGACCAGAGTGGGTTTTTCCCGAATATTGAGAAGAGGTGTGACCGCTGCTCACTTGCCCCCACAGATTATATGCGCATGTTTTGGTCCTGTCCCGGACTAGCCAGCCTCTGGACTTTATTTTTTAACACTATGTCTAATATTCTCCGCTTAGAAATATTGCCATATTTTGGATTTTGGATTCTCCAACAGTTCAGATTGGGGTTGAGGCGGACGTTATTGCCATTTCCTCATTGGCAGCCCAGAGGCAGATACTGTTTGGTTGGAGGTCTCCCACTCCGCCTAGTGCCTCTGGCTGGTTTGGAGACTTTTTTTTCTAAAAAATATTTTATTGAAGCATTTGTAATTTTCAGTTTAACACATGAACATTTCTTAAACAACTGCGTGGGCCGACACACGCAAAACACCTAAAAAACAAAAAAGAAGACAAAAACGTCCCCTACTACCCCCAGCCTATCCCATAATTACCCATATATTAAGTTCCCTGTCCTTACCTAACATTGCCATGCCTCCTGTTTCCCACCCCCCCCCCTTTTTTTACTGCTGACATTCAATTTTCCTTGAAGAAATCGATGAACGGTTGCCATCTCCGGGCGAACCCCTGAATTGATCCTCTCAAAGCAAACTTGATTTTTTTTCTAGACTGAGAAACCCTGCCATGTCGCTGACTCACACTTCTGACTTCGGGGTCTCCGAGTCCCTCCAACCCAGCAAAATCCATCTCCGGGCCACCAGGGAGGAGAAGGCCAGGACATCGCCCTCCCCACCCCACCCCTGGCTCTTCCGATACCCCTAATATTGCCAGTTCTGGACTTGGAGTTACCCTCCCTTCCAGGACTTCTGACATGACGTCCGCAAATCCCTGCCAGAATCCCCTCAGTTTCGGACATGCCCGAAACATATATACATGGTTTGGCGGGCTACCCCCACACCTATCCTCCAGCTCCTCAAAGAATCTGCTCATCCGGGCTACCGTCATGTGGGCCCTGTGGACCACCTTGAACTGGATCAAGCTAAGCCTAGCACACAATGAGGATGAATTGACTCTCTTCAACACTATTTCCCACAGTTCAATTTTCATCTCTCCTCCCAGCTCCTCTTCCCCCTTCCTCTTCACCTCCCTGATAGGGGCCCCTTCCCACTCTATCAACTCCTTGTATATCTCCATAACCCTCCCCTCTCCAACCCCTGTTTTTGACATCACATCACCCCTCAGGGGGTGGCAAGGAAAGCTTGGAACCTGCATCCATACAAAGCCCTGCACCCGAAACCCACCTGACAGCTCAAAGTCCTTCTCTAATGTCTCCAAGCCGGAAAGCCGTCCTGGATGAATAGGTCCCCAAATCTCTCAATCCTTGCCCACTGCCATCTCTTAAAGCCCCATCCAGCCTCCCCGGGGCAAACCGGTGGTTGTCACAGATCGGTGACCACACGGACGCCCCCTCCAGTCCCATTTGCTGCCTCCATTGTCCCCACACCCTTAGGGCTGCCATCACCACAGGGCTTATAGAGTACCGAGCCGGCGAGAATGGCAGAGACACCGTTAGTAAAGCCTCCAAACTCGTACCCTTGCAAGTTGCCGCTTCCACTCGCTCGCAAACCGACCCCTCCCCCACTACCCACTTCCTGACCATCGATATATTAGCCACCCAGTAATAGTTAACAAAGCTCGGGGGGCCAAGGCCCCCTCTCCGCGACCCCGTTCCAGGAGTGCCTTCTTTACTCTCGGGGTTTTGCCCGCCCACACAAAACCCAATATCGCCGCGTTCATTTTCCTGAAAAAAGCCTTTGGGACAAAAATCGGGAGACATTGAAAAAAGAAGAGCCGTCTCGGAAGGACTGTCATCTTCACCATCTGAACCCTCCACCCCAGCGTCAGTGGGAGCATGTCCCATCTACGGAAGACCCTTTTCATCTGATCGACCGCTTTGCCCAGATTTAACTTGTAAAGCTGCCCCCAATCCTTAGCGACTTGAACCCCCTGATATCTAAAACTCCTCTCAAGCACTTGAAAAGGTAACTCCTTCAGTTTCCTTTTCTGCCCCCGTGCCTGGATCACGAACATCTCACTCTTTCCCATATTTAACTTCTAGCCTGAAAATCACCCAAATTTTCCTAGTACCTCCATGATTTCGGCCATACCCCCCACTGGGTCTGTGACACAGAGCAGCAAATCGCCCGCATAGAGAGAGACCCTGTGCTCTATTCCCCCCCCCCCCCCCCCGCCCCCCCACCACTATCCCCCACCAGGCCTTCGATATCTAAGGGCCATCGCTAAGGGCTCTATGGCCAGGGCAACCAGTAATGGGGAGAGCGGGCATCCCTGCCTTGTCCCCCTACAGAGACCAAAGTATTCTGACCGGAATGGGTTGGTTCTTACATTTGCCACTGGCACCCGATATAGCAGCCGGTCCAAATCCACAAATCCCTGCCCGAACCCAAACCTACCCAAAATATCTCATAGGTACTTCCACTCCACCCGGTCGAAAGTCTCCTCCGCGTCCATGACTACTACCGCCTCAACCTCGCGCATCTCCGCTAGCATCATTTTAACGTTAATAAGCCGTCTAACATTGGACGTCAGGTGCCTGCCCTTCACAAATCCCGTCTGATCCTCCCCGATTCCCTCAGGAAAACAATCCTCTATTCGAGTGGCCAAGATCTTTGCCAGCAATTTAGCATCTACATTCAAAAGGGAAATTGGTCTGTACGACCCACAGCTCTCCGGGTCCTTGTCTCGCTTCAGGATGAGAGAAATCGTGCCTGGGATAGTGTTGAGGGAAGCATTCCTCGCTCCTTGAACTCATTAAAAGCCTTAACCAGAAGCGGCCCCAGTAACCCAGAAAACCTTTTATAAAAGTCCACTTGGAATCTCGGGGCCTTGCCCAATTGCATCACCCCCAATCCATTTATCATCTCCCCGAGCCCAATTAGGCCCCCCAGGGCTTCCACCAGCTCATCTACCTTCGGGAATTCTAGCCTCTCCAGGAATTAATTCATACCCTCCTCCCCAGCTGGGAGTTCAGACTCATATAGTCGACTATAGAATTCACGGAACACGTCATTAACCACCCCCGGGTCTATCACTATCTTCCCTCTCATATCTTTTATTTTCCCTATTTCTCTCGCCGCCTCCTGCTTCCTCAGCTGATGTGCCAGCATCCTTGGCTAGGAGACTTAAATGTCCTTTTTGCATCTAGAGAAAATAAAGTCTACATTTGGGGTTCTGTTGAGAGATTCTACAGAGATGGCAACCGTTTATCGAGACACGTTCATCTATTAGGGATTTTGGGTATAGAGTTTGAAAGTTATTTACCTTTTTCTTCTTTTGTTGTTTTATTGGAAAAGTGTCCTTTTTGTTCTTATATTTGCTCTATACTGTACCTGTTTTGCATTAAAATGTTGTTTATTGCCTTATTTGTAGAAAATTTTTAAACCAAATAAAAAGATTATTTTTTTAAATATCCATGAAGAAACTCCGGGGAATGATGTGGTGGGCCGTACACATTCATTATCAAAACAGATTCTCCATATACAAGTTCCTTAACAATCACATATACAAACATAGAAAATAGTAGGAGGAGGCCATTCGGCCCTTCGTACTTGCTCCGCCATTCATTATCATGGCTGATTATGCAACTCAGTAGCATAATCCTGCCTTCCCTCATATCCTTTGATCCCCTTCACCGCAAGTGCTATATGGACTCGGGTTCGATTCCTGGGAAGGGTTACTGTCTGTGCACGGTCTGCACTTTCTCCCTGTGTTTGTGTGGATTTCCTCTGGGCGCACCGGTTTCGCCCCACAAGTTGCAAAAGACGTGCTTGTTAGGTAAATTGGACATTCTGAATTCTCCCTTGGTGTACCCAAACAGGGACCGGAGTATGGCGACAAGGGAATTTTCACAGTAACTTCATTGCAGTGTTAATGAAGGCCTACTTGTGACACTAATAAAGATTAATAACTGCTTCTTGAAAACATACAATGTTTTGGACTCAGCTGCTGCCTACGGTAATGAATTCCAAAGGTTCACCACTCTTTGGGTTAAGAGATTTCTCCTCATCTCTGTCCTAAATGGTCTACCCAGTATCCTCAGACTGTGGCCCCCTTGTTCTGGACACCCGACTATCGGGAACATCCTTATTGCACCTACCCTGTCTAGTCCTGTTAGAATTTTAGGGGTTTCAATGAGATCCCCCTCATTCTTCTGAACTCCAGCGAATCCAATTCTAACCAACTCAATCTCTCGTCACATGTCCATCCTGCCCTCCTAGGAGTTAGTCTGGTAAACCTTCGCTGCACTCCCTCTACAGCAAAAACATGCTTCCTCAGTTAAGGAGACCAAAACTACACACAATATTCCAGGTGTTGACTCACCAAGGCCCTGGATAACTGCAGCAAGACATCCCTGCTCCTGTAGTCTAATCCTTGCACTATGAAGGCCAACAGACCATTTTCCTTCTTTATCACCTGCTGTATCTGCATGCTTACCTATCTATCCCCCCTTGCCCTTCTCACAATTCTCTACCTTGAAGGGAACATTTTTATTGACTAAAATTGCTACCCCGTACTTTCTCCTTTTTAAAGGAATTACAAGACTTTTTTTTAAAAATAGGATGAGGTACTTCCCGCACATTCCAGGAGCATTATTTTAAATTAGCTACTGCCATTGTTCAATCAACCAGGTGAAACATGGGATAGGATTTTCGCATCACATTCGGGCGTGCACCAAAACACATCTATGACCGAAGACACCATAGACACCAAATAACGTCATTCTTGCAGACAGGAAACATCTCTGTACCATTGCAGTATCCAGTCAACAATTTTAAAACCCCACCACAACAAAATAGTGACAATAGTTATCCGAGTTGTTGCCCGTTTTCGATCCCAACAGCGTCACCAATACTGTTGCTAATATGAATGATAATGTTGGTGAACCACAAGCTTTCCCTTGTATCGATCAAATGACCACACCACCAGTTAGTTAGTTCAAAAGATGGTTTAACTTACATACACAAGGGTTACCTCGACATGTAAACACAATATCTATTACAAGTTAAAGTACACCTATCAGCTACAATAACCTATACTTAACTTCAGGGCAACCGGTACTGTGCAAATGGATAAGGCCTTTATCTGGATTTCACTTGGCTGGTTCGAAGAAAGTGGCTCGGTCTCTGCTGAGCTCATCCATCAGGTAGTGATCGTTGGTCTTGAACTTAGCTGGCTGTTCCTGCTGCAATTGGGTTGGCACAGGCCGGATCCAAAAGAGACAGAACACATGGCTGTGCTCTCTTTTATCCCTCTGGAATTTTGCGCTCTTTAGGGCGGTCCTTAACCTTGGACCCAACAGTTCGACCGGGCTCTGATCACCGTCTTCGATTTCGACCAATAAAGGGGCGGGTGCCTTGGTAGCTGGGCGGGTCCTTAGCGGTCAATGACCTTGGCAGTTGGGCTTTCTGAGTAAAGGGAGTGGAACCGTTCAGTCTGTGGCTGTACCGGTTGCTTGATTGGAGTTCTATTGTCCTGGGAAAATGGGCCATTAAAATGCAAATGAGCTGGGGGTGGGGTGTTTTCGATCAGGTCTCGTTACCCACGTTTCAAATACACGTAGGCTCTATATCTGTCTGAGTCCTGGGTTGGCCATAATTCCCATGGTCCTTTGCAGGTGGCAATCTTAGATGGCTACAGAGTACATTCCTCAACACTAGTGAGGACTCATAAGGCTAACCCTACGTCTATGCCGTCATTACCATCAGGAGATATACTCCTTAGAACGAGGAGAAAAGACAAGTCCCGCTCGCATTTTGAGACCACCCATGAAGGCCTAAACCTTTTACCCACCACCTGCTAATTGTGCAGTCGTATCTATCATACCATTATAAAGATACATATAAGAAAAGACAGATAACTAGCATGCAGCCCAGCTACCATCCTACATACACAACGGACCCCTTAGTTAGGAGCAGCACACCGAAGGGTGTCTTCCATTCAAATAAATGGAAGTCCCTGAGATTCTTAAGGATAAAACATTCAGTATAATGCTCAGTTATTAACATTGTAGCCATCTGAGATGGCCACCTGCAAAGGACAATGGGAATTATGGCCAACCCAGGACTCGGACAGATACAGAGCTTCTGTGTATTTGAAACGCAGGTAGCTAGGCTTGATCAAAAACCCCGCACATTTGCATTTTAATGGATCGTTCCCCAGAACAAGAGGACTGCACTCAAGAAACCGTTACAGCCACAGACTGATCGACGCCACTCCCTTTACTCAGAGAGCCCAATTACCAATGTCAATGACCGCTAAGGACCCGCCCAGCCACCAAGGCATCCGCCCCTTTATTGGCTGAAATCGAAGGCAGTGATCGAAGCCCTGTCGAACTATTGGGTCCAAGATTAAGGACCGCCCCAAAGAGCGCGAAATCCCAGAGGGATAAAAGGGGACACAGCCATGTGTTCTGTCTCTTTTGGACTCGGCCTGTGCCAGCCTCTTTTGGATCCGGCCTGTGCCAGCCCAACTGCAGCATAACGACCAGACAGCCAAGTTCAAGACCAACGATCGCTACCTGATGGATGAGCCCAGCAGAGACAGAGCCACTTCTTCAAACCAGCCACGTGACCAAGATAAAGGCCTTATCCACTTGCACAGTACTAACTGGCTGTGTGGTTATTTGACCGATATACAGGAAAGCCTTGTGGTACAGTAAGAGAAATAGAAACACCCACAGTATTGGCGACGCTGTTGGGGCATAACATCATATCATAAAAAGAGCCTCAGTATCATATTGGTGACTCTAAAAGAGCAACATTATTATAGTATTCCATTAAATTGGCAACACCTCCCAGCAATCACGATAGACATCACAAAATCAGACAAGGGGCATCATAACGGGGAAAACGTCTGATATTTCAACAAGCTGCAGACTGTTACTCCAAACTATCACCTTCTATGGACTTCACATCAGCCAATGCATTAGCCAGAGTATCAAATGTCTTAATGGACTTGTCGGATACCATCCTGAGGGTCGCAGGATAAACGAGGGCATAATTCACTCCAGCTGCCTTGAGCTGTTTTCTAAATTTTTGACGCCTCTACACTTCTGCTGTGTCGCTGCCAAGAAGCCCTGGAAAAATAAGACCCTTGCCCTCTTATGGAGCCAGGTCCTGCCACACCTCGCCACCTCCAGAAATTTCAGACAACCCAGGAAGTTATGAAAGTAAATAATTACGGGCCTGAAATGTTGAGTATCTCTGGGCCTCAAAGGGATACAATGTGCCCTTTCCAACTTGATACATCCAGCTTAAATGAAACATGGTAGCCGGCTCGGATCCAGCTTAACGAAACATGGTAGCCAGCTCTCAAAAAAACTTATAGGGTTCTTATCCTCCACTCCTTCTGGCAGGTCGATGACCCGGACATTCTTCCTCCGGCCTTGGTTCCCCAGATCTTTCAGGATTTGACATATAAGGTAGCTGGCTTTCCAAGGATTTAATGCGAGCTTCAGCTAAGGAAGCAACATTTCCAACGTTCAGGATTCTTTCCTTCGTTTCATCAAGCCTTTATTAGTATTCTGTAGCTCGTTCTCATGAGCACTAATATTCTGGGTCAACAAGCCAAGTTTGTCATTTATAACTCTCATGATGTGCGCGGTCATCATCTGCGCCGGGTCAAGAGCCCGCTCGAGGACCAAGTCACCATATTGAGAAACCGGCTCCACCTCCATTGTGAACGGCTGTTCCCTTTTTCTCTGCTTCTGATGAAGAGTCATCAAGACTCGAAACGTTAGCTCCGTACTTTTTCCATAGACGCTGTCAGACCTGCTGGGAGATCCCAGCATTTTCTGTTTCAGATTTCAGCATCCGCAGTAATTTGCTTTTATCATTTTATCTCCCTTTCATTGCCACCTTTCTTAGGATTCTTCTGCATTTTGTTCTCCAACACTCAGCCAAAATTCTTCTCGGGACAAACTCTGGAGTATTCACTCCCCGATTAGGTAAGCATGTGCCCCGTAAACAGGATAAAAGAGGGACTGAAAAATGAGTAGCGCCAGAGCCCACGGAAAAGCAGCTATTCCTGTGCCCGCGTCCTGTGACCCCCTCCGTATCTATTTATTTTTTTCTTGCTTTAAGAGTAAATGCTTCTTTGATGTTCTGATCCTTCAACATGTCACGGTCCAAATGGTTGCACATCTTTTCTTTTTTGGTGTTTGAAGTTTCAACTTAATTTTTTACCGCAAGGAGGCAATGATCTAAACTAGTCTATGTCAGTGTTTATACTTTACACATGCCACCATTCATTCTGCTGTCTCTTCCCACCCTTCCGGCTATTCCGGAAATTGAACATATTTTGCTACTTATCTTCCTGCTCTGCGAACCTTTTTTTAAATCTTCCTGAATGTTCGTGTAGCATTCCTAACTACTAGCTATACCACCCACCCGACCATCACTCCCTCCCCCAAATTTAGCATCATCTGCAAATTTGCACCATAACTCCAATTCACAAGTCCTAATCGTACGTATAAATGGTAAATAATAGTCATTCCAACATAGATTCCCATTGGACATCACTTCTCAATTTCTGCCAGTCTGAGAAATATACTTTAATTCTTGTTTCTACTTTGCAGTCATCTTGTAATCCATTCTGATACCCAAATCCCTGACTCCACATGCGTGAAACTGTCAGCTTTCGAAAAGCCTATGAATACCTCAACCACTGCATTCTTCTTATTTACTGTTCAAAGGATAATGTTGGTTAAATACAACCTTCAATTAGAAAATCAACTATAATCACGTTCATATGTTTTGGCCCTGTCCAAAGCTAGGGGAGTAATGGAAGGAGGTGTTTAGGGTAATTTCCACGGTGGTGCGCGTGAAACTGGACCCGGGTCCCCGGGAGGCATATTCGGGGTGTCGGACCAGCCAGGGTTGGAAACGGGTTCGGAGGCAGATATCATAGCCTTCGCCTCGCTGATCGCCCGAAGGCGGATCCTGCTGGGATGGAGAGCAGCCTCTCCACCCTTTGCCCTGGCGTGGTGGGGGAATCTGTTGGAATACTTGACCCTTGAGAAGGTTAAGTTCGAACTGAGGGGAAGCTCGGAGGGGTTCTACAAGTCATGGGCACTATTTATTATGCACTTTAAAGATCTGGATAACATCGAACATTAGTTTGGGGGGGGGGGGGTGTTGGGTGCTGTGTATATTAAGGATGACTATGGGTAATCCCCAATTTCTTTTTGTCATTTGTTTATGTAAACATGCGGTCTGATGTTTGAGGGTTGGTGGGAGGATGGGATCGTTATTGTTATGGGGTTTGACATATTTGTTGTTGATTACAAGGCTATTCTGGACTTAGTGTTATGTATTGAGCCAGAATTGATAAAAGATCTTAAAGTAAGGGAACACTTAGGAAGCAGTGATCATAATATGGTAGAATTCAGTCTGCAATTTGAAAGAAGGAAGGTAGAATCAGATGTAAAGGTTTTACAGTTAAATAAAGGTAATTACAGGTGCATGAGGGAGGAACTGACAAAAATCGACTGGAAGCAGAGGCTAGTGGGAAAGACAGTAGAACAGCAATGGCAGGAGTTTCTGGGAGTAATTGAGGACACAGTGCAGAGGTTCATCCCAAAGAAAAGAAAGGTTATCAGAGGGAGGATTAGGGAGCCATGGCTGACAAAGGAAGTCAGGGAATGCATCAAGGCAAAAGAGAGAGCCTATAATGTGGCAAAGAGTAGTGGGAAGTCAGAAGATTGGGAAGGCTACAAAAACAAACAGAGGATAACAAAGAGAGAAATAAGGAAGGAGAGGATCAAATATGAAGGTAGGCTAGCCAGTAACATTAGGAATGATAGTAAAAGTTTCTTTAAATACATTAAAAACAAACGGGAGGCAAAAGTAGACATTGGGCCGCTCCAAAATGACGCTGGAAATCTAGTGATGGGAGACAAGGAAATAGCTGAGGAACTTAATAAGTACTTTGCGTCAGTCTTCACAGTAGAAGACCTGAGTAATATCCCAACAATTCAGGAAAGTCAGGGGGCAGAGTTGAATATGGTTGCCATCACAAAGGAGAAAGTGCTAGAGAAACTAAAAGGTCTGAAAATTGATAAATCTCCGGGCCCAGATGGGCTACGTCCTAGAGTTCTAAAGGAGATAGCTGAAGAAATAGTGGAGGCGTTAGTTATGATCTTTCAAAAGTCACTGGAATCAGGGAAAGTCCCAGAGGATTGGAAAATCGCTGTTGTAACCCCCCTGTTCAAGAAGGGAACAAGAAAAAAGATGGAAAATTATAGGCCAATTAGCCTAACCTCGGTTGTTGGCAAAATTCTAGAATCCATCGTTAAGGATGAGATTTCTAAATTCTTGGAAGTGCAGGGTCGGATTAGGACAAGTCAGCATGGATTTAGTAAGGGGAGATCGTGCCTGACAAACCTGTTAGAGTTCTTTGAAGATATAACAAATAGGTTAGACCAAGGAGAGCCAATGGATGTTATCTATCTTGACTTCCAAAAGGCCTTTGACAAGGTGCCTCACGGGAGACTGCTGAGTAAAATAAGGGCCCATGGTATTCGAGGCAAGGTACTAACATGGATTGACGATTGGCTGTCAGACAGAAGGCAGAGAGTTGGGATAAAAGGTTCTTTTTCGGAATGGCAACCGGTGACAAGTGGTGTCCCGCAGGGTTCAGTGTTGGGGCCACAGCTGTTCTCTTTATATATTAACGATCTAGATGACGGGACTGGGGGCATTCTGGCCAAGTTTGCCGATGATACAAAGATAGGTGGAGGGGCAGGTAGTATTGAGTAGGTGGGGAGGCTGCAGAAAGATTTAGACAGTTTAGGAGAATGGTCCAAGAAGTGGCTGATGAAATTCAACGTGGGCAAGTGCGAGGTCTTGCACTTTGGAAAAAAGAATAGAGGCATGGACTATTTTCTAAACGGTGACAAAATTCATAATGCTAAAGTGCAAAGGGACTTGGGAGTCCTAGTCCAGGATTCTCTAAAGGTAAACTTGCAGGTTGAGTCCGTAATTAAGAAAGCAAATGTAATGTTGTCATTTATCTCAAGAGGCTTGGAATATAAAAGCAGGGATGTACTTCTGAGGCTTTATAAAGCACTAGTTAGGCCCCATTTAGAATACTGTGAGCAATTTTGGGCCCCACACCTCAGGAAGGACATACTGGCACTGGAGCTGGTCCAGCGGAGATTCACACGGATGATCCCAGGAATGGTAGGCCTAACATACGATGAACGTCTGAGGATCGCGGGATTATATTCATTGGAGTTTAGGAGGTTGAGGGGAGATCTAATAGAAACTTACAAGATAATGAATGGCTTGGATAGGATGGACGTAGGGAAGTTGTTTCCATTAGCAGGGGAGACTAGGACGCGGGGGCACAGCCTTAGAATAAAAGGGAGTCACTTTAGAACAGAGATGAGGAGAAATTTCTTCAGCCAGAGAGTGGTAGGTCTGTGGAATTCATTGCCACAGAGGGCGGTGGAGGCCGGGACGTTGAGTGTCTTTAAGACAGAAATTGATAAATTCTTGATTTCTCGAGGAATTAAGGGCAATGGGGAGAGAGCGGGTAAATGGAGTTGAAATCAACCATGATTGAATGGTGGAGTGGACTCGATGGGCCGAATGGCCTTACTTCCGCTCCTATGTCTTATGGTCTTATTATTGTTTGTTGTTGGTGGGTGTAAATTCGGGAGAAAATGTGAAAAAGGAGAATAAAAATATTTTTTAAACCATCAAGAAACAAATGTTTCATTATATCCTCATTCGTTAGATATTTTTGTTATCTCAATTAAGATTTGAGTATCTTTCTACCACAGACACCATCGAACTGCCCCATTGCTGTCTGGATCAATTTTAACTCCCATTTTGAAAATCGGAGCTACATTTATTCATTTACTGAAATTTATCACATCTATTGAAATTTCATAATTTGATTTGAGTGCCTCAGTCATCACTTCCTTAGCGTCTTCAAGTATCCACAATCCATCTACACCGGGGGTTTTGCCATCTTTCAAGCTTGGCTAGTTGATCACTTTTCTTTTTTATTGTTTTCAATTTCCCTGTTGCCTTTCTCTTCAAATATATTACGATCCCAGACTAGACCCCAACATTGGCTAGCTTACTGTACAGAAACCCCAATATTTTCATTTAATTTGTAAGACTGTGAGGAAAGAATACCTCGCTCCAGAAGTGGTTACATGAAGAAATAGGGATATGTTATATTAAAACAAGCTTTATTACTAACACACCAGAAAATAGTTTAAATTACCCCTTAAGCAATACCACTCAATGCAGTGAATACCATAATGTTAACTGCTATCTTTATTCCCACTTAAACAACAAGATACCAGCTCAGCTCTCAATCCTCTGATAAACCATTAGCATATGGCCTCACGGTAGCATGGTGGTTAGCATCAATGCTTCACAGCTCCAGGGTCCCAGGTTCGATTCCCGGCTGGGTCACTGTCTGTGTGGAGTCTGCACATCCTCCCCGTGTGTGCGTGGGTTTCCTCCGGGTGCTCCGGTTTCCTCCCACAGTCCAAAGATGTGCGGGTTAGGTGGATTGACCATGCTAAATTGCCCGTAGTGTAAGGTTAATGGGGGGATTGTTGGGTTACGTGGGTTTAAGTAGGGTGATCATTGCTCGGCACAACATCGAGGGCCGAAGGGCCTGTTCTGTGCTGTACTGTTCTATGTTCTATGTTCTATATAGGAACACCTGCTTTGTAGAGATATTCTTTGAGAAAGTGAGGTGATTTTAAAGAATGGTTTAAAGAAAAGATGCAAATCCTGTGAGAATCACGCAGAGATTCACCTTCCCAACCATACTGCTCTTCTGTCTGCAGAAGTCTAATGTCACTTCTTTTTACTTATAAATTTAGAGTGCCCAATTATTTTTTTTCCAATTAATTGTCAATTTAGCACCTAGTCTGCACATCTTTGGGTTGTGAGGATGTGACCCACGCAAACACAGGGAGAATGTGCAAACTCAACGTGGACAGTCAACCGGGGCCGGGATTAAACCCGGGTTCCTCAGCGCCGTGAGGCAGCAGTGCTAACTACTGGGCCACAATGCCACCTTAATGTGACTTCTTAATCAGTTTGGTTTGTACCATATCATATGTCAGTTTATCTACAAATATATTCTCTCATAGTTGGCTTTCTCTCTAATCTATTACTTTGTATTATCCACATATCTCTTTCTTAATTATTATCTCAAACTATATTATATTGTAACCACTACTCCCTATTTCTTGCACATATATTTCTAATTCACTGGGGGCAGCAGGGTAGCATCGTGGTTAGCATAAATGCTTCACAGCTCCAGGGTCCCAGGTTCGATTCCTGGCTGGGGCACTGTCTGTGTGGAGTCTGCACGTCCTCCCCCTGTGTGCGTGGGTTTCCTCCGGGTGCTCCGGTTTCCTCCTACAGTCCAAAGATGTGCGGGTTAGGTGGATTGGCCATGCTAAATTGCCCGTAGTGTCCTAGTAAAAGTAAGGTTAAGGGGGTGGGGTTGTTGGGTTACGGGTATAGGGTGGATACGTGGGTTTGAGTAGGGTGATCATGGCTTGGCACAACATTGAGGGCCGAAGGGCCTGTTCTGTGCTGTACTGTTCTATGTTCTATGTAATTTCTGTCTGGGACTGAAAATATATTGGCATAACTTGTCCATCAGTCAGCGACATCGGGATCCTGCACTGACAATCCACAATGTTTCCTGTGTAGTTAACCAATAGAATGATTTATTTTTACTTTGCTCGATTAAAGATTATTCATTCCTGTACATTAAAGCAAACCTTTGCATTCTCATGAAAATAAATATTTGGAGTGTTCCCAAAATGTAAAACCAGTGAATTAGAAATATATGTGCAAGAAATAGGGAGTAGTGGTTACAATATAATATATAGTTTGAGATAATAATTAAGAAAGAGATATGTGGATAATACAAAGTAATAGATTAGAGAGAAAGCCAACTATGAGAGAATATATTTGTAGATAAACTGACATATGATATTACGTAAACAAAGAGGATGACAAAGGAGAATATGATCAGTTTAGGAAAGGAGAGCTAAACCATTAGGAAAGGAGAAACCGGAAATCAAATATTTAAAAACATAAAAATAAACAAAGTATTCCACAGGTATTTGATTAACAAAAATAGAATTAAGATTTTGATAGAGTCACTAATACACGAGCAAATCGGGGGTGGCATGATGGTTAGTGGTGCACGGGAAGGGGCACCAGTGGTGCTTGTCTATGTGAACGCCCTCAAGTGGGACGATGCTGACTTTGTAAAGAAAACCGTGGCAGAAATTCACGACATAGACTCCCACTGACTCATTATGGGAAGGTGGGGGGACTTTAACTGCATACAGGACCCACGGACGGTCAGATCCAGCCACAAAACAGGGAGACAGTCAAACATGACGAGAGAACAAACAATGTTATGGAGCAGATGGAGGCAGTGGACCCATGGAAATTATCGCACCCAAAGGAGAAGGAGGAACAACTTCTTCGTAGTAGGAAAATCATTGCTTCCAGGGATAGTTGGAGTGGAGTACAGCACAATAATAATCTCCGGCCACACATCACATTACATAGATGTGTAGCTGGAGATGGGACAGGTCCAGCGCCCACATTGGAGGCTGGACATGGTCATCCTCGCTGACAAGGCGTTCTGTGAGCAGATATCACCTGCAACCAAAATGGGGAGGTCCCATCCTCCACATTCTGGGAGGCACAGGCAGTTATAAGGGGGAAGATTTTTGCATACAGGACACTCAAAGATAGGAAGGAGAGGATGGCTAGGCAACAACTAATCGATTCCATACTGGAGGTAGGTCGGCGTTACTCCACGGCCCTGACCGTTGAACTACTGGAGAGAAAAAAGTTACAAATGGACTTTGGCCTGCTCTCCACTGAGAAAGCAGAGCACCAGCATAACTAAATACGAAGTATCTTTTATGAACATGGAGACAAGGCCAGCTGCCTGCTGACTCACCAGCTGAGAAAGCAGGCAGCCACAAGGGAAATAGCTCGGGTGAAGGACAGGAACAGCAAACTAATCGCGGTGCCAGATGAGATTAACAAGGCCTTCCATAGAGTGCTGTACATCTCCCAAGCTCCCAAAGGGATGAAAATCAAGCAGTTCCTCGAGGGACTGGACATGTCAGTCTTGGGGAGGACAGGACACAGGGCCTGGAAGCACCATTAGAACAGAGGGAAGTCATGGCAAGGAAGGCGCCGGGACCGGACGGATTCCAGCAGAGTTAACAAAACGTTTGCACCAGCACTGGCCCCGCACCTGCGGGAGATGTTGTCCAACTCAATATCAAGAGGAACCCTGCCGCCAAATCTGGCACAGGCCTCAATATCATTGATCCCTAAAAAGGAAAAAGACCCAAAAGAGTGTGGGTCATACAGACCCATCTTACTCCTTAATACTGATGCCAAGATTCTGGCGAAGGCCCTGGCGAGGCAACTGGAGAACTGAGTGATCATGACCCAGTCCAGGGAAAGGACACCGGAGGTGATCATCTCCCTAGAAGCAGAAAAGGCCTTCAACAGGGTCGAATGGAATGGTTGGGTTGGGGTTCTCCAACTGGGTGAAACTACTGTTCAGCGTTTCCTTGGTGAGCGTACGTGACAAACACCACCAAATCTTGATAATTCTGGCTGACAGAGGCAAGGATGGCCACTAGCCTCACTACTATTTGCACTGGCAATTGACCTACTGGCAATTACTCTCTGAGCAGCAAAGGGACAGAGAGGCATCAGAAGAGGAGACAGAGAGCATAGTGTCTCACTCTGTGTGGATGACCTGCTCCTCTGCATCATGGAAGGCATAATGGAACTCCTGAAGGAGTTTGGAGCATGTGCACGTGTCTGAGGATTAGGAAGAAAGTCCTACAAAGAAAGAGAAACTTGGGAGGCCTGTCCGTTCCCAGCTTCCAGCTCTACCACTGGGTGGCTACCGCAGGAAGGGTGCGGGACTGGGTCAAGGAACCAGGAACAGAATGGATGAAAGTTTCCGCACAGGGGCATTCCTCTGGGTACTAGAGTAGCAACCCTGAGGGAGCTAATGGACAAGTTCCAGCTCCCGAAAGGGAACGAGCTAAGATATAACCAAGTCAAAACCTTCCTCCACAAGGAGACGACATTCCCAGATACTAGGACACTAACTATGGGACAGACTACTGACTGTGGGTGAGCTGGGAGACGGGAACTATGCGGACATGTATGGACGATTATTAGAAGAGACACGCTCACTCCTGGACGAGACAAGGGAGAAATGGGAGGAAGATAGGGGAAGGACTCTGGATCGAAGCACTGCAGAGTGCAAACTTCATCTCCAAGTCCGCAGGGCTGAGCACAAAGCAACTAAAGGTGGTGCACAGGGTTCACCTAACCTGGACGAGAATGAGCAGGTTCTTCCCGGAGGTGGAATACAAATTTGAACGGTGCCAGGGAAGCCCGGCCAACCACACTCATGTTCTGGACTTGCCCCAGACTTGTGGAGTACTGGATGTCCTTCTTTGAGGCCACGTCCAGGGTTGTGGGGGTGAGAGTGGAGCCTTTCCCGCTGGTGGCATCTTCAGGTTATCGTAACAGCCAGAGCTTTACATGGGGAGTGGGGCTGTCGCCCTGGCCTTTGCTTCGCTGATCACCTGCTGAAGACTCCTACTCAGCTGCACCACCCAAAACTGCAGACTGGCTGTCCGAATTTCTCAAGCTAGCAAAAATAAAATATGGCATCAGGGGGTCGAAGAAAGGCTTCCACAAAACATGGAGGCTGTTCACCAACTTGTTCCAGGACCTGTTTCTAACCAGGGCCCAGTAAAGTACTGGGGGGGGGGGGGGGGGGGGGGGGGGGGGGGGGGGGGGGACAGCCAGCGACCAGCCCCACAAGGCCGAGTGGGTATACTGTGGGCCATGGTTTGGCCCAGCAAGCATTCAGCAGCATTTTCTTTGTATATTAAACTACAGTTACTGTATATTCTTGTAGATACATGTTTTGATTTTGTCTCGTTGTTTAATGTATATGAAATGCCAAAACTCCAATAAAAATATTTTTCAATTGAAAAAAGTAACATTAAACAGAAGAAAAACCAAATACAGTGAATATTTATTAAGTCACAGTACTCAGCTCACAGCTCAAAATCCTAATTTCAAAATTATACAGCCTTGAGGTTATGGACATTGTCTTTTGCTCCAAAAAACGAGAGGCCACTGCAAGCATGTGATTGTGGAAAGAGTGAGGATAAGATTCTAGGGCTAACAGCAACTGACAGTAATACACCAAAATTGCTCTGATAACAGCAACAACGGCAACACTCAGATTTCTCTCAACCAGGAGTAATAACTCACTGATCTCTATATGTAACTGGTCACAGCAGATACCCGAAAAATACAAAGACCCCTCAAATTAAATGCAACATTTGTAGGTTCCACGTAGTCATACAACACTGCACCATCAAATCACCGGAAATGCCTCCAATGGGAGTTTGCAACCCCAGGATCAGCAACAAACAGGGCAACAAATGACCTGATGCCACACTGAGGTTAAAATTGGCCTTCAGTTCCCAATCACCAAAGGCACTCCAAGTATCTTGGAATGACAGACACTTCAGCAGCAGAATAAGCCATACGATTTCTCTCCTTATACCTGGAGATTCACCAGTGCTCCAATGAAGTGCAGCAGGGAAGATAGAAGGCATAAAAAATATTTGGTTCAAGTAGTCTCATCTCAGAAGTTCACTCATTTTTGCATGAAAGATATGAGATGAACCGATCATTTGAATCAGACAGCAGGAACAACCCAGGAAAATGGAATTGATCAGTTAGTGGATTGATAGACACAGTGAGGATTTACTGCTGAATTATTTATAATGGCGTGTGTGTATATACAGTTTATAAAAACAGATGGTGGCATTCACCCAGTTGCAGAATTGGCAGGTTGATTGCCCGGCCGGTGAAGTACTGCTTAAAATACTCACGGGCCCCCGCGATGGAGCCGCCACAGGCCAGGCCCGGCGAAAACCGACCCCCAGGCTGCGCGGCCCAGTCCCGGACAGCGACCTTGCAGACTCGCTCCCTCCCGATGCTCCAACCGCCTCTATCGGCTCAGCCTCCGCTGGGCTGCCTCCTCCCCTTCGCCCGGCTCCCCACCGCCACCACTTCGCATTTGGCGCCACTCGCCCTCAGTCACTGAGCTGGGGGGCGGGGTCCTGGAGATGGTCCCCTTCTCCTCTGTGTGATCCAGTGAGCTCCTCAGTCCCTGATCTCAGATTGATCATACAATAATGATCACGCCTAAATCATTATAATACCATTTTATAATGCAAACCAGACTAAATTTGCTGCTTGTAGAGTGTGATCATGACGCTTTTAAGGAAACAGGATATACACTTCCAACAAAAACTTTTATTTACAAAGCCCCTTTTATCGAGATCAAAACGTCCCAGTGCACTTCCCAGGAGCGTTTATAAAGCAACATTTGAGATGAGGAGGAATTTCTTCAGCCAGGGGGTGGTGAATCTGTGGAACTCTGCCGCAGAAGGCTGTGGAGGTCAAATCACTGAGTATCTTTGAGACAGAGATAGATAGGTTCTTGATTAATGAGGGGATTGGGGAGAAGGCAGGAGAAAGGGGATGAGAAATATATCACCAATGATTGAATGGCAGAGCAGACCCGATGGGTCGAATAGCGCTATTGTGCTCCTATATCTTATGGTCTAACATTTGACACCCTGCTACATAAACTGACATTAGACAGATGATCAAAAGCTTCCTGTTCTTCCCAGCATCTCTACATCATGATCAAAAGCTTGGTCATGTTTTAAATACAGCATCTGAAAGAGCAAAGAGATAGGCAGAGCTTTTTTTTTGGGGGGGGGTGGTATTTCAGGGCATCAAGGTCTTGCCGACATGGCTCCGATGGAGTAGGGATACTCAAGAGGGCAGAGTTGGAGGAATGCAGATATCTCAGAGGGTTGCAGGGCTGGAAGAGACTGCAGAGACAGGGAGGGATGAGGCTCTTGGAGGGGGGAGAATAATAATTTTAAACTCGAGGCACTGCTTGGCTGGAAGCCAGTGCAGGTCAGCGAGCATCTTGGTGCGATATAAGAGATTTGAAGAGTAGGAGTTGTAATATAATGGGTAAAATAAACTTGCATTTTCTTACAATGATCGATTCCGTGTGGTTGTACGCCCGGAACTTTACATTGGCGACGAAGGTAAAGTGGAGCTGCTGGATATGCCACTTCCTCCAGACCAGGCCCATCTCAACTCTGCCTCAGGAGGTCTCCATCCAAGCTGCAAGTATGCCACTAAGCGGAAAATTAGATGCGTTCAACGCTGAGACGGGGGACTGGACCCAATGTATCGAGCAAATGCTTTTTTCGGCTCAACAACATTGTCCGCAACGAGAAAAAACGGTGACCATCCTCATGGTCTGTGGGGCAGAGACCTACAGCATCATCAAGAGTCCGACTATCGCGGATTCGCCTGACACCCGCCAGTTTGCGGAGTTGGTTTCCTTGGTGAGCAACCATTTTGATCCTAAACTGCTGCTGATTGCTGATAATCTACTGCTTTTTTTCACACGGCCGACCAAAAGCAGGGGTAATCTATGACTTCTTGGCCCATTTACGAAAACATGCCGAGTTCTGCAAGTTCATCCCAACCTTATCAAAGGCGCTCAGAGACCGGTTGGTCTGCAGCGTCCACGATGCAGCGATCCAAAAACGCTTGCTCAGGGAACACATCTTGATTTGAAGAAGGCGACCAAAATGGCTTTGTTCCGGGAAGGCGCAGAGCTTTGCGGAATGGCCGTCCTCAGTGTAGGGCGCCCAGGTGGACACAGAGCACCAATTCCCTGTGCTGTAGTTCAGGGCTTCCGCCATGGGGTCTGCACTCCTCGAGGCCAGGAGCTGAATCCGCATTTTCCCAGCGAAAGGCACTGGCACTCCACCACTCTGGAGACTCGATGGATGCCAGCAGGGAAGCCTGCCGCCACACCCGAATGGCTGTCCCAGAGGATGGGCCCATTTTGTGGAAGATGCAGACAGAGGGTGCCCACCACCTCTATTGTATCTAGGCACCATGGCGATGGTCCGGATCAATGGGTTCCCCATTCAGATGAAGCTCAATACCGGGGCCGCGGTCTCAGTAATCAGCTGCCACAGTTACAACCGAGGTCACTCTAGCATCTGCGGCTTGATATTGCGGGACACCGGGGCGCACGGCTGGCAACATACATGGGTGAACCCTTGGAGATCATGAGCACCGTGGAAGTCCCCATGGAATACGGGGCCCAGTCAACAAACCTACCATTGGTGGTAGTAAAAGGTTCAGGCCCCAGCTTGTTGGGGCGGAATTGGCTGAAGCACCTCTAGCTGATTAGCAAAAGGTGTGCTGCATGTATCCCGATGGACCATACACATTGCTGGTGCGCTTTCCAGGCGTTTTTCAAGACTGACTTGGTACCATTTGGCCAAGATTTCGGTGGATCTCTACGCATTGAACTTTAAGGTGGATGCAGAATTGGACTGCTTGGAACAATTGGGAATCATCTGCCAGGTGCAGTTCGTAGATTGAGTTGCGGAAGTTGTGCCAGTTATGAAGCCTGATGGCTGTCCACATCTCTGCGAGGACTACAAAATGACGATAAATCAGCCGTCCCATTTGGACCATTACCCGGTGCCCAGGGTTGAAGATCTATACGTGTAGCTCAGTGGAGGCTGTACCTTCACCAATCTTGACATAAGTCATGCTTATCTTAAATTGGTTTTGCATCCGGCCTCATCGAATAACTTGACCATCAATGCACACATAGTTTGTACGAGTATGCCAGTTTGCCTTTCAGAATCTCCTCCTCATGTGCCATTTTTCAGCGAGTAATGGAGAATATTCACCGAAGATTGACGCAGGTTGCAATTTACCTGGACAACACGTTGATCATCAGTTCATCCGACCAGGAATACATTTTTGTATTTTTTTTTTTGCTTTTCTCACATTTATAAACAGTTGTTGCTTATATACCTTACATTTTTCTTGCCTGCGCTAATTTGCTTTATTTTACAGAGAGGTTTGTTTTGTCCTTCATTTGACTGCCCTCTGGATCGGTCCATGATATCCCCCCTTCCTCCTCCCTCCCCCCCCCCCCATTGGTTTCAGCACCCTTCCTCTTCTCTTGTGGTTTTCCCTCCCCCTTCCCCCCTCCCCTTCCCCTCCCCCTCCCCCTCCCCCCTCCCTTCCCCCCTCCCCCCCTCCTCCCTCCCTTCCCCCCTCCCCCCTCCCCTCCCTTCCCTCCCCTCCCTTCCCCCTCCCCTCCCCTCCGCCCCTCCCCCTCCCCCCTTCCCCCCTCCTCCTCCCCCTTCCCCCCTCCTCCCCCTCCCCTCCCCCCTTCCGCCCTCCGCCCCCCTCCCCTCCCCCACTCCCCTCCCCCATTCCCCTTCCCCCTCCTCGCCCCTCCCCTCCCCTCCCCTTTCCCCCCCCCTCCCCCCCCCGCCCCCCCCCCCCCCCCCCCCCCCACCACTGGGCTCGTTGTGTACCTTGTTGAGGAGGATGGGAGTGCTGCTGTGGCCAGGGCCCTGCGGTTTGTTCCTTTACAGGATGCCTCCTCCATTTGTACCCAATGTGTGTTGGGTTCTTGTACCCATCCCCTCACTTTTTCTGCCGTTGCTGCCCAGTGGTAGTACTGTAGGTTCGGTAGAGCCAGGCCCCCTCTGACTTTCCCTCTTTGCAGTGTCTGTTTGGGAATTCTCGGGTTCTTCTCCCCCCCCCCCCCCCCCCCACACACACACGCACACAAACGTCATGATTAGTCTGTCTATGTTTTGGAAAAAACCCTTGGGGATGAAGATTGGGATGGATCTAAACAGGAAGAGGAACCTTGGCAGTAGGTTCATCTTGATCACCTGCACTCTTCCCGCCAGGGAGAGTGGGAGTGAGCCCCCACCGTTGAAGGTCTTTTCTTACTTCCTCCACCAGGCTGGTCAGGTTCCACTTGTGGATCTGTGTCCAGACTCTGGCTATCTGGATCCCCAGGTAACGGAATCTGTTCTGGGCCGTTTTGAGCCGGAGCCCATTCAGCTCTGTCCCTCCCCCTTTTGGGTTCACTGGGAATGTCTCGCTTTTGCCCAGGTTAAGTTTGTAGCCTGAGAAGGTTCCAAACTCTTTCAGTATTTGCAGTATTGCCTTCAGTCCCTCCTGTGGCTTCGAGACATAGAGGAGCAGGTCACCTGCACAGAGTGAGACTCCGGATTCCCTTCCAGCTTTTTGCGTCCCGCAAGGCTCCGACCAGGAATACATGAAGAACTTGGAGGCTACCTTACTTCGAGAAAATCTGCGCCCACCTACGGTGCAAAAACTGCATATTTTACGCAAACAAAGTGGTCAACTTGGGTTATAGGGTGGACTGGAATGGCTAGCACCCAGAGGACAAAAATCCAAGCAATCCAGCAGGCCCGGTGCCAATGTATCCTATGGAACTCGGCTCCTTCTTAGGCCTAATCAACTTTATGATAAGTTCATTCCAAGTTTGGTGACTGTGTTGTCCCCACTGCATTTGTTACTAAAGAAGGGCCAATGATGGTTTTGGGACTCGCCGCAACTGATGGCTTTGTTAACCTGCGATGCCTCACCTCATGGCATCGAGGCTGTTCTGGCACCCCGAATGATGATGGAACGACCCATTGCATTTGCTTCACGCACCCTGACGGCAGCAGGGTGGAACTATGCACAAATCAAAAAGGAAAGTTTAACGTTGGATTTCGAGATTGAGCATTTCCGCAAGTACGTATACGGGCATTCATTTACAGCCTATATCAACCACACGCCCCTGTTGGGGCTGTTTAAGGAGGACCGGACAATCACTCCCACTGTGGCATCCGCCTGCATTCAGGAATGGCCGCTGTCCTGGCAGCGTATGACTACACATTGGTACATCGTCCAGGGAGGAACAGATATTCCGAATGCGAGCGCTCTCAGTTGACTCCCATTGCCCACCAGCATGCCCACGCCTGCTACATCAGATGAGGAATTGCAGTCTTGCTATTTATGGACTCCTTGCGAGTTACAGCGGCCTGGGTGAAGGAATGGAGGCAGACAGACCCATTGTTGGCCAGGGTCCGTCCGCCACATAATGCTGTACGGGGACCAGCATCGCACTCTCCGGGAGGATCTGGCCGCATTCACCATGACGGTGGCTGAACTCAGGGTAGTGGATGGCACCCTGAGTCACCATGCCCGAGCGAGGCTAGGGGGCAATTCTACAAGACCTCCACAGGGAGCAGCTGGGTAGTTTCCACAATGAAAATGTTGGCCCGGAGCTACGCATGATGGCCTGGAATAGGCACCAACGTCAAAACTTTGGAAAAGCAATGTACACGGTGCCAAGAGCACCAGAAGCTACCCCCGCAGCCCAACTCTACCCATGGGAGTGTCCAGCTGACCATGGTCCCCAGTGCGGGGGGCTGATATGATCTGACCGGAGGCCACGGGGTCTGCAACCTCAGTGTCCCTGTGGCCTCACCTGAGCATGATCTCCCTAGATGAGAAGGCGGAGCTACATCCTTAAGTCAGGGGCCTCATGGAACATAAATATCCAGGCGTTAGTGTGGGCGGGGCACGCAGGAGACTCTTAAGGGAGGAGTTGTAATATAGTAGGTAAAATAAACTTCCATGTGGTCGCTCGCCTGGAACTTTACAGTAACAAAGGCATGGACGAGGGTTTCAGCAACAGACAAGCTGAGCAGATCAAATTTGACAATGTTACAGAATTGGAAATGGGTGTTCTTAATAATAGAATGGACATGTGGTTGAAAGCTTCGCTCAGTGTCAAATATGACACCAAGATTCAGGTGTGATTCTCCCCCTCATTGCACCCAGCACATCTCCCTAAACAGGGGCCAAACCGATCGCAATGCTCCTGATTTGCGACACCCAATGCGATCTAGTTCACACCCTCGCTGGGCATGCACAGACTCGCCTATTTAAATAAGTCTTAAAACTCATTTAAATATGCTTAGCCCATTTGAGGCCGGAATATCATGGCTCCCGGGATTCACCCGCCCACCGGTGAAATGTGAGGCCATTAGACTCCTCAGGTGGTCATGGACAGGGCAGGGCAGGGTGATGCCTGGGCACGGCCCCTAACACCCGGGCTGTGTCAATGTGGCAACCTTGATGGGTTGGCACTGCCAAGATGCCAAAGGGGAACTGCCAAATGGTACAGCCTCAGGAGGGCCATGGCCATGAAAGGGAGGGGTGAAGGGGGGGCATCAAAGGGCTGCATTAAGGTGGGCTTTAAGGGGTGAATGAAGGGTGATGGGTATGAAGGGGGGGTTCGAAGGGTGGGTCTTGAAGTGAGCATATGGGGGGGGCGAAAGGGGGGTGGCTGTAAGGTGACGAGTCCCTCTGAGTGATCACATAGCAGGTTATAGTCACTTGCAGGAGGGAATTCCCCGATATCGACGAGGATGGATGGGGTGTGGCCAGGTAACCACATGCCTGGGTGGTGTGTGGGGGGGCGGGGGGGGGGGGGGGGTTGGGGTGTAGGGGGGGGTGTGGTTGGGAGGTGATGTGGGAATTCAGTGATAGTAGGAAGTTGCCCCTTCGGGGTTGAAGGTTGGGGGTGTTGCCAATGTCTGCGGGGGGGGTCACGATGCCCGTGCATAGGGGGTGTTGCGGACCTTCAACTTTACTTTGAGATCTGGTCACCCTTTAAAAGGGGCACCCCAATCCCTGAGGAGCCAGCATCTTTGTTCCCCCTCCAGAAAACGTTCTAAGGGGTTGATCTACTGGCCGCTTTGCACCCAAAAGGCAGAGCGGCCGGGGGATCTCACTTTCGGGATCTGTCCGGCTCGTCACGCCTCGCCTCAGGAGATCTAACACGGTCTTGCAGGATGTCAGTGGGATCACAACTTTGCATATTAGAGTGAGAAGCTAGTCTCACTCTAAAACACGTTCCCAAGATCTAACAAAGACGTAGGATCTAACCCCCTCGCCTTAGATACCAAGGGCAAGTGCTGTTTCGTGCTGGTCTCCAGATGGAACAGGACTCGTGGGGGTCTCCCAGGGAATCAGAGGCTCCCAGTCACATGCCGTCTGTGCAGGGTGGCAGTGCTGGTGCCACTAGGCACCCTGGCACAAGCTGCCATTTTTCACGCAGCAGGGATCGGGCCGCGGGGGTGCCCTGCGCAGTTGTGGGGGGGTTGCAGACGTGGCACTTATCGTGAATTAGGGCTTGGGGAGGGAGTTTCGGGAGTCGCGTTGGGGGCTCGAGAGATCAGGCGCTATTTAAAAATGGCGTCCTGATCTCTTCCTGCACCGAGGAGTTCTGGGGAGCGGTGCCCCTCAGTGCAGGGAACGGGGATAAGTGTGGCCTCAGCCAATCGTTCCCTGCTCAGGCCCCCAATCTACACTGATGGGCATTAGATAGCGGAGTGTTTCTCAGTGCTCCAAACTAATCGCGTGCTACTGAACTCTGTCCCCATTCGGGTAGATCATGCCCTAGGTGCTGTGAGAATCTCTCACTCCAAGCGCTAAAAAAGTTACTAAGTTTGGGTGAATTGCGATCTGGTTCACACCCATACACCTGGCGGAAATCATCACCTGGTTATTTTTCAGGGGAATCGCGCCCTCAGTCTATGAGAGTACCAGGGAGAGGGAACAGATCTTTGTTCCAGTCCCAGTGGGGAAACTGCAGACCAAATTAAACCAAATAATGTAATCTTCTCACAGGCCCAAATTTCCTCCAATACTTCCCCTTGCTAAACTCACACCTTTCTATGGGTTCTCTCCATTCTACCTTAATGTCAAAACTCATCTTGTCCATGAGACCCCCCTCCTGCATCCTTTACCCTATTCCCACTTAACTGCTGACCTCCCAGTTCCCATCCCCATGTTTTTGATTTTTTTAAATAATTTTTATTCAAGTTTTTTAATAACAATAACAAATTTTCTCCCCGCAATTTAAAACAAACAAGGCGTGTTTCCACACCAAAACAAGAAAAGAACTCTCCCCCCCAAATAAATAATAACAAATAGCAATACAAGAAAGAAGAAAATAACATAACAAACCCACCGCCGCAAAAACACACCCCCCAACCATCCCCAAACCCCCCCCCCCCCCGGTTGCTGCAGAGACCGACCACTCTCTACCCCTTCGCCAGGACGTCGCGAAAGGGCTGCCACCGCCGAAAGAACCCCTGTACCCACCCCCTCAGGGCAAATTTCATCCTCTCCAACTTGATGAACCCAGCCATGTCGTTGACCCAGGTCTCCGAACTCGGGGGCCGTGTATCCCTCCACTGTAACAGAATCCTGCGCCGGGCTACTAGAGACGCAAAGGCCAGAATGCCGGCCTCTCTCGCCTCCTGCACTCCCGGCTCCGAAGCTACCCCAAAGATAACGAGCGCCCAGTCTGGCCTGACCCTAGACTCAACCACTTCCGACAAAACCCCGCCACCCCCTTCCAAAACCCCTCCAGAGCTGGACATGCCCAAAACATATGTGTCTGGTTTGCCGGGCCACCCGAACACCTCCCACACCTGTCTTCCCCTCCGAAAAACCGGCTCATCCTTGCCCCCGTCATGTGAGTCCTGTGCAGCACCTTCAGCTGAATTAGGCTGAGACGTGCACAAGAGGAGGAAGAATTCACCCTCTCCAGGGCGTCCAACCACGTCCCATCCTCAATCTCTTCCCCTAGCTCTTCCTCCCATTTCGCTTTGAGCTCATCTACTGAGGACTCCTCCTCCTCCTGCACAGTTGGTAAATAGCCGAGATCTTCCCTTCCCCGACCCACGTCCCCTGAAAGCACCCTGTCCTGCACCCCCATTGGCGGCAGCCGCGGAAACTCCTCCACCTGTCTCTTAACAAAGCCCCTGACCTGCATATACCTAAAACCGTTCCCAGGGGGGAGGTTCCATTTCCCCACCAGCTCCTCCAGAGTCGCAAACTTCCCATCCAAGAAGAGGTCCCCAAACTGTCTGATGCCTGCCCTGTGCCAACTCCCAAATCCCCCACCCGTTCTCCCTGGCGCAAAACGGTGATTGCCCCGTATCGGGCCCAAACTGAGGCCTTCACTTCCCCCATGCCGCTTCCACTGTCCCCAGATTTTGAGGGATGCAACCACCACCGGACTCGTAGAGTACTTTGCCGGGGCCAGTGGAAGTGGGGCCGTCACCAAGGCCTCCAGACACGTACCCGCACAGGACGCTACCTCCAGCGTCTTCCATGCGTCACCCTCCCCTTCCGTCGCCCACCTGCGAATCATCGCCATGTTCGCCGCCCAATAATATCCACACAGGTTGGGCAGCGGCAGGCCCCCTACCTCCCTTCTTTGCTCCTTACTCTCGGGGCCTTCCGCACCCACGCAAATCCCAGAATCGACTTATTCACCCTTCTGAAAAAAGCCTTCAGGATCAACATGGGGAGGCACTGGAAAAGAAACATAAACCTCGGGAGCACCGTCATTTTAACCGACTGGACCCTGTCCGCCAACAAGAGCGGCAGCGCATCCCACCTCCTGAACTCCTCCTCCATCTGCCCCACCAGCCGCGAAAAGTTAAGCCCCAGGTCCTAGCCACGTGGACCACAAGATACCTAAAGCTCCCCTCAGCCCTCCTCAACGGGAGTTCCCCTATCTCCCTCCTACCTCTCCTGACCCCCCGGGTGCAGGACAAACAGCTCGCTTTTCCCCACATTGAGCTTATATCCCGAAAAGTCCCCAAACTCCTCAAGTACCCTCAGCACCTCTGGCATCCCCTCAGCCGGGTCCGCGACATACAGCAGCAGATCATCCGCATACAGTGACAACCGGTGCTCCCCCCCCCCCCCCCCCCGCCCGCACAATCCCCCTCCAACCCTTCGAGTCCCTCAGCGCCATGGCCAGGGGCTCAATTGCTAACGCGAGGAGCAGGGGAGACAAGGGGCACCCCTGCCTCGTCCCTCTGGAAAGCCGAAAGTCCTCTGACCTCCTCCCATTCATTTCCACACTCGCCACCGGGGAGCTGTACAGCAACCTCACCCAGCTAATGAACCCCTCACCAAACCCAAACCTCCGCAACACCTCCCACAGGTAACTCCACTCCACCCTATCAAAATCTTTCTCCGCATCCATGGATGCCACTATTTCTGACTCCCCAGCCGCCATCATCATAACATTCAGGAGCCTCCGCACGTTGGCATTCAATTGTCTCCCCTTTACAAACCCCGTTTAGTCCTCATGAATCACCGTTGGGACCACATCCTCCACCCTCCTGGACAGCACCTTTGCCAACAACTTAGAACATAGAACATAGAACAGTACAGCACAGAACAGGCCCTTCGGCCCTCAATGTTGTGCCGAGCCATGATCACCCTACTCAAACCCACGTATCCACCCTATACCCGTAACCCAACAACCCCCCCCCTAACCTTACTTTTATTAGGACACTACGGGCAATTTAGCATGGCCAATCCACCTAACCCGCACATCTTTGGACTGTGGGAGGAAACCGGAGCACCCGGAGGAAACCCACGCACACAGGGGGAGGACGTGCAGACTCCACACAGACAGTGATTCAGCCGGGAATCGAACCTGGGACCCTGGAGCTGTGAAGCATTTATGCTAACCACCATGCTACCCTGCTGCCCCGACTTGACATCTACGTTAAGGAACGAGATCGGCCTATAAGACCCACACTGAAGGGGGTCCTTGTCCCGCCTCAGGAGCAAAGAGATAATTGCCCTGGACATTGTCGGGGGAAGAGCCCCCCCTCCCTGGCCTCATTCAGGGTCCTCACCAGCAGCGGGCCCAGCAAATCTGTAAATTACTTATAAAATTCCACCGGGAACCCATCAGGCCCCAGCGCTTTCCCTGTCTGCATGCTTCCCAGCACCTCCACCAGCTCCTCCAACTCAATTGGGACCCCCAAACCCTCCACCCGCTCGTCCCCTACTCTTGGGAGCTCCAGCTTATCCAAAAAGCGGTCCATCCCGCCTGCTTCCCCGGGGGGTACCGCCCGGTACAGCCCCTCATAAAAGGATCTGAACACCCCATTGATGTCCTTTCCACCCCGCACTAAGTTCCCACCTGCATCCGTGGCTCCCCCAATTTCTCTAGCTGCCTCCCGCTTCCGGAGCTGGTGAGCCAACATCCGACTTGCCTTCTCCCCGTACTCATACACCGCCCCCTGTGCCCTCCTCCACTGCGCCTCCACCTTACGGGTGGTTAAAATGTCAAACTCTGCCTGGAGACTGCGCCGCTCCCTCAGAAGCCCCTCCTCCAGGGTGTCTGCATATCTCCTATCCACTCTGACCATCCCCTCCATCAGCCTCTCCCTCTCGACCCTCTCCCCCCTCTCCCTGTGTGCCCGAATAGATATCAGCTCCCCTCTAACTACTGCCTTTAGTGCTTCCCAAACCATTCCCAACCTGCACCTCTTATAAGGCCCGAAAGTCCAAAAAAAACAGGAGCTGCCGAACGTGCGGCTTAGCTCCGCATTGCCGCCACCGGAAGTCTCCCATCCCCATGTTAACTGACATTGTTAACAGTTCTCTCTCTTCAGTTGTTGTCTGTTGCTTCCTAAAATCAGCATCCTGTCCTGAAAAAAAACCAACCTTGAACCCACTGCCTTTGCAAACTATTGCCCCATTCCCAATCTCCCTTTTCACAGAACCATAGAATTACTGCAGTGCAGAAGGATGTCATTTGGGCCATCGAGTCAACACCGACCCTCTGAAGCAGCACCCTACCTCGGCTCACTCCCCCGCCCTGTCCCCAGAACCCAACCTAACTTGCACATCCCTGGATACGAAGGGGCAATTTAGCATGGCCAATCCACCTAACCAGCACATCTTTGGGCTGTGGGAGGAAACCGGAGCACCCGGAGGAAACCCACGCTGACACGGAGACAAAGTGCAAACTCGACACAGTCATTCACCCTAGGCTAGTAACGGATGCACTCTTTTCCCTCCGCCGCCCCGCAAGATCAAGCCGCCACGTCTTGCGGGGCAGCTGAGGGAAAAGACGGCAACTGCGTTGACGTCGGCCACGTCAGCCGGCGTGATGCTTGACGTGCGGCCTTGACGACCGTCGTCAAGGCCGCGCCGTCGTGACGCACATGGCAACGCTCCTAGTACCGCCCGGGGAGGAGAATCGGCCCCGGAAGTGGCCGTTAAGGCTGCCGTGGGTCACGGCTGTCCCACGGCAGCCTTTACGATTCTCCGCATTTGCACCCGGATTTGCACCCCCCCCTCCCCCTCCCCCCCATCCACCGGCGGCTCCGACCGGTACAGTTCCCTGTAGAAGTCTCCTATCCACTCTGACCATCCCCTCCATCAGCCTCTCCCTCTCGACCCTCTCCCCCCTCTCCCTGTGTGCCCGAATAGATATCAGCTCCCCTCTAACTACTGCCTTTAGTGCTTCCCAAACCATTCCCAACCTGCACCTCCCCGTTGTCATTGGTTTGCAGATACCCCTCTATGCCCCTACGGATCTGCCCGCACACTTCCTCCTCTGCCAAAATCCCCACATCCAACCTCCACAGCGGGCGCTGATCCTTCCTTTCCCCCAGCTCCAGGTCCACCAAATGTGGAGCATGATCAGAAATGGCTATCGCCGAATACTCCGCCCCCACCACTCTTGGGATCAGCGCCCTGCTAAGCACGAAAAAGTAAATCCGGGAGTTTGCCTTATGAACATGGGAAAAAAAGAACTCCCTACCCCCGGCTTCAAAAACCTCCAAGGGTCCACCCCTCCCATCTGATCCATGAACCCCCTCAGCACCGAGGTCGCTGCCGGCCTCCTGCCCGTCCTAGACTTCGAGCGGTCCAGAGCCGGATCCAGCACCGTGTTAAAGTCCCCACCCAGAATCAATCCCCCTGTCTCCAGGTCCGGGATCAGGCCCAGCATACGCCGCGTGAAGACGGCATCATCCCAGTTGGGGGCATAAACATTAACCAAGACCACCCACTCCCCCTGAAGTCTCCCACTCACCATCACATATCGACCTGCACTATCCGCCACCACTTTGGACGCGACAAACGACAGGCTCTTACCGACCAAAGTTGCCACCCCATGGTTCTTTGCATCAATCCCCGGGTGAAACACCTGTCCCACCCAACTCTTTCTTAGCCTCGCCTGATCCGTAACCCTGAGGTGCGTCTCCTGGAGCACAGCCACATCCGCTCCCAGCCCCCTCAAGTGAGCCAAGACCCGGGATCGCTTCACCGGACCATTCAGCCCCCTCACGTTCCATGAGACCAACCGAATCCGAGGGGCCATCTCCTTCCCTCTACGCCGATCAGCCATAGCCCTTCCTCAACCCACCACGTGCCCAGGGAACCCCCCAAGCCCGCTCCCCACGGTGGCAAACCCCCCCCCTTCACCATCCATTCCTTCACAGTCCCTGCAGCAACAACCCGGCACCCCCCCCACCTCCCCCCCCACCACCACCACCACCCCCCCCACCCCCACCCCACCCCCCCCCCCCCCCCCACCCCCACCCCACCCCACCCCCCACCCCCACTCCCCACCCACAAGCTAGGGCCCCCCCAGCTGCATTACCCCCAACATTATGCTTCCGTGAGTCAGCGGACTTCTGCTGAACCCGGATTCTCCTGCCATAACGACAACACCCCCCCCCCCACCCCCGGATGCAACACAGCCGCCAATCCCTCCATCCCAGCGCCGGCCCCGTCCCCAATTCTTCCGGCGCGGGAAGAATGCCCGCACTTCCAACCCGAACCCCGCCCCTCGACCCAACCCGCAGGAAAAAGACGGACACATGACCCATCAGGACCCCAAACTACTCCACAACCCACCAGTGGAAAAAACAAAAAAAAAGCACCACAATAAATAACCAACAGCCCCAAAGAAACCCCGACAGAACCCAAATAACCATAACTAAAATAGCGAAAACGGCGAAAACAAACAGGAAACAACCATCAGCAAACACAGCCACTATAGGCGAAAGGATACCTCAGAGGGCAAAACCTCCAAGCAAAGTACATTTCCCCCCAGCCCCCCAGTCCTCAGTCCGAATCCAAGTTCTCAGCTTGGACAAAAGCCTAGCCCTCCACCGGAGAGTCAAAATAGAGCTGGCGGTCCTTGTACGTGACCCAGGGTGAGCCGGCTGTAGAAGGCCAAACTTCACCCCCTTCCTGTGGAGCACTCCCTTTGCTCGATTGAAGCCAGCCCTTCTCCTCGCCACCTCCGTGCTCCAATCCTGAAAAGTCCGAACGTCCGTGTTCTCTCCACCTGCTGCTCCTCTCCTTCGCCCACCTCAACACGCACTCCCGGTCAACCAAGCGGTGGAAACGGACCAGCACCACCCTGGGCGGTTCGTTCCGCCTGGGCTTCTGCTGCAGCACTCGATGGGCGCCTTCCAGCTCCAGGGGACCATGAAACGACCCCGCACCCATTAGCGAGTTTAACATTAGGACCACATAGGCCGCCAAATCCGAACCTTCCAGCCCCTCCGAGAGGCCCAAAATCCGTAGATTCTTCCGGCGGGAGTGGTTCGCCATCTCCTCCATCGTCGCCTGCCATTTCTTGTGCAGTGCCTCGTGCGACTCCACTTTCACTGCCAGGCCCAAAAGCTCATCCTCATTCTCCGAAGCCTTGTGCCGCTGCCCCCGAATCTCCCCGGCCTGAGCCATCTGAGTCGCCACCAGCTTGTCCAGCGAGGCCTTAAACGGCTCCAAAATCTCGGCTTTGAGCTCCTTGAAGGAGCGCTGAAGCAGCTCCTGCTGCTCCCGCGCCCACAGCTGCCACGCTGCTGCTGCTTCCCCGCCTGCCGCCATCTTGCTTTTTCTACCTCTCGCTTTTCTCTGTGGTAATACCGACTTCTGGATCGCTGCACTGCGAGTCCAGTCCATCTACCGGCTGCTGGGCACACTGGCTGTGTTTCCCCCCAGGGGTAAAGTCAAAACAGCGCCGTTGCGGGCTCTTATAAGAGCCCGAAAGTCCAAAACAAACAGGAGCTGCCGAACGTGCGGCTTAGCTCCGCATTGCCGCCACCGGAAGTCTCCCATCCCCATGTTAACTGACATTGTTAACAGTTCTCTCTCTTCAGTTGTTGTCTGTTGCTTCCTAAAATCAGCATCCTGTCCTGAAAAAAAACCAACCTTGAACCCACTGCCTTTGCAAACTATTGCCCCATTCCCAATCTCCCTTTTCACAGAACCATAGAATTACTGCAGTGCAGAAGGATGTCATTTGGGCCATCGAGTCAACACCGACCCTCTGAAACAGCACCCTACCTCGGCTCACTCCACCGCCCTGTCCCCAGAACCCAACCTAACTTGCACATCCCTGGACACGAAGGGGCAATTTAGCATGGCCAATCTACCTAACCAGCACATCTTTGGGCTGTGGGAGGAAACCGGAGCACCCGGAGGAAACCCACGCTGACACGGAGACAAAGTGCAAACTCGACACAGACATTCACCCTAGGCTAGAATTGAACCCGGATCCCTGGTGCTGTGATGCACCGTGCCTCCGTGCCGCCCTCCTAAGTCCTTGAAAATGTCAACAAAGGGGCAGCACGGTGGCGCAGTGGATTAGCCCTGCAGCCTCACGGCGCCGAGGTCCCAGGTACGATCCCGGCTGTGGGTCACCGTCCGTGTGGGGTTTGCGCATTCTCCCCGTGTCTGCGTGGGTTTCACCCCCACAACCCAAAGATGTGCAGGGTAGGTGGATTGGCCACTCTAAATTGCCCCTTAATTGGAAAAAATGAATTGGGTACTCTAAATTTATAAAGAAAAAGAAAATGTCAACACATCTCAAACCCATCTTCTGAAATTTGAGCACGATTCTCTACCCCCCACGCCGGGTGGGAGAATAGCGGGAGGGCCTCCGACATTTTTCACGCCCTCCCGCTATTCTCCCCCTCCCGCTATTCTCCCCCCCCACACCCCCGACCCACCGCCACGAATTGCCGCTCACCGTTTTTTACGGCGAGCGGCAATTCTCCGAGGCCGATGGGCCGAGCGGCCGGGCCTTCACGCCCGTTTCAACACGGCAGCAAACACACCTGCTCGCTGCCGTCGTGAAACGGGCGGCAGATGCCCGTTTGGGGCATCTAGGGCCCCGATTGGCACGGCAGTACCACGGCCGTGCCAAGGGGACCGTGCGTCCGTAACGGATGCACTCTTTTCCCTCCGCCGCCCCGCAAGATCAAGCCGCCACGTCTTGCGGGGCAGCTGAGGGAAAAGACGGCAACTGCGATGACGTCGGCCACGTCAGCCGGCGTGATGCTTGACGTGCGGCCTTGACGACCGTCGTCAAGGCCGCGCCGTCGTGATGCACATGGCCACGCTCCTAGTACCGCCCGGGGAGGGAGAATCGGCCCCGGAAGTGGCCGTTAAGGCTGCCGTGGGTCACGGCTGTCCCACGGCAGCCTTTACGATTCTCCGAATTTGCACCCGGATTTGCACCCCCCCTCCCCCTCCCCCCCATCCACCGGCGGCTCCGACCGGTACAGTTCCCTGTAGAAGTCCCTAAAGACCCCATTGACCTCTGCCGCCTGCCGCACCACATTCCCATCTCTATCCTTCACTCCACCAATCTCTCTAGCCGCGTCCCGCTTACGAAGCTGGTGCGCCAGCATCCTGCTTGCCTTCTCTCCATACTCGTAGACCACTCCCTGCGCCTTCCTCCACTGTGTCTCCGCCTTTCTAGTGGTCAATAAATCAAACTTGGCCTGCAGGCTACGCCCCTTCCCCAGCAATCCCTCCTCCGGAGCCTCCGCCAACCTCCTATCCACACTCAATAGCTCCCCCACCAGTCTCTCCCTCTCCCTCCTCTCCCTATGGGCTCGGATGGAGATCAGCTCCCCCCTAATCACTGCCTTCAGAGCCTCCCACACCATCCCCAACCGGACCTTCCCAGTATCATTGACCTCGAGGTACCTCTCGATACATCCCCGGACCCTCCTGCACACCTCTTCATCAGCCAACAACCCCACGTCCAGACGCCAAAGCGGGTGCTGGTCCCGCGCCTCCTCCATCTCCAGATCAACCCAATGCGGAGCATGGTCTGAAATCGCGATAGCCGAATATTCGGCATCCTCCACCCTCAGGGCCAGCCCCCTACTCAGGACAAAAAAATCAATATGGGAATAAACCCTGTGGTCCTGTAACTTTCTTAACAAGTAAAATGCTATTTGCATTCAATGATTACTGCACTTACATTAATGATCAGACATGCCCGTTTCTTCTCTTCAAACTCTGCATCTCTTTCTTTAACAAAACTGATCAGCCGATAGTTTTTGAGAGAGGAACATGGGGAGGAATTCGCCCCTTCCCTGTTGGCAGGTTTAATGGCTGGTTCATATTTTCTTGCAAATTTACACCCAACAATAACCAACAATCAATAATGAATGTAATATCAATCCCCATATCAATAACAACGATCCCATCCTCCCACCAAACCTCAGACATTAGCCTGCATGTTAACACAAAAAAATGACAAAAAGGAATCAGGAATCACCCATAGTCACCATTAACACACACAGTCCCCCTCCACCCAACTCTCCCAACACCCGCCCCTCCCAATGTTCGATATAATCAAATTCTCAGAAGTGCATAATGAATAACACCCGTGAATGGTAGAACCCCTCCATCCTTCCCCTCAGTTCAAATTTGACCTTTCCAAGCATCAAGAATTCCAGCAGCCGCCCCCCCCCCCCCCCCCCCCCCCCCCCCCCCCCACGCCAGGGCACAGGGTGGAGAAGTTGATCTCCACCCTAACAGGATCCGCCTTCGGGCGATCAACGAGGCGAAGGCTACAACATCTGCCTCCACGCCCGTTTCCAACCCCGGCTGGTCCGACACCCCAAATATGGCCTCCCGAGGGTCCGGGTCCAGTTCCACATGCACCACTTTAGAGATTACCATAAACACCTCCTTCCAGTAATCCTCCATCTTTGGACAGGACTAAAACATATGAACATGGTTTGCGGCCCCCCCCCCCCCCCCGCAACGTTCACACACATCTTCTACCCCCTCAAAGAGCCGGCTCATCCTCGCCCTTGTAAGGTGTGTTCTATACACCACCTTCTGCTGTATCAGCCCCAACCTCACACACGAGGTGGAGGTGTTCACTGGAGGTAGTCTTGAAAATTATTTGCATCCCACTAATTAGATGCAGATGAAGGCCTGATTGGTATCTTCCATTCACCTCTGCTTCTCTGCGACACCAACAGGAAAACCCGACAGTTTAGAACATGTCTGGAACAACATGGCATCCAGAAGTCAGGATTCACCTGAACAATGCCTGAGGTTGCCTCCGGAGTTCAGGATAAATGCCACCAGAAACCCTGGACCCTGGAACACCACAGTAGTGGGTGGAGGGAGCATCTACAATTGGATCCTCCAGATTCAGTGTAATTGAGGAGGCCCGTTTTCCAGCTTTAGAGTGCTCCTAAAGGTCCAGCTTCTTTTTCAGGAGGTCCATCTTCTTACCTCAGTTATTTTGGGCACCTTTTCAATATGGGTGTGCGCCCTTACGCTTGGAATACAGCGCAAAACACCCTGGGTGCATAATTGAGAGGTTGGGATGGGACGATATGCATAGTTTCCCATTGGTCTTCACAGCGGGAAACACTCCCTATACCTGCCCCACCATGGGACTTAGTCCCAGATACGAGAATTCCACCAATAGGGTTATTGCTTCAGGTCAATGCTTTTTCATTGGAAATGCTTTTTAAATTTGTCTTCCAGTATCTTCACTATTTTGATTTTTGCTTTATTGTCAATATACAGTCATGGCTATTTCAGGAATGCCCACCTTGAGGATGTCCTGCTCTTCCCTTCAATGGGATTTGATTTTGTCCAGTTCTGACGAAGGGTCATTGCTTTGAAAAATGAACTATTTTTTCTCCCCACAGGTGGTACTTGGTCCAATGAGCATTTCCAGTATTTTCTGTTTTATTTTAGCTTTCAACAGCTATGACACTCAATGTTTTTAAATTCCTTTCTTCTATATTGGTAATCAGTAGGCGGTTTTGCACAATTGCGGTAATTTAGGTAAAATCGCACACTAAATACACCTTCACCTCCACATCTCCTGGGTTTCTCAATGAATCATACATGTCTCGTTCATTCCCGTCACTTCCTTGTTTCAGTGGCTTATCCTCTTGTTGACTAATATTCAGTCAGGTGCACCCTATATGAATTTACTCCAGTCTTTTATTCTCTGTGATCACTTATTGCATCCCTCGCTCAGTACACTCCTTCTATTTTATCTACTGCAATCATTATTTTCCCAGAGCTTGATTTTTGTCTGGTATTTTGCCTTTAGCTTTGCTTCTACATTTTTGTCTGATAACGCTTCTGTGAAGGGTATTGGGATCTTTTAACAGTGACAGCCCTCTATAAAGGCAAGTTTTTATTGCTTGGCATTCTCTTTAAGCCATAGGTATCCGAGTAATTTCTTCACCCCTCTTGTAATTTATCTCCATCTGTTGATTTTTATGCTGCTTGGCTGGCTTAGAACAATAGAGCTCTGCCAGTGGCTAAAGCTTTCCTGCTTTACTAAATAACTGATGGGAGTCTATCCTCGACTGTCCTGAATGCATTGCTGGTGATCAATGTGCCTCTGCCCACCTCGATGTTTATGGATTTTGTCCAATTACAAATCTGGATAGTAGGAACTCTAGTCGGCCATTTTAATGAAATTATCCATGTTTAGTTGCTGCTGTTGGTTTCCACTTATTGTATTGCTACTTATTTCGGGAGCAGCACGGTAGCATTGTGGATAGCACAATTGCTTCACAGCTCCAGGGTCCCAGGTTCGATTCCGGCTTGGGTCACTGTCTATGCGAAGTCTGCACATCCTCCCCATGTGTGCTTGGGTTTCCTCCGGGTGCTCCGGTTTCCTCCCACAGTCCAAAGATGTGCCGGTTAGGTGGATTGGCCATGATAAATTGCCCTTAGTTATGGGTGGGGTTACTGGGTTATGGGGATAGGGTGGAGGTGTTGACCTTGGGTAGGGTGCTCTTTCCAGGAGCCGGTGCACACTCGATGGGCTGAATGGCCTCTTTCTTGTTGGGCTCCCTGTTGGTTCGGACCTTTAACGAGACATGGGAGGGGGGTGTTTTGCCCCCGACGATGTCACGGGCGCTGATTTCCCTGATCCTGAAGCGGGATAAGGACCCCTTGCAGTGTGGATCATATAGGCCAATTTCACTGCTGAATGTGGACGTCAAGTTGCTGGCGAAGATCTTGGCCACTAGAATAGAGGACTGTGTGCCGGGGGTGATACACGAAGATCAGACGGGTTTTGTGAAGGGGAGGCAGCTGAACACCAACGTGCGAAGGCTGCTAAATGTGATAATGATGCCGGCGGCAGAAGGAGAGGCGGAGATTGTGGTGGCATTGGATGCGGAGAAGGCCTTTGACAGGGTTGAGTGGGGGTACTTGTGGGAGGTGTTAGAGAGGTTCGGGTTTGGGGAGGGGTTTATTAAATGGGTGAGGTTGCTGTACGAGGCCCTGATGGCGAGTGTAGTGACAAACGGGAGGAGGTCCGAGTACTTCAGGCTCTACCGTGGGACGAGGCAGGGGTGCCCCCTGTTCCCCTTGCTTTTTGCGTTGGCAATTGAGCCTCTGGCCATGGCGCTCAGGGAGTCGGGGAGGTGGAGGGGTCTGGTGCGGGGTGGGGAGGAGCACCAAGTGTCGCTGTATGCAGATGACTTGCTGTTGTATGTAGCAGACCCGGTGGAGGGAATGCCGGAGGTGATGGAGGTTCCTGCTGAGTTTGGGAGTTTCTCGGGCTATAAGCTGAACCTGGGCAAGAGCGAGATGTTTGTTGTACACCCAGGAGATCAGGAGGAGGGGATTGGTAGGCTCCCGATCAAAAGGGCAGTGAGGAGTTTTAGGTACCTGGGGGTTCAGGTGACTAGGAGTTGGGGGACTTTGCATAAGCTTAATTTTACTAGGTTGGTGGAGAAGGAGTTTAAGAGGTGGGACATGCTGCCGCTGTCGTTGGCGGGTAGAGTACAGTCCGTGAAAATGACGGTGCCCCCGAGGTTTTTGTTTTTGTTTCAGTGCCTCCCCATTTTCATTCCGAGGGCCTTTTTTAGGAGGGTGAACAGCAGCATTCTGGGATTTGTTTGGGCGCACGGGACTCCAAGGGTGAGGAGGGTCTTTTTGGAGCGGGGCAGGGATAGAGGGGAGCTGGCGCTGCCCAACTCTCTGGGTACTATTGGGCGGCTAACGTCTCGATGGTACGTAAGTGGGTAATGGATGGGGAGGGGGCAGCTTGGAAACAGATGGAGATGGCGTCCTGTGGAGGCACGAGCCTGAAGGCACTGGTAACGGCGCCGTTGCCGCTCCCTCCAACGAGGTACACTACGAGCCTGATGGTGGCGGCTACCCTCAAGATTTGTGGGCATTGGAGGCGACACAGGGGAGAAGTGGGGGGCTCGGTGGAGGCCCCGCTGCGGGGGAACCACCGGTTTGTCCCAGGGAACATTGATGGCGGGTTCCTGGGGTGGCACAGGGCAGGCATAAAGAAGTTGGGAGACCTGTTCATTGACGGGAGGTTTGCGAGCCTGGGTGAGCTGGAGGAGAAGTTTGAGCTCCCCCCGGGGAATATGTTCAGGTACCTTCGGGTTAAGGCGTTTGCTAGGCGGCAGGTCGAGGGGTTCCCTTTGTTGCCCCTGCGGGGGGTAAGAGATAGGGTGCTTTCGGAGGTGTGGGTCGGGGATGGGAAGGTATCTGACATTTACCAGGTGATGCAGGAGGTGGAGCAGGCGTCGGTAGAGGAGCTGAAGGCTAAGTGGGAAGTGGAGCTGGGGGACCAGATTGAGGATGGGGACATGGGCGGACTCCCTGGAGAGGGTGAACACCTCCTCTTCATGTGCAAGTCTTGGCCTCATCCAGTTTAAGGTACTGCACAGGGCTCATCTGTCCGGGACGAGGATGAGCAGGTTTTTTGGGGGTGAGGACAGGTGCATCAGGTGCTCGGGGAGCCCAGCGAACAATGCCCATATGTTTTGGGCATGTCCGGCACTGGAGGAATTCTGGAAGGGGGTAGCAAGGACGGTGTCGAGGGTGGTAGGATCCAGGGTCAAACCAGGCTGGGGACTCGTGATATTTGGGATTGGGGTGGAACCGGGAGTGCAGGAGGCGAAAGAGGCCGGTGTTTTGGCCTTTGCGTCCCTAGTAGCCCGGCGGAGGATCTTGTTATAGAACATAGAACAGTACAGCACAGAACAGGCCCTTCGGCCCTCGATGTTGTGCCGAGCAATGATCACCCTACTTAAACCCACGTAACCCGTATACCCGTAACCCAACAATCCCCCCATTAACCTTACACTACGGGCAATTTAGCATGGACAATCCACCTAACCCGCACATCTTTGGACTGTAATTGTTGCAATGGAAAGATGCGAGACCCCTAAGCGTGGAGACCTGGATCAATGACATGGCGGGATTCATTAAGCTGGAGAGGGTCAAATTCTCCCTGATGGGGTCGGTACAAGGGTTCTTTAGGAGGTGGCAGCCTTTCCTCGACTTTCTGGCTCAACGATAAGGAACTAGGTCAGCAGCAGCAGCAACCCGGGGGAGAGGGGGGGAAAAGGCGGGGGGGGGGGGGGGTGGTTTCAGGGGGGTATTGTTTATGTTAATTTAATTATTGTTAATTTATTTTGTTGTTTATTGGGTTGGGGGGGTGGGGGGGTTCGTTATATGCGTTGTTACGGGTGCCGGGGGTGTTTATTATTGTTATTATTATTGTTCTGTTGCTATACATTTTTCAAAAAATTTCAATAAAATTTCAATAAAACTGGAAGTTACAGGACTTCCAGTGCCGGCATGTAGGTGGAGGTTGCATGTTGGGTGGCTCCTGCTAGAGCTTTCAGTTTTGATCCTTTTCACCCAGATTTGGGGAGAAAACTTTACGTGATTGATCTCTAGAAAGGTTGCGGTAACTAAAGGATGTCATCACGTCAGGCTCAGGAAGTGTTTCTGCAGCTGGTTCCAGGAATTTCTCTCTGTGTGGGAATGTTCCCGAAATGACTCCGTTCAAAACCACAATGTAAATTATTGGGCAGCACGGTGGTGCAGTGGGTTAGCCCTGCTGCCTCATGACGACGAGGTCCCAGGTTCGATCTCGGCTCTGGGTCACTGTCCGTGTGGAGTTTGCACATTCTCCCTGTGTTTGCGTGGGTTTCGCCCCACAACCCAAAAATGTGCAGCCTAGGTGGATTGGACATGTTAAATTGCCCCTTAATTGGAAAAAATGAATTGGGTACTCTAAATTTATTTTTAAAAAAGAAAAAAACACTAACGGATGTCAAAAACCTAGAAGAAGAATATGGGGCAAAAAGGTGCGAGCGATAGTCCACCTGAGATGGGATTTATCCTAGGATTCTCTGGGAAGCTAGGGTGGAGATTGCTGAGCCTTTGGCTTTGATCTTTAAGTCATCTTTGTCTACAGGAATAGTGCCAGAGGACTGGAGGGTAGCAAATGTTGTCCCCTTGTACAAGAAGGGGAGTAAAGATAACCCCAGTAACTATAGACCAGTGAGCCTTACTTCTGTTGTGGGAAAAGTCTTGGAAAGGTTTATAAGAGATAGGATGTATAATCATCTGGAAAAGAATAATTTGATTAGAGATAGTCAACATGGTTTTGTGAAGGGTAGGTCGTGCCTCACAAACCTCATTGAGTTCTTCGAGAAGATGACCAAACAGGTGGATGACGGTAAAGCAGTTGATGTGGTGTATATGGATTTCAGTAAAGCGTTTGATAAGGTTCCCCACGGTAGGCTATTGCAGAAAATACAGAGGCATGGGATTCAGGGTGATTTAGCAGTTTGGATCAGAAATTGGCTAGCTGATAGAAGCCAAAGAGTGGTGGTTGATGGGAAATGCTCTGACTGGTGTCCAGTTACTAGTGGTGTGCCACAAGGATCTGTTTTGGGGTCGTTGCTGTTTGTCATTTTTATAAGTGACCTGGAGGAGGGCGTAGAAGGATGGGTGAGTAAATTTGCAGATGACATTAAAGTCGGTGGAGTTGTGGACAGTGCAGAACGATGTTACAAGTTACAGAGGGACATAGATAAGCTGCAGAGCTGGGCTGACAGGTGGCAAATGGAGTTTAATGCAGAAAAGTGTGAGGTGATTCATTTTGGAAGGAATAACAGGAAGGCAGAGTACTGGGCTAATGGTAAGATTCTTGGTAGTGTGGACGAGCAGAGAGATCTCGGTGTCCATGTCCATAGATCCCTGAAAGCTGCCACCCAGGTTGAGAGGGTTGTTAAGAAGGCGTACGGTGTGTTAGCTTTTATTGGTTGAGGAATTGAGTTTCGGAGCCATGAGGTCAGCATTAGAAAGGGTACAGAGGAGATTTACAAGAATGTTGCCTGGTATGGAGGGAAGATCATATGAGGAAAGGCTGAAGGACTTGAGGCTGTTTTCGTTAGAGAGAAGAAGGTGAAGGGGGGACTTAATTGAGGCATACAAGATGATCAGAGGATTAGATAGGGTGGACATCGAGAGCCTTTTTCCTCGGATGGTGATGTCCAGCACGAGGGGACATAGCTTTAAATTGAGGGGAGATAGATATAGGACAGATGTCAGAGGTAGGTTCTTTACTCAGAGAGTAGTAAGGGTGTGGAATGCCCTGCCTGCAACAGTAGTGGACTCGCCAACACTAAACGCATTCAAATGGTCATTGGATAGGCATATGGATGATAAGGGAATAGTGTAGAGGGACTTTAGAAGGGTTTCACAGGACGGTGCAACATCATGGGCCGAAGGGCCTGTACTGCACTGTAATGTTCTATGTTCTATGAGAACTCGAGCTAAGTGCGGAGTTCTGTGGAAGGAAAGATGGTGGGAGCAGCTCTCCAGGTGAGGCTGCTCCCATTACAGTGGACACGCTGGCTGATGTGATGGCGGTGGGGTTTGAGCGTCAGTTAGCCAAACATTTCGATAGGCATTGGAAGGAGATGATGGCCTCGTTCAAGGAGTTGGTGAATGATACCCTGGCCCCTAATAAAGGAAGCTTTTGGAAAGACATCAATGGTGGTCAGGAGCACGAGGAAGTGTTGAAGGGGGTGGAGGAGGCATTGTCGCGGCACAATGACCAGTTCACCTCGATGGGTGAGGAGCTGCGGAAGGTGCAGGAGAGTAACAAAGGGCTGAGAGCCAAAGTTGAGGACCTGGAGAACAGTTCATGAGAGCAGAATCTGCAGATCATGGGATTGCCTGAGGGGCTGGAGGCCGGAAGCCGATGGAGTACTTTGCGGAGATGTTCGCCAAGTCGCTGGGGGATGAAGAGGACCCCTCCATCTATGAGCTGGATCGGGCTCACTGGTCACTGCAGCCAAAGCTGAAGATGAATGAGCCATCAAGAGCTGTGATAATTTGCTTTTATAGCTACCAGGTGAAGGAGAAAGTTCTGAAATGGACAAAGCAGAATCGAGAGGTGTGGTGGGAAGGTGTTGGTATTCGTATATGCCAGGATCTCATGGCGGAGCTGGCAAGACGGCGGGCGGCCTTTGGTAGGGTGAAGGCAGTGTTGTACAAGAGGAACATGCGGTTTGGGGTGGTCTACGCAGTGAAGTTAAGAGTTACACACAACTCCAGGGACTATTACTTGAAGACGGTGGAGGAGGGGGAGACGTTCATGAAGGCTGAAGGACTGGGACTGAACTGAGTCTGGACTTCATATTGTGGTTGGGAGGAGATGGTTTTGGGCCATTGCGGTAATATGTTGGGATTTTGTTTCCTATGTTTAGGTGTCTGTTTTGTGGCGATAATTGGAAAGACTGGGTGTGGGGGACATTATGTTGGTGCTTTTTGGTCTTGGGCCTGTGGGGGGAGGGGTCTCAGGCAGGGGCCACCTCGCTTGCAAACGTAGGTAGGCTAGTGAGAGGGACTGATGTGGAGGAATGGGCCGCGGCTGTTGGAGCCCATGTGGACAGGTTTCTATGAACCTGGGAGGTGTGAATGGTGGGGGATGGGGACTATGCAGGGAGAGAAGGTTTCAAGAGGAAGTGGCTGGGAGGTTTCAGGGAAGGGGTAGTTGGTTGGTGGTGATCGGGGGTAGGGTTGGTTCCCGTCGTTGACCAGAGCCAGGAGCCATGATCATGACTGATAGGAGCAGGGTGAGTGAGAGACCCCCAGTCCGTATGGTAACGTGTAACGTGCAAGGGTTGGGCAGGCCGGTGACGTGAACAAGAGTCTTCTAGCATTTGAAGGGCTTGAGAGCTGACATGGTACTGCTGCAGGAGAGTGAAGGACCAAGTGATGCTTTGGGAGGGCTGTTCCTCTCGGGCTTCGACAGCAGGGCCCGGGGGGTGGGGGGAGCGATACTGGTGGGTAAGAGAGTGAAGTTTCAGATGGAGAAGGTGGTGGAAGACCAGGGGGGGAGCAGATGCATTATAATAACGGGTGCTTTGGAGAGGGGACGGGTGGTGTTGGTTAGCATGTATGCCCCAAATTGGGACGATGTGTGGTTTATGTGGGCTGCCATACCGAATTTGGGTAAACACCAATTAATTCTGGTGGGGAGGGACTTGAATACAGCGGTTAATCCGAAGGTGGATAGATCTAAGCCACGCTCGCTGACCCCCCTTGGTGGGTGGGGGAAAGAGGAGCGAGGGTGTTGGCTGTGTTTATGAAGGAGATGGGGGAATGGGGGGATGTGGGGAGTGAATCCATGAAGGTGTTTGCATCCACGGGGTAGGAAGTATTCTTTCTCTTTGCCAGTGTGTGGTGAATGAGATTCACACGGCATTATAGTTACCAATGTCACTCTGTTCCAAGTAGATACATGTATCAATATTGTAAGTGCAGTTGCACTACCTGACCACCGGGGGGAGTAGCTCTGGGAGTACTCGAGAGTTTGTACTGGGCTCCCCCCTTGGCTCCGCCCAGAACTCCTCCCCCCGGAAGCTGCTGTATAAAGATCCGTGCCACAGAGTCAGCCAGCAGTTCACCGAAAATTCAACGGCTAACAGGCTGGCTCTGTTGTAAGTATATTAAAACCGCTATTCTAATCCTACAAGCACGTGTCCATAGAATTGTTGGTTCCAACAATTTAATATACTTACGAAACATTCGAAGTAAATCATGGAAGCAGCCCTCAAGCCCGGACGCCTAGAACTCGACCCGCAGGATGCAGAGGCTAAGGAAATTTTTTCCCACTGGCTGAGATGTTTTAAGGCCTACCTGGCAGAAGCCAGCACCATCAGAACAACGGAGGAACAAAAACTCAGCCTACTGCACACGAGGGTAAGCCACAGAATCTCCACAAAGCTAAATCTGGCCGGTTCTTACACCGCAGCGCTGGCGATATTGGACAAAATGTACCTTAGGCCCATTAACGAGGTTTATGCACGCCACGTGTTTACGACTCGCCATCAGCGGCCTACAGAAACGCTAGCCGAGTTTGTACGGGAACTGAACAATCTTTCCAATGACTGTAATTATCAAGCCGTTACCGCGGCTGAACATAGGGAGCTTGCTGTGCGGGACGTTTTCGTAGCGGGCCTTAGATCTAACTATGTGCGCCAAAGACTGCTAGAAAAGGAGGCCCAGTACTTAGATACTACTGTGGAGGCTGCTACCACTATGGAAGTTTCCTTCCGCAGCCTCACGTCGTTTCCCGCGAACCCCGCGACCTCATCGTGGACCCCCGACCAACAGTCCCCCCAAGCCTGTGCCGCACGGTCCCCCAGCTACCGCGCTGCCAAAGCCAGTTACTCTGCTGCCCCAGCCAGTTACTCTGCTGCCCCAGCCAGCTACTCAGCTGCTCCAGCCAGCTACTCAGCTGCCCCAGCCTGCCATTTCTGTGGCCAAAGCCAGCACCCGCGGCAGCACTGCCCAGCCCGATCCGCGACCTGCAGCAGCTGCGGGAAGAAAGGCCACTATGTCAGAGTGTGCCTCGCGAAAAGGGCCCCAGTTTTTAACTCCCCAGTAGAGAGAACAAATCGCTCCCAACACCAGCGGGCCCGCGGGGCCCGAAACGCTGCGGCCTACGCCCCGACTCCGCCCCCTCCCGCCACGTGCGATCCATGGGGCCGCCATCTTGGCAAACCCCCACCATACGGCCGGCCACGTGCGACTCATGGGGGCCGCCATCTTCCTCGCCGCTCACCACGTGCGATCCATGGGTCCCATCTGCATTGGCATGCTCAGAAAGCTCATCTGAAGACTACGACTTCCCCAGGCACTCATCATGCGCCCTGCAACTCAGCGCAGCGATCCTGCATCAAGCTCGCCAGAACGTACCAGCATCTACTCAACCAGACGCCCACTCAGAAGACTACGACCTTCCCGGGCACTCATCACGCGGCCCGCAACTCAACGCAGTCACCCTCGATCAATCCCGCCCCAAGCACCTACGAAGTTCGATGGCGGAGGTCCAGATCAACGGGTACAGCACGCCATGCCTCTTTGACTCCGGGAGCACCGAGAGCTTTATACACCCAGAGCTGGTAAGACGCTGTTCGCTTCCTATTTTTCCTGTGAGCCAAACTATTGCCCTCGCTTCGGGCTCCTACTCAGTCCAAATCCAAGGACGCACCGTCGCTACGCTCACAATTTGAGGCGCTAGTTATTCAAAATTTAAACTTTATGTCCTGCCTGACCTCTGCGCGCCACTCTTAATAGGCCTGGATTTCCAGTGCAACCACAAGAGCCTCACCCTCAGCTTCGGCAGGGCCTCTGCCCCCACTCACTATCTGCAGCCTAGCCACGCTGCGCATCTCCCCCCCTCCTCTCTTCGCCAATCTCACTCCAGATTGCAAACCAGTAGCTACTCACAGCAGGCGATACAGCCTACAGGATAGGGTCTTTATCCGATCGGAGGTCCGACGGCTGCTGAGGCCAGTAATAGTCCCTGGAGAGCTCAGGTGGTGGTCGTCAAGACCGGGGAAACATTTTGCATGGTCGTCGACTATAGCCAGACCATCAATCGCTTTACGCTCCTAGACGCGTATCCCCTCCCCAGAATTGCAGACATGGTTAACCAGATCGCCCAATATCGGTTATTTTCCACGGTGGATCTGAAATCTGCATACCACCAGCTCCCAATCCGCCCGGAGGACCGCCACTACACGGCGTTCGAGGCCGATGGCCGCCTCTTCCATTTCCTCCGGGTTCCCTTCGGCGTCACTAACGGGGTTTCGGTGTTCCAACAAGCAATGGACCGAATGGTAGACCAGTACGGGCTGCGGGCCACGTTTCCGTATCTGGACAATGTTACCATCTGCGGCTATGACCAGCAGGACCACGACGCCAACCTCCACCGTTTTCTCCAGACGGCGCAGAAATTAAACCTCACTTATAACAAGGATAAATGCGTTTTCCGCACAAACAGACTGGCCATCCTCGGCTACGTTGTGGAGAACAGGGTCCTGGGCACAGACCCGGACCGCATGCGCCCCCTCTTAGAACTACCCCTCCCTCATTGCCCCAAGGCCCTCAAACAGTGCTTGGGGTTCTTTTCATACTACGCCCAGTGGGTCCCTCAATATGCGGACAAAGCACGCCCACTCTTTAAGGCCACACGATTTCCCCTGTCCGCTGAGGCGTGCCAGGCCTTCAGCTGCATCAAGGAGGACATTGCCAAAGCAGCCATGCGGGCGGTGGATGAATCCACTCCCTTTCAGGTTGAGAGCGACGCCTCAGAGGTAGCTCTAGCAGCCACACTAAATCAGGCAGGGAGACATAGAACATAGAACAGTACAGCACAGAACAGGCCCTTCGGCCCTCGATGTTGTGCCGAGCCATGATCACCCTACTCAAACCCACGTATCCACCCTATACCCGTAACCTAACAACCCTCCCCCTCCCTTAACCTTACTTTTTAGGACACTACGGGCAATTTAGCATGGCCAATCCACCTAACCCGCACATCTTTGGACCCGTTGCATTTTTCTCCCGTACCCTATCCGCTTCAGAACTCCGACACTCCTCTGTCGAGAAGGAAGCACAAGCCATCGCAGGTAGGAGGTTCACCCTCATCACCGACCAACGATCGGTTGCCTTTATGTTTGACAACTCGCAAAGGGGCAAAATAAAAAATGATAAAATCCTTCGGTGGAGGATCGAACTCTCCACCTATAGTTACGATATTAAATATCGACCGGGGAAGCTCAACGAGCCCTCGGATGCCCTATCCCGCGGGACATGCGCCAGCTCGCAGATCAGCCGTCTGAAAGCCATCCACGTTGACCTCTGCCATCCAGGGGTCACCCGGCTCGCCCACGACATCAGAGCCCGAAACCTGCCTTTCTCCAACGAGGAGGTAAAAGCGGTCACCAGGGACTGCCCGATCTGTGCAGAGTGCAAACCGCACTTCTATAGACCAGACAGGGCCCACCTGGTCAAGGCTTCTAGGCCCTTTGAACGCCTTGCGATTGATTTCAAAGGGCCACTCCCCTCCACTAACAGAACATTTATTTCCTCAACATCATCGATGAGTTCTCCCGATTCCCTTTTGCCATTCCGTGCCCCGACATGACCTCCCACACAGTCATTAGGGCCCTGCATAGTGTCTTCACCCTGTTCGGTTTCACCAGCTACATGCACAGCGACCGGGGTTCGTCCTTTATGAGCGACGAGCTGCGTCGGTACCTGCTCGACAAGGGCATTGTCTCGAGCAGGACTACCAGCTACAACCCCAGGGGGAACGGGCAGGTGGAGAGGGAGAACGTGACGGTCTGGAAGACCATCCTGCTGACCCTCCGGTCTAGAAAACTCCAAGTCTCCCAATGGCAAGAAGTCCTCCCAGACGCGCTCCACGCAATTAGATCCCTCCTCTGTACAGCGACAAATCAAATCCCTCACGAGTGGCTCTTTATTTTTTCTAGGGGCACTACCACGGGGGTCTCACTTCCGGCGTGGCTGAGGACACCAGGCCCTGTCCTCCTGAGGAAGCACGTCAGGGGGCACAAAACTGACCCCCTTGTCGAAAAGGTGCGCCTCCTCCATTCCAACCCCCAGTACGCATTCGTGGAGTTCCCGGACGGTCGCCAGGACACAGTATCCCTTCGGGACCTGGCACCCGCTGGATCCAGCCCCCCCCCCTACCCCCACTGAGGAACCCCTTACCCCGTTCCCTATGCTGCCGCCCCCTCGTGCCCCCGATTCTGCAAGCTCGCCCCACCTGTTCCACGCGCCAGCACCAGCCCGCCTCCAGCGCCCCCAGTCTCCGGTCGAGCCAGAGGTGTATGAAGTTTGGACGAGACCCGCCCCGGAGTCTGCCATTGTACCCCAGCTCTCAACACCCACCCAGCCACCGCAAGAGGCTGCAACTCCGCGGATCGAAACGAACAATTCGTCCACCGGACAGACTCTGTGAGCCACCACCCCCGCCGGACTCGATTTTTTTCACAGGGGGTGAATGTGGTGAATGAGATTCACACGGCATTATAGTTACCAATGTCACTCTGTTCCAAGTAGATACATGTATCAATATTGTAAGTGCAGTTGCACTACCTGACCACCAGGGGTGAGTAGCTCTGGGAACACTCGAGAGTTTGTACTGGGCTCCCCCCTTGGCTCCGCCCAGAACTCCTCCCCCTGGAGCTGCTGTATAAAGATCCATGCCACAGAGTCAGCCAGCCAGTTCACCGAAAATTCAACGCCTAACAGGCTGGCTCTGTTGTAAGTATATTAAAACCGCTATTCTAATCCTACAAGCACATGTCCGTAGAATTGTTGGTTCCAACACAGTGCATAATGTGTATTCAAGGATCGACTTCTTTATTATGGGGAAGTTGTTGTTGTCGGGGGTGAGGAAAGTGGTGTATTGAGCTATTGTTACCTTGAACCATTCTCCATAATTGGTAAATGTGGTCCTGGAGAAGGGACCAGCACGAGACCAGTGGATCTGAATTTTTGTGCAAAGATTGGGAGGTGATTGATGACAATGTGGGATTTAACAGGAATGGGGCAGTCTCGCTGTCAGTGGTCTGGGAGGTGCTGAAGGCGGTAGTGAGGGGCGAGATCATCTCATTTAAGGCTAAGGTGGACAGGGAGGCAAGAGAGGAGTGAATCATAGAATTTACAGTGCAGAAGGAGACCATTCGGTCCATCGAGTCTGCACCTGCCTTTGGAAAGGGCACGCTACCTAAACCCACACCTCCACCCTATCCACGTAACCCAGTAACCCCACCTAACCTTTTTGGACACTAAGGTGCAATTTAACATGGCCAATCCACCTAACTTGCTCATCTTTAGACTGTGGGAGGAAACCGGAGCACCCGGAGGAAACCCACGCACACACGGGGAGAAAGTGTAAACTCCGCACAGACAGTCTCCCAAGCCGGAAATTGAACCTTGGACCCTGGAGCTAACCACTGTGCTACCGTGCCGCAGCTGGTGGTTGAAATTCTGGAGGTGGATGGGAAGTAAGCCGAGGATCCTACTCCGGAATTTCTGGTGAGGAGGAAGGAGTTTGAGGCACGGTTTGACCTTCTGTCCACAGGGAAGGCAGTTCGGCAGTTAAGGCGGGCAGAGGGAGTAGTGTATGAATAGGGGGAGAAGGACAGTTGTTTGCTAGTGGGCCTGCTCCGCCAGCAGGCGGCTACACGAGGGAGTGTTCGGTTCCGGAACGGGATGGGGCAGTTAGTGGTGACACTGCAGCAGGGTGAACAAGGCATTTGATGAATTTTATAAAAGGTTGTGTCAGAACCCCCAGGGGACGAGTCGGATATGAGGACTTATTTTGGAGGGGGTGGGTTGGAATGTCCTATGGTCGGAGAGGAAGAGAGGGCAGGGCTGGAAGAGCTGGTGGGGATGGAGAAGGGTCGGGCGGAAATTGGGCAGGTGCAAACCGGCAACGCAACGGTGCTGGATGAGTTCCCGGTGAAAATTTATAATATGTTTTTGGATAGGTTGGCGCCGCTGTTGATGGGAAAGTTCGAAGATGCTGTGGTTAAGGGGCACTTCCGGACAGGACAGGCATCCATTTTATTACTATTAAAAGAGGATAAGGACCCGGTGGGTCTGGGTCTTATAGGCCGATATCTCTCCTAAATTTGGATGCCAATATCCTGGCCAAGGTGATGGCAGTTAGGTTGGAAGAGTGCCTTCCGCAGGTGATTGGGGAAGGTTAAATGGGGTTCGTAAAGGGTATAGTTGTCTTTGAAAGTGCGCCGTTTGTTAAGAATGGTGCCCTCCCCATTAGAGGACAGGGAGCTGGAGGTGGTGGTGGTGCTGGATGGAGAGGAGGCATTTGACCGTGTAGATGGAGCTATTTATTTGCCGTGTTGGAGAGAACATGGCAGGGATGCCCCATGTCTCCCCTCCTGTTTGCGCAGGCGATCGAGCCCTTGGCCATTGCATGGAGTAGCTGCCCCATTGTTCGGGGAGGGGGGGTGGGGGACCCTTCAGGGTGGGCTGCGCACTTGGTCCGGGAACTGAAGCATTCCAGATCAGAGGGTACACCTGGACAGCGGGGGCGTGGGTGGGGGGAAGAGACATTGGTGTGGGGTGTTTCGTCTGTGAGGCCATCTTTAAATATTGTGGATACCCATAACAGGGGCAACTACAGCTGCTGCCTGTCTGTCCTAACAAACACTTCCAGGACAGAGCTCTGTTCTTGGTGAGATGCTGTTGGACACTTTATCTCCCTTTGACTGTGATCAGCCTCTAGCTTCACAGCTAAAGGCTGTTGCTAAGAAGGAATTACCCTTGTTAGTTGTGAGAGCACTTCACAGCTGCAAGTTGTGTTTGTTGCTTGCACCTGCTGGTGGCTGCAAATGCCTGGAGGCTGCTGTTGCTGTTTCCTTCCTTCTTTGTAGCCTGAGAGAAGGACAATTTTTTCTAAGCTACCTGGGTCCTGGGTCCTGGAACATCGGGCTCAGGGGGGGCATATGAGTCCAGAAGGCAGTCCAGTTTGAAACAAAAGACGCTGTGGGACCTGGTGCATGACATTGTTCCAAATGGGCCACCAGCTAATCCATTTAAGAAATGCTTTTGCAGACTGCTGATGCGTTTGTTGCTGGTGTAGTGAGTGCTGCGTGTAACTGGCACATCACCCCGGGTTAAACATGCTGGAAGTCAAGGATGTTCAACTGTGCCTTGAGCGCTAGTGGAATATGTGGATGCCAGGGTTTGGTTTTGGTGAGATTGGGCCATGTGGGAGAGCCGGCACAGCTGCAGCTCCTGGGTGGAGAATGGCACAGATACGTGGAACAAGTAACACATTGATGGACAGATCATTTCTCCTACAAAGTTCTGGACATAACATATTCTCAGGCTTATCCTCCGTCTCTGTTGAGGAACCTGCAAGGGGTGATTGTGTGTGTTTGTTTTAAAAATGAGCTGATATACATTTGTATTGGTATCAATATGGAACGGTGATGTTTCCTTGTTGTTCAATGGTTAGTGCGATATGTGGTATGTTACGGATTTGACTTTCAAATCTTTGTTACTGTTGAGCATTTAATAAACAAAATATTCTCAAGTGGATTCTCATGGGTACAGGTGCCATGTCTCAGACGATGATTATTTCATCACATTTCAATCAAACTTTGAAGCCTCAACAGTTTACCTGAACTCTAGAAGCATCAGCACCATACAGACAGCAGCCACCAATCAAACACTCAAGCGCTCAGCTTCAGCCAGCACTGGGGATTTTCTCATGACCAATGGGGAGCGTGTGAACCGGGGTTGGTGGAGTGGGGGGGGGGCACCTGAACATTGTCTCCCTCATGTTCCTGGCAGTGGTTTGGGGGTCTAGGGGATCCTGATGTAGCCGGGTGGTGTATACAGAGCAAGGTTCTCCAGCACAACTGCCTCACTGGATGGCAATCTGAGCAAAGGCAGGACATGTAAGGGTGGGGCAGGCTTGGGAGATTTGAGGATCCTGGGGCAGAAGCCCAAACTGATCGTCGGTCTCTTTCCTTCTCCAATTCCTTTCTGATACCAAAATGGACAGTGATGACAGTTCCCCGGAGGATGCCCTCACAATGCATAGCCCAGACAGTCAGATGCTGGAGAAAGCAGCAGCGCCAACACAGGCTGGAAGCGGCCGCTGCACATCCTGAAGATCCGGTTGCCCATCAGGGCAATGTGGAACGCAGGGGGGGGGCTCCAGGATAACCCAAGGCATCGTAGGTCTTCCGAGGAGATGGCGGACAGTATGCGTCGAAGGAGAGTCCAGTGGGAGTCCGTTCTGGATGGGATTAGAGGAATTGTTCCTGGTGTTTGCAGTGTCATGGGATGGAGGCGCAGCTGAAGCGAGCTCCAGAGGCCCCTGCTTCATCTGATCTGCCAGTCATGGCACCTCCCCATTGTCTGCACCGTGGTGTCTATGCCGACAACTATGGTCCTCAGTGACTGGGCCATTCTCTGCGCTTGCCCAGCAATGTCCACCTGTATCTGGGACACATCCCTCAGTGACTGGGACATGCTCTGGAACACCTCGGCAATGTCCACCTGTGTATAGGACATGTCCCTCAGCGACTGGAACATGATGTCATGGCCCTCAGCCAGCCATGATCGTCATAGATTGAGCCATGCCTTGGACACCACCACTCAAGATGCTGACATCATGCTCCGAGCTTTCCACAGCGGTCACCACAGTAGCAGTGTTGGCCTCAGTGCCACGCATTGTCGGCATCATCACCTGCGGCCATCGTCTTTGTGACTCCTCCTATCAGCGCTGCATTCACTGGAATATCACTTACACCCCCCTCCTGAATCTAACGGCCATGTCCTAGCATCTGTATCAGCTCTGGGAAAATCCTGCCCAGAGGCTCAGCACCTGACTGGGTCTCAGCTGAGACCTGGGATCCAGTAGACCTCCAACTACTGACTCCCCAGGATGTTCCTGCCACTACCTGCTATGCATCAGCAACTGTGTGTTGCTCACCAGATTGTGTGTCCAGAAGCCTGCCCACTAATGAGGTATGTGTCTCTGTGCGGGTGGAAGGTGAGGGTGATAGCTGTGTCGCCTTGATACTGGTCTCTTGGGTCGGGGGTGGGGGGGAATGACTTGATGGCGCAGCCCCATCAGATGGAGATCCTGTGAGGGAATGGAGATGTGGCCAGTGAGAGGGAAGGACCATTTTGTTTGACAGGAACAACTCACTTGAGGCAGGTCATCTGGATGAAGGGACAATGGATCCTCACCGCTGCGGCGTAGGTCAACCTCGCTGTCGGTGCCTACTCTCTCGGACAATCCCGAGATTTCCAGGGGCCGTTCCTCAGTGGCGTCCGTAGCGGGTGGCATGTGTGGGCACCACAACAGGGCAGGAAGGAGTTGTGCTGGTGAGTGCCAGGGGTTGCTGAGGAACAAGCATGACGATCGGTTGTGGGGAGGGGTGGAGGTGTCAGCCAGTGGTTATGGATTTGAGGGATGGCAGGTAGAACTGATGCCCTTGCAGCTCTGTGGAGGTCGTTGGTCTTCTTTTGCCATTGGATGCTGGTCCTCTGGTCATGCTGCCCACACTGACAGCCGCTGCCAGTGCCTCCCAGGAGGTATTGGTCCTCTCATCCCCTTGGGGGAACAGTATGCCCCGTCTCTCATTCGCAACGAGCAGAAGCCTGTCCAGGTCAGCATCGTAAAAGTGAGGAGCAGGTCTGCGCACTGCAATATTTGTGTGTTGACTGCGAGTGAGTGGTGAGGGAGTACTTAAAAGCAGCTCTCCCGACTTCTGGTGGCGGCCATGGCGTGAGTGGTCACACACAGGGCAGCTCCTGCTTGAAGGTACAGGAAAGAGCTCTTTTTACCCGATACTGGGTGGAATTTTGATTAAAAGGTGTAGGTGAAGGTTGGAGGAGTAGTTTCCACTGGGAGTGGTTTGTCCGCTGGTTACCGAACCTGGCAGAAGACAGTGAGAGACCTGGCCAAAGAGTTAGAGGAAACCTGTGCTGCAGCAGCCAGTGTAAGAATGGCTATGGGGGAAGGGCTGCTGCAAGGTGCAAGGCCCCAGCTGGAGCAGTTGATGGCTTTTATTAAGGAGGAACTCCGCCAGCAGAGGAAGGAAACGCGGGAGGATCGCTTGAAGGCCATCGATGGAGCACCCCTGAAGTGCGGGTGGAGAAGTATTTGGAGGTGCAGGTGTCGCAGATTCGGGAGATTGAAGGGGTGATCTCTGACCACAGTGATCGTATGGTGGCTCTGGAGGCGAGGTTGGGCTCCGAGGGGACATGTGTAAAAGGTGCAGGGCAAAGGTGGAGGAGCAGGAGATTACCTCGAGAAGGCAGAACCTGCGAATAGTGGGCCTGCCTGAAGGAGTGGAAGGTGTCAGTGCCACGGGGTACGTCTCAAAGATGCTGGCGGGGCTGTGGCAGAAGGGGGGGCTAGGTAAGGTGCCTGAAGTTGACCGAGCGCATAGTTCCCTGAGACAGAAATTAGACCTGGGGAGCCGTCGCGGGTGGTGATCATGAGACTCCACAAATTTGTGGAGAAAGAGAAGATTTAGCGTTGGGCCAGGGAAGAACGTACCTGCGATGGGAAGGGAACAAGAACCAAATTCATTAGGACATTGGAACCAAGTTGGCAAACTAGCGGGCAGGGTTCAACAAGGCCAAGGCGGTGCTGTACCGGCGGCAGATCAGGTTTGGGGTGCTCTACCCGGCGAAATTATGGATGCCGTTCGGAGGCCGGGAGTATTATTTTGAGACCCCAGAAGCCACCGAAGACTTCATTCAGGAGCATAAACTGGGAGAGAACTGAGCTGACAATGCTTGGGAATCGGGTGCTGGCACTTCCGAATGGTTAGGAACATGTTCAAAGTTGTGGTCGGGATTGGGGGATTTTCGTCCACTCTGGTTTGGAGGGGGTCCTTTTTTGCGTGTGTTATTTACTGTTGGTATTGTAAGGGGTGAAAAGTTTATATGGGAATGGATGTTCCCATCCCCCTCTCCTGTTTTATGGGACTGTTTGTGGGTAGCATTTGTTTGCTTTTGGCAGCTTGGGATTCAGGAGAAGTGTTTGTTTGGGTTGGGGAGGGTAAGGTCAGCAGGGAGCCTTCTTCCTTGAGCTGAGGAGCGGGGGGAAGGATGCCTTTGGGCAGGGGCTGTCACGCTTGCAGGTGATGCTGTTGAATGGAAGTGAGATGGTGGGGGAGAAGGCCGCGAGGGGTGGTCAGGGATGGGTGGAGGGGAGGTTGTTGGATGTGGTAGAGGGTGAGAGATGACATGGTCAGGGGCGAAGAAGGGGCCACCTGGGATGGGTTAGGTATAGGGTGGAATTAAGTGGGCGGGAGTTAAGTGAGGAAGATTATGGACCGCAGAGGGGATTGGAGACATAAGCCTCCTGTAAGGCTGGTAAAGTGGAATGTCCGGGGACTGAATAGGCCGGTTCAAAGGTCGCGGGTGTTCGTGTATCTCAGGAGCTTGAAAGCAGGGGTGGTCTTTCTGCAACAGATGCACCTCCTTGTGAAGGACCAGGTTAGGTTAAGGTGTGGGCAGCGATTAAGGAGTATGTGGAGTTGAATCAGAATGGGGTGGTGTCAGCTGTCATTTTTTGGGAAACACTGAAGGCAGTGATTAGGGGGGAAATTATTTTGTTTAAAACTCATGTGGATAAGAAAAGGAGGGAGGAACATGACCGTCTAGTGAGTGATGTGACCATCAATTCACTCGGAACATGATTGGAAGTAAACTGTGGTTTTAATAGTCTTACAACTGAGCCTGCCTGTGACCAGAAGAACTGAGGGCAGGCTCACACAGCTGCAGAACTTTATACTTCCGGTAGTGGGAGGGGCCATGGGCGGAGCCCTGTACAAGCTCCTCATCTCCCCCTATGGGCAGAGCCGCGCAACGGCTCACAGACAGAGCCCACAAGGACACAATACCATACAATACAATGTAGTGTGAATTACATTCACCACATTCACCCCCTGTAAAAAAAATCAAGTCTGGCGGGGGTGACGGGTCTACAGGTTGAGCCGGTCCGGTGGCTGAGTCGTCCTTTGGGATCGGCGGAGCACCGGGGTTGCAGCCTCTTCGGGTGGCTGGGTGGTGACGGTCGGTGTGGGTATGGGGGTGGACTCCGGGGGTGTTTCGGTCCGAGCTCCGTTCCTGACTGGTGCGATGGGCAAAGGGGGGGCGCAGGAAACCTATAGGCGTGGGGGTGCAGGGCGTGGGCAGGAAACTTATAGGCGCGGGGGCGCAGGGGGTTGGGTGGGGTGTAGTGTGAGGGGTACCTCGGCGGTGGTAGTGATGCATCCTGCAGGCGCCAGGTCCCGGAGGGAAACGATGTCCTGACGGCCGTCGGGGTATTCAATAAAGGCGTAGTGTGGGTTCAAATGTAGCAGCAGTACCCTCTCTACTAGTGGGTCCGTTTTGTGTGTCCGGACGTGCTTCCGGAGGGGAACCGGGCCCGGTGTCGTCAACCAAGATGTGAGCGAAGCCCCCGTGGTAGTGCCCCTAGGGAAAACAAATAATCGTTTGTGAGGGGTCTGGTACGTGGCGGTGCACAGGAGGAACCTAATTGCATGGAGCGCGTCAGGGAGGACCTTTTGCCAGTGGGAGGTCGGTAGATTCCTGGACCGTAGGGTCAGTAGGACGGTCTTCCAGACAGTCGCGTTCTCCCTCTCCACCTTCCCGTTACCCCTGGGGTTGCAGCTGGTAGTCCTGCTCGAGGCAATGCCCTTGTGGGGGCTCGTTTCGATTGGTCGAGGGGAGTGGCCCTTTGAAATCGATGCTCAGGCGTTCAAAGGGCCGGGATGCCTTTACCAGGTGGGCCTTGTCTGGTCTATAGAAGTGCGGTTTGCATTCCGCGCTGATCGGGCAATCCCTGGTGACAGCTTTAACCTCCTCGGTGGAGAAAGGCAGATTTCGGGCTTTGACCTAGTGGGCGAGCCGGGTGACCCCCGGGAGGCAGAGGTCGTTCTGGATAGCCTTCAGGCGGTCGTCTTGCGTGCTGGCGCATGTGCCGCGGGACAGGGCATCAGGGGGCTCGTTGAGCTTCCCCGGCCGATATATGATGTCATAATTGTAGGTAGAGAGTTCGATCCTCCACCTCATGATTTTATCGTTTTTTATTTTGCCCCTTTGCGAGTTGTCGAACATGAAGGCAACCGATCTTTGGTCGGTGATGAGGGTAAACCTTCTACCTGCGAGGTAGTGCCTCCAGTGCCGTACGGCTTCCACAATGGCTTGAACTTCTTTTTCGACTGAGGAGTCGTCGAAGTTCCAAAGTGGAGAGGGTCCGGGAAAAGAAAGGTACCGGTCTCCCTGCCTGGTTCAGAGTGGTGGCGAAATCGACCTCTGAGGCGTCGCTCTCCACCTGAAAGGGGACGGATTCATCCACTGCCCGCATGGCGGCTTTGGCGATGTCCTCCTTGATGCAGCTGAAGGCCTGGCGGGCCTCAGCTGACAGTGGGAAGAGTGTGGTCTTAAATAGTGGGCGGGCTTTGTCCGCATACTGGGGGACCTACTGGGCGTAATAAGAGAAGTATCCAAGGCACCTCTTGAGGGCCCTGGGACAATGAGGGAGAGGGAGTTGCATAAGGTCCGGGTCGGGGCCCAGGTCTCCGTTTTCCACAACATAGCCGAGGATGGCTAGTCTGGTTGTGCAGAAAACGCATTTCTCCTTATTGTAAGTGAGATTGAGTTTCTGGGCGGTTTGGAGAAATTGGTGGAGGTTGGCGTCGTGGTCCTGCTGGCCATGGCCACAGATGGTGACATTGTCCAAGTACGGGAACGTGGCCCACAGCCCGTACTGGTCCACCATTCGGTCCATTGCTCGTTGGAACACCGAGACCCCATTCATGTCGCCAAAGGGGACCGGGAGGAAATGGAAGAGGCGGTCATCTGCCTCGAACGGCGTGTAGTGGCGGTCCTCCGGGCGGATTGGGAGCTGGTGGTATGCAGACTTCAGATCCACCGTGGAGAATATGCGGTACTGGGCGATCTGGTTGACCATGTCTGCAATTCTGGGGAGGGGGTATGCATCGAGGTGCGTGAACCGGTTAATGGTTTGGCTATAATCAACCACCATCCTGAACTTTTCCCCGGTCTTGACGGCCACTACCTGAGCTCTCCAGGGACTGTTACTGGCCTCTATGACTCCCTCAAGTAGGAGCCGCTGGACTTCGGCTCTGATGAATACTCTATCCTGCAGGCTGTACCGCCTGCTGCAAGCGGCTACTGGTTTACAGTTAGCCGTTAGGTTAGTGAAGAGTGGAGGGGAGTCGATTTTTAGAGTCGCTAAGCTGCATATAGTGAGTGGAGGTAGGAGTCCGCCGAAGCTGAGTGTGAGGCTCTTGAGGTTGCATTGGAAATCGAGCCCGAGTAAGAGTGGGGCGCAGAGGTCGGGGAGTACGAACAGCTGGAAATTAGAGTAGCTGGCGCCCTGAATCAGTAGGGTCGCGACGGTGCGCCCTTGTATTTGGACCAAGTGCGAGCCGGAGGCGAGGGAGATAGTTTGCTGTGCAGAGAAGATAGGGAGCAAACAGCATCTTACCAGGTCAGGATGTATGAGGCTCTCGGTGCTCCCAGAGTTGAAGAGGCACGGTGTCTTTATCTGTTGATTTGAACGGACATCATCGAGCTCTGGAGGTGCTTCGGACGCGACTGGTCCAACGTGACTGCGTTGAGTTGCAGGTAGTCGGCGGCTCGATCAGCAGTGCTGGAGTGGCCCCATGATGACTGTCCGCGGAGGTCGTAGTCGTCGAGGTGAAGGCCAGGATGGCAGCCCCTGTTGATCGCACGTGGCGGGTGATGAAGATGATGGCTTCCAAGATGGCCACCCCCGTGGATCGCACGTGGCGGGCGGCGAGGAAGATGGTGTCCAAGATGGCGGCCCCCATGACTCGCACATGGCCGGCCGCGTGGGGGAGGATTGCCACGATGGCGGCCCCCATGAGTCGCACATGTCGGGGGGAGGCGGAGTCGGCAGACACGGTGCAACGTTGCGGGGCCTGCGGGCCTGCGAATTGGGGGAGCGATTGTTCTGTACTGCGGGGGAGTTAGAGGGTTTCGATTTCACCAGGCATACTCTGGCATAATGTCCTTTTCAACCGCAGCTGCTGCAGGTCGCGTTGCGGGCCGGGCAGTGCTGCCATGGGTGTTGGGGCTGGCCACAAAAATGGCACGCTGGCGCTCCATAGTGGGTGGGTGGCCGCGCGGCGCAGGCCTGGGGCAGTCGCTGGTCTGGGGTCCACGATGGGGTCGCTTGGTCCACGGGGAATGAGTTTAGACTTCAGAACGTGACCTCCATAGTAATTGATAGCTCTACCGTGTCCTCCAAGTTCTGGGCCCCTTTCTCGAGTAGTTCGCTGGCGCACATAGTTAGACCTGAGCCCCGCAACGTACACATCACGGACAGCGAGTTCCATATGCTGGGAGGCCGTTACAGCCTGAAAGTTGCAGTCCCAAGCAAGAGCTTTTAAGTCGCGCAGGAAGTCCTCTAGCAACTCTGCGGGGCGCTGGCGGCGGGCGGGTAGTGAAAATGTGCCACGCGTAGACCTCATTTACCGGCCGCACGTACAATCGGTCGAGTATAGCAAGGGCCTCAGTATAGGAGTTGGTACAATTGAGTTGCGTAGAGATGCGATGGCTGACCCGTGCGTGCAGTAGGCTGAGTTTCTGCTCCTCTGTAGTCTCGGAGGTGCTCGATTCAGCCAGGTAGGCCTTGAAACAGGGGCTGGTTTAGCTCACAAGGCTAAATCGCTGGCTTGTAAAGCAGACCAAGCAGGCCAGCAGCACGGTTCGATTCCCGTACCAGCCTCCCCGGACAGGCGCCGGAATGTGGCGACTAGGGGCTTTTCACAGTAACTTCATTGAAGCCTACTCGTGACAATAAGCGATTTTCATTTTCATTTTCGAAACACCGAAGCCACTGTAGGAAGATTTCCTTCGCCTCTGCAGCCTGCGGGTCGAGTTCTAGTCGATCAGATCCGCGCAACGGCTCACAGTCAGAGCCCACAAGGACACAATACCGTACAATACAATACAGTGTGAATTACATTCACCACAGTGAGCGAGATAATGGAGGTGGACAGGGAATATTCGAGGGTGCCCACCATGGAGGGTGGAAAAAATTACATGGGCAGTTTGACAGGTTGACAATGGGGAGGGCAGTATGGCTACTGCATAGGGCAAGAGGGGTGCAATATGAGTATGGGAAGAAGCGAGCCATAAGCTGGCACACCAGCTGCGGAGGCAGGCCACGACCAGGGAAATATTGCAGATGCGGAGGGCCTGGGGATGTGGTGTCAGAGCCGGGGAAGATAAACGAGACATTTAGGGAATACTATCAGGGACTGTATGAGGCGGATCCGGGGGAGAGGATGGGCACGTGGGGCGGTTTCTGGACAAGCTGGAATTTCGTCAGGTTGAGAAAGCAAAGAGGTAGGTGTTGGAGTCACCCCTGGGTGTGCGGGAGATGCTGGATATTATC